>NC_052963.1:4615989-4949322 GCF_013358895.1 Oreochromis aureus | reverse complement strand
CCCAGTGTTTACCTTTGCTCAGTTCCCCATGGTAACAAATTCATAAGAAAGACTGTAAACCTTTCACTGAGTGTCTCTTGGTTCTGCATTTGGGTCCCATTTGCTAACGGGCCACATGGTCTTGACAGTGGCTGGAAATCTATTATCAATTGTATTATTACATTGTTACCAAATCCTGCAATAGACAGCCAATGAGGTCATTTCACTATCTGATGTCTTTTTTAATTAAAAAACAAAAAACCCAGTTATCATCCGTTTTTTTTGTTCACTAAAGAAATATTTAAATTAAGTAGTTTCTAAAAAATCAATTACTCTTAGGAAACTGTAAGTTTTAGAAATTATAATGATTAAAATAAATATTTTTGTTTGAAAAGACGCAGAAGTACCTTTTATATTTTGTATATTTTGGGATTTTTTGCATACACCAGAAGGAGTGACACAGGGGCCAATTAAATACTAGTTTGTATTGCATGATTCATGCTACACAATATCTTATCTAATAAGACAACACAATGTTACATCTAAAAATAGACATAAATTAAAACATACTAAAGTAAAGCCCCTCATGGGTTTGTATCCATCCTTTATATTACTGTCGTCTTGTAGCCGCAGTAAGTAATTGTTGCTGAAACCTCAGCTTGTTTTTATTAAACTAGCTGTATATATTTTATAGGTGTGTCCATTTCCCGTTAACAATGACTGAAGCTGGGCAAGATGAGGGACAAGTAGTGTTTTCTGGTGTTTTGGCATGTACATTGTTAGTACACCTCTGGTCATTCATTGTAAACTGAGACCAGCATGTGAGGCAAACTGCTGCTGGCTCTGCTTTCAGTGAGCTAGGATCAGTTACGATGGGTGATTTCAGTGTTTTATAGTTTCCTTCTTAAAGGAATGGTTTATAAAATATTTCCACTGCTTGTCATTGTCATCTAATAGTAAATGTTTTTTGATAATATAGTAGATTATTATTTACTCTCAAATTAATCAGCAAGGAAAGAGTGTAGAAAGGTGCAGACTTCCATGTAGAGTGCAGACAGGCAGCACAAACAGTATGTTTGTGTGCTGTTGGGGTGCAGGGTGGGGGCATAAATTTACTGCTGTAGAGTCATAAATTCTCAGCCTTAGTTGGCTGTAAAACATGACCAATGTCACCATGTCTTTTAGGAAGGAGATGGCAGAGTCCACTCTGAGCAACAATTTCATCTGAAGTGTGCGCAAAATATTGGCCATCATTGTAAGAAAGAAAAACCTACTTTGCACCAGTTTCTGTATCATAGTAAAAGAACAGCATGGCCCATCAGTGCTTTAGCCTACAGCTTTGCTGAGCTGTTCTCCTCTGGCTAACATCAGGCTGATATTGTATAATTTGAACCCTGCATTAGTGGTCACAAGCAAAAGGGGTTGAAAAACCTCGCTTAAAATATTTACAATATGTTATGTTTTATGAGCTAATCAAATTTTTTCTTTAAATATTTGCTTAATTTACATGCTGAATTTTCTGTGAATGTCACTTTTTCTTTCTTGAAATTTTTACAATAATAATAGACTGTTTTCCATTCATCTAATGCATGATTTGGATTTTTTTTCATAAAATACTCCATCAATTTTTATTTAATCATTACATAATTGTGTAGAATTTAGCTGACAGCCAAATGCCCACTGATTTATTAGAAATATGTAATAAAATACACTGGAATAAAAAAACGATTCACTTCTAGATTGACCAGTTTTATAAGTAAACACTACTGGATGATTCCTCTTGACTTCCATTCACTCCTGAGATTTGTTCTTCCCATCCTGTAATGGATTTAATACAAGCAGGACAGTAGATTTCCTGTGGGTTATTGTCTACTGTCTCTGTGGCTGCCTACATATCCTCACCTTCATCTTTCGTTATGTGCATGTGCAAGTATAATCTTACCACTGCAGAGGAGGAGCTGCTGCTTTCTTTCTTGGACATGGCAGCCTGATACATTGCCAGCCGCTCTTTCACCGACACCGACTCGGCCTCCTGGTCCTCAGCACTCGGGGCCCTCTCCTTGGGATGTCTACCTGCGCTGCCTGCAGCTACACACACAAAAAGATATTAACCATTAAGATGCTTATTTAAAATTTTAAAAATCCCAGCAAACTAAACTGAACTTTATCCTTTTGCTGGATATGTCTTCTCAAGAAATCTGCAGAACATTTACACCTACTTATTACTTTTCTGGCACATCAGTGACTGCTGCAGCAGAGTGTGCCATTTAATTGGACATAAGGGACAGTTTTGTACATGACGAGTCTGTTACAGTGGAAGAAGCTGAATCAGGGAATAGATTATTTTTATTCGGCAGTTTAGACAGAATAGCACCCATTAAAATATTACATAACACTATAATACATTAAAACATACACAGCATATGTAGGTGTTGGTTGGGTGTCAAGCTCTACTTTTTGCAGATATTTTAACCAAGAAATCCTAAGAGTCAAATGATCCTGATCAAATACTGATACATAAAAGAAGCAGGATACTCATCAGCCTACATGTTGCATAGAACATCCCTGTGGATGGCCAATTAGAGAGGACCATTGATTTTAGATTTGACTTTTCTGTGCTACAAAGCATCATTAGGCAACAGAGAAGGCTCCAATAAGGCTCAAAATACGCCCACACTGGACCTTTTAGCTCTTGGCATGTTTTCAGCCAACAACACCGTGGGATGAAGTAGACCCTAAATAGAAATTATTCTCCCTTATTATATGCTCAAGCTGTGACCTTTTGACATTCTGAAATGTTCCTCCTGGCTGTGCTTTCACATTAGGTGCTTGTATTTTTTTCTCAACATGTATGTTTACTGGTATAACTTGGCAAAAAGTTGACACCAGGGAGTTTGACTTCATAACAGAGGAAAAAAATATTTGAAAAGTGTTGCTTCTTCAATGCATTTGGATGGATGGATGGATGGATGGATGGATGGATGGATGGATGGATGGATGGATGGATGGATGGATGGATGGATGGATGGATGGATGGATGGATTAAATAAATGTCCCCTTTGGTGTAGTATACAGATGAGAGCCATGTAAAGTACACATTGTTTTGTAGAGTATATAGTGTTTGTGCTTATCTATCCTAATGCCCATTTATTAAATGGCTGTGGCTTGTTATATTCCACTCATCATTTCTATGTCTTCCAAATGAATTCATTTAAAGCTTGATCTCTATTATTTAACCACAGCAACATATAAATCGAGTCTCAATGCTGACTCCCCTCAGCATTACAAAAAAAAGACTCATGCAGACTTGGTCAGTGCCCCACTTTTTAGTTTCAACTTTGGTTACATTTAACCTAACTGTTGCTTGGAACAACACGTCTATAAGAATATTCAGATATGAAAGAAACCTTCAGAATTTTAATTTCAGTAATTGTTTACATAAACATAGTAAGCAGTGATAAGACCTAAGGTGTTTATGCAAAAAATAAATGGGAATTTGTTTATTGAACAAGGTCAACTCTTCTGCTTTCCTGAAGGCTCTGGACACAAACATTTTCCAGCACATTGTCAAAATGGTTTTTTTTTCCTCTTTCCTTTTGAACTTCTGTTCTTTGAAGCTAAAAACAGAACAACAAATAAAAACCGTTCCACAGATGAAAAACTATTTACATTTTCTGTAAAAGAGATCCTTTTATTAGCTTTGAATTATCACCAGTGCAATCCATCATGGGACTGTTGTTCAAACCAGTCTGTACTGATAATGGAATAAATGGAGGTAGATGTTGCTTTTGGGTTTGAAAGTTAAATTGTGGACATTAGAAAAACAGCAGAATGGTGATCTATGTTTTTGTAGATTGATACAGCCGTACCTATGACCTGAATGGAATGTGATCCTGACTGGATACTTTTGTTACACTTCAGGCCCACATCAAACTGTTACGTAGTTACAGGCGGCAGGATAGTTAAAGCAAAGAAAACCTCCCTGCTTTTGTTTTAGGCAAATTAGCTTATGAAATGCGACAGCGTGATAGTCACAGGGTTACATCGTAACATACAGAAGAGGAAGTTGTGGCTGCTCGAGAGCGGTATCAACAGAAAGAACAAAGAGGCAGCAAGCTACAAATAAAACATCATGCCATCAGAAAAGACATAAAACTACTTGACGTCTGAATGACTTATTTTTAAGATTCACAGTACAGTTTATTGCAACTACATGTAACTTATATATTATTACAGTTCAATATTAAATACCAGTAAAATCATGTGTGTTATAAGCATGTATGTACTGTGAGATGTTATACTAAAAACTGAAATGCAAAATTGAAAACAACAAAACACATACAGTACAGTATAAAGTATTACAAGTGTCGTTGCTGGGTAACAGATGCAAAACTGTTTGCATGTATTGCAGATCAGTGGGTGAGAGCTCCTGACTGACTCCTGCGACACCTGAATGTGAACTTGAAGCCATTTATATTTCTGATGTTGTTTGACATGTTTGTACTAATTGCAAATGGGTTTTGAGAAAATGTTGGGATAAAAATAGAGTGACGAGTCTTTGTTTTCATATGGGCCCTAATTATACTCCTTTGCCTCATTGTTTTAGCTTCTCTCTGTATCGTATCATGCTACTGATCTTCTCACAGGTCATTTGCTTAGTTTTTTCATTATCATTATGTCACGGCCAGGCGGATCAGCTGCACGCTGATCAGCACTCTCTCTCTTCCTCTCTCTCCTCTTTTCTCTCGCCGGGGCGGAACTCACTGTGGGTTCACGCCCTCGGCCCACGCCCTCGGGAGATGAGACACCTGGGTCTCGTTAAGGTGATCAGCACTTAAGCCAGGAGGTGACTGCTGTTCGTCGCTGGATCGTTGTCTACCACGCGTTAGTGAAGCCAAGCTACAGCAAGTTAGTTAAGAGTGTTTTCCTGTGTGCGTCGTACTTAACCCTGTCTCCCTGTCTACAGAGCTCCCTGGATTTTCCCCCCGTGTGATTCCCGTGTGGCAGTGTCGGAGTGTGAGCCTGTGATCGTGTGAGTGGATATTCTGAAGAACGCGTGCTTTCCCTGGACTTCCCTGGAGACCCTTCTCCCCTCACTCAGCTGTATATAGCACCCCCGCACATTCTTGTATATACACCTGGTGCATTGTAAATAAACCCTTCTTGTGAGCATCAGAACCGGAGTCCTGCGCTTGAGTCCTCCTCCAAACCGTAACACATTACTGTGTTTTCTTTCTTATTACCTGTTGGCATATGTCTTTGTTTTGCTTCTGCGTGAAGAAGACCAGGGTGGCAACTACCCAGAATGCTTTGCGATTTTCAGTCTATTACTGTAGCGTTTCCACCATTTGCTTTTCCACCATAAAACCACAACTATTATGGTTTCAGCATTCGTGAGGACACCAGCAGAACACATCTGACAGATACTGAGGCACTTACAGTGAGATTACAGTGCACATTGAAAGACTATGTAAAAATCTTAGTCAGTGTAAAGACATTACAATTCAAATGGTTCAATAAGTATTGCTGTAACTATTTTTGAACTGAAGGCATTTTTATACACAGTCCCTAATTTTCAAAGGCTAGTAAATGATCGGACAAACTAGGACAATTCTAAATTACTGGGTCTGAGTATTCAGTTTTGTATTTAATACCTAAAAAGCAAACTCTCTTGTACTGACACCAGGTGACCTACTTGGCCATTAGAGAATATCCCAGTTCTTAGACTTGGGAAAGTCTCTGATTTTTCCAGCATGCCTTTTGTCATAATTTGCAACAGGTTATACTTGGTCCTAAAAGTCTTAGAAACAGGATATCTAAGTAGATGGCATTACCTTGGACTCCAGTAACACTGTGAGGAATTGTGGAGTCATCTCTGAACAGGATATGTCCTTCAATGTGTATATTAAATGCATATACAGGACTGCTTTCTTGCATTGGCACAATATTTCAACTTAAAAATTCTTGTCTTAGACTGATGCATAAAAAATAGTACATGCATTTATTACCTATGTCCTGGACAATTATAATTCAGCATTATCAGGATGTACAAAAAGCTCCTTAAAAAGCCTTCAGTTGATTCAAAATGCAGCAAGCTTTATTTTATTGGCTCTCTTTTAAATTCAGAATTAAAACTAATTATATTCACAGTAGTATGCTCTCACTGTGTCTTTAGGGATTTGCTAACTTAGCTTAGCTCCTAGCTGACCTACTGGCAGCATGCCCTATTCACCTGTCCCTCCTGCACTTTCTTGCTCATTGTGTCAGATGTTCAGTTACTCCTCGGCTTCCTTTAGTAATAATGATACCTGTAATAAATGTAGCCTGTTTCCATTTTTGGAGGCCAGGATCACTGAAGTGAAGACCCCACTTCGCAACCTTGAAAAATCCTTACAGCAGCTAGCCAGGCCCTGTAGTCAGTGTAGCCGAAGATAGTGTAGCCACCATTAGCTCTCCCCCGGCAGATTGTCCCGAGGAGCCAGGAAGACAAGCTGGCATGGGTGATGGTAAGGACAAAGTGTAGTCCTAAACAGAATCCCCAGGTACACCACAAACCCATTCATGTGATTAACTGTTTTGGCAGTTCTGCTTTCAGACATGTGAAGCTAGAGACACCAGCAACAATAGGTCAGTTATCTTCCAAGGGCCAGAGCAGGCGAAATTTAAAACTGCTGTCTAAAAGTAAACAAGAATTCCATAAAATTATAATTGACATCAGCATTAATGACACCAGGTTACAACAGCTGGAAGTCACTGAAGTTCATATTTGGATTTGGGAGACAGACACTATCTCTACTTTTAATAGTAGGCTTGTATGCTTTTGATAAAGCATATAGTAAGGGTTGGATCAGTGATCCTTACTATATGCTTTATGAAAAAGGAAAGTCTTCCCTTAGTTATGCTGCAGTAGGTCTAGGCTGCTAGGGGATTCCCATGATGCATGGAGTGTTTCTTCTTCAGTCACATTTTTCTCTGTTTTTTCTCTGTTTTCTTTGTACTATTTTGTATTATTGTAGGCAACTGTAGTTATGATTTGGCACTATATAAACAAAATTTAATTAAATTGATGTAACTTGAATATCTTTATAGACTACTTTGCATTTAATCCTTAATTTTTATTAATCTCTGGCTCTTTTCTACAGTGTGTCTTTTATCATGTTTTCCTCCCCTTACCCCCAACCGGTCAGAGCATATGGTTGCCCCTGAGCCAGTTTCTGCCAGAGGTTTCTCTCTTTTAAATGGGGATTTTCCCTTTCCTATTCTTGCCTGCTTGTCTCTCTATTATTGTAGGGTTTTTACCTTAGAATATAAAGTGCCTTGAACCAACTGCTGTTGTGATTTGGTGCTACATAAAAAACCCAATTAAAATGAATTAATCTGAATTGAATTGAATTGAAATGAAGTGAATCTCTCATTGATGTCTTTGGTGTCTTTTAGTTTTTCAGCCTAGCAATGACCTCCTTCACTTGCTCTTTGGACCTCATATTGACTTCTATAACTCGAACAGCTAACAAATGTAAGTTCAGCATTTGAAATAAGCTCCAGACCTTTTACCTGCCTATTTTGAATCTTGATATAACAAGGGAAGAGTTCTCACCTGCCCATGAAACTACATTTAAGTCAGTTGCCAGTTTTCCAATTTTTTATCAGTCTCTGGAAGTGGTTGACTATGTATAGAAATGGCTATAACTCTTAAACAATTAATGCAACATTTTTGTTAAACACCACAATGATTGATAAAAACCACTGTGGTGGTGTACAGAAACAAAATTCTAAACCCGGCACCTTACTGTTTGTGACAAGTTCAAAATGAGAACAGGTTGCAAACACATGTGAATTTCGCTGTGCCACATACTGGCATGACCAAGCTTTCATTCAGATGACATGTGACAAAAGCATGCTCTCCTCATCCCACCAATTTTAGCTTTCTGCTATGTGTGGCATGTCAGTGCAGCCAGTAACACATCACTGGGGGAAATAAGCTGCCCAAACAGCAGCATCTGAAAATAAACCTGCTACCTCCCATAAATATGGGTCGGAAATCCTACACCTGAGGTTGCAATGTTACTGGATGCCAGCCTGATGACAGAAACCCAAGGATAATGCCCTCATTTATCACCAGAGACAAATGTTCACGTCATGGTCTGGAGTTGTCAGAGAGGCAGAGACATGACGGTTCTGACGACTGAGAGCAGTGACAACAGTGCTTTAGATCTCTGGCTTTTGAGAAGGGTATGCTGTATGTAAAGCTATGGCAGCATGGAGGTGAGGTCAGCAGACTCCAAAGAAAAAAATACCCCCAGTCCTTTTATAATCCAGATTTGTCTGCAGTGTTGTGTTTCCCTGTAACATGAGATTTAAAGGGCAGGAGTCAGTGCCGGGGAGCACATGCGCATCTAAGAAAAATTCAGGAAGATTCTAGAAATTAAAGAAACTTCCTAAAAGATCTTTTCAAACATCTAAAGTCATTTAACTCTCTCCTCATGCTGCCACTAATTGACAGTGACACCAGTAGATGTTTAATTAGCATTAATATCAGCTTACGAACACAGACTCATTGTTTAAGATGCCCCAGCATAATGAGGGCCAAATCTCTGTTTACAGTGTGGTATTCATATCAGAACAAGCGTCTTTCAAAGGCTTAATCTTGTAACCTGTGTGATTTGTTTTTTGATGGATGCTTCCAGGCATATTTATCCATTACACTGACTATTGTTTTCTTCCTTTTAGATTATTAGCGTCTTATCTTCTCAATGCCACAGCGGCAGCACAAGTGATGGAACCAGCTCAGAGGTACTAGAAGGAGAAGAAAGTAAAGTCAATAGAAGAGGCCAAGCTACTGGCAGTATTCATGGCCCAGTGACAATACTGAGCTGAGCTGAGGGTCAGTGACCTTCTGTCACTGCCTCTTCTAAAGCAACCATTGGCCAGTTAGAAGTGAAAAGGTGAAGGGAGAGGGGGTGTTAGTGAGGGAAGCGTCAGAGGAGAAATAAAAGGAACATGAGAGTGAATTTGGTGGTTAAGGGTGTGAGAGAATACGGCATGGCTTCATAGCTCAAAGTGAAATCAGGGACCATAGATCTGCGGCAGGCCAATGCCGCCCCTAATCACGACGGTGTCACCTCCTTCTCTGCCCTCTCCTCACAACAGAAGCTTTAAGCCACACAATTTCTGTTCAGTGGTTACTGACCAGAGCTCTTGCCTGGTGAGGCTCGACAGGAGAGCCAAAACGAGCTTCACTAATTGAAATGTCAGCCATGGAGGGCGATTTCCTCCTCACCGACAAAAGCAAAACAGGCAGAATAATTAAGCTGTCAAATCTATCAAAATAACTTCTTTACAAGGAGACTGGATTACCCTCGAGTGTTTCCTCATGCCATGCTAAGCACTTTGTCTCCAATTCGTTATGCTTTTAGAATAGTTTAGATGAGACTGCTGCTGGTTATGACTGGTGGAAACAGGAAGGGCCCATGCATGTTTTATGGCAAAGCACAAATCCTAGTGGAATTATAGAAACATACTCCAATATCTCATCTCATTCTTTGTGAAGCTCCCATCACCTGAACACAAAAGAGCCCCTCCACTTCATCTTATTTTTGATTTCACACCAAAGATGTCTCATGTCTGTGCAGCCCAGCTATATCAAACTGTTTCATTATCAGCTAAAATGCCATCTCCCATTTCCAATCTGTCTCCTTCCACTCATGCTCCGGTGGAAAATCACTTACAAAGAGCTGTGCTGCTGTGCTGACAGTGTTTTTTTGTTGGTATAAGAGCCAGCTTTGATATGCTGATAGTCTTCATATATCACTTACCTTCTGTATGCTGCTTTTAAGTGAAACAACAATAGAATCCAATGGAAGTGAAAGAGACGTTGGGACTTCCAGAAAATTAAACAATTTTTGTTACCCAGCCTTAACCCAGCACAGAAAGTCAATCCTGGTTAGAGACAGACAGTGAGGCTTGGAGACCAGCTCCAGCAGTGTGTTCCCCAGCTCACTGAGGCCCAGGCATCCAGTGACAGCTGATTTTATTTTAGAAGTTCCCCTTCGTAAAAAATAGGATGGACTTCAGATAGGGGGTAAGTGGATGTGGGCTGGCTTTTTTTAGAGTCAAGTATCAAGGTACTCAACATGCTCTCAGCCTTATGTCACAGCAGACTTATGGAGACAGACATCCCACCCCATGAGATGAAAAACTCACTCTTGGTAGGTCCTACATTTACGCAGCAGAGAGCAGGGAGACACTTGGCATTTTGAATCACTGCTTGTTAGCAGGCTAAATATCATGGCATTTTAGGACTTGGCACAAACAGGAAAGATATATTTTATACATATTGCCTAATAAACACAATTCATACAACTAAGGACAAGGGATGTGGTTTAACCAATCAAAATGAGCACCTTCTGCTACCAGTCCTGGGAATAGATTAGTCAAGTGTAGTTTAAAGTCTGGCTTTTTCTAAAGTTCAAAAACTCAATACACACAATAGCACTTAAATCTGCAAAAATTGATATTGCAGTACCAGCATTTATGTCCTGGGCTGTTTCCTGTCATTGTAAAACCAGAGTTATAAATTAGGTAGGATTCAGACTTCTAAATGCTTGGTTTCCGACAGCATTTCTACATTTGGCACAAGATGTCACAGCTGACCCTAATGAGGTCAGCCGTGGGCGCCGATGTCCCACCCACCTGTCATTCACACCTTATGTAAGTAAGGAGAAGCCAATCACATGAAAACTGCCTTAAAGTGAGCCTTAAAAGAAGAGCGAGAAATAAAAACTGTCTGGTTTTCAGACAGGATCAAGTGCCTTCAGTTTGAAACTGATAATTTGTAGTATTACTCGTTAGTCTGACCTGATGCTGTTGCATGGAAGTTTGTGTCCCACACTGACCTTAATACTTTGTTGTTTATGACAGCGGTCCCCAACCCCCGGGCCCCGTGAGTCGTTTGGCCGCGAGAGTTGACGCTCGGGTGTGAAATTTATGGTTTTCAGGGTATTTGTAGTTTTTATTGTTAACTCGGTTTCCCTGGGTCTTTCCCGTGTGTTATGAATAAATCTTCTTTTTTTTTGGTACCGGTACTGGTTTTAGTTTGTTGTATTTATCCGCGAAACCTTAAAGGCCAGTCTGTGAAGATATTGTCGAACATACTCCAGTCCGTGGTGCAAAAAAGGTTGGGGACCGCTGATTTATGATACTGAATAAAATTTTCATGGAAATACATCACATTCCTTTTCTTTCTTTCTTTTTAACAATTAGTCCTACACTAAGTTCACTGTGTTTAGAAGCCTGCTGTCACACAGGTCTTAGATATAATGGTGATCTTTAGTTAAATGTTGCTTGCAAATGCTGCCAAATCTTGAATGTTTTCAATGTGCTAAATGGAATAAAACTCTGTGCCGAGTTGAATTATGAGAGCATTTCTAGGTGAAACCTTTTTCCCCTTTAAAAACCCATCTTGAACACTCTGCCTACCATCAAGACTTTGAACCTTTTTTTAAAGAAGGCACCTTAAATGGATGGAAAGGCACTACGGCTAATGCAGTGTAAGGGTATTCAGTGCAGTGCCTGCTGAGCAGAAGCCCAAAGGACTGAACAAGAAATCTCTCACCATCGAGGCACTTTTTTCTGTCCTTTCTTTCCTTATCCCCTTCCCTTCTTTCTTGGACATATGTTGCCCTAAATGATTGGCACAGCTCCTCTCTTAAATAAGTGACCTCCTGTTTGGGTCTGATCAGCCCGAGGCCATCCATTCAATCTTTTTAAACCTATATCCTCTGTCAATCCATCACAATATTTTAGAGAATACTATGCTGCAGTACTCAATTCCATGCCTTTTCTGTCGGTACTGTTGCCTGTGATCATGACCTCATGTTTCCTAACGTTATATATGAAACATAAGGTGTTCTATAGGAGCCCACCCCAAGAGGTGTTGTTTGGCAACACACTGACAAGAAAAAAGTGTGTCGTTATTAGGCTTTCGGAGAAAGCTGCACTCTGCTGATAATCCCACTGCAACCCCACATGGATTTCCTGTTCCTAAAGTGGAAAATAAACATACTCGAGTAGAATACCAAATGAAATGGCCTGCAAACATCCCCAAACTAAAATCCAGAGTGTGTCCACACCCAAAAGAGCTTTAAATGAAAGAAAGAGAAATATGTATTTAATTCATGTAATTTACCAATAAAGAACTTTACTGATGAAGCCAGTGAAGTGTATATACTGTATCTGGGTTTATATGGGCTGTCTTCATCAACAGTGACTCAAGAGGTACACAATGTCAGGATGTTCTAAACTCCTAATAATTCTATTTACAGATCATCAGAGTTCATTACCTAGCCAATTGATCCTGTTTCCTTATTGAACTGTTTTTAAACCATTTTTTTTATTTTTCCACAAAAAGCTGCTACACTCGATGTAACCTAACATTGACCATAAACACCACAGTCACTCAGAACCAGTCCAACATAGTGCTCTGCTTGTCCCAAACGCCTGTGGTTCATACCCCATAAGCTAGTCGGTACTAAATCCCAGGAAACTTCAAGAACCTCATTGTCAACTATTATAATGGCTTCTCTGCTGGGACAACAACCTCAGCATGGCAAAAGCTTGAGAAGTGGATAGTCAAGGGGTGTATCTTCTCTGTAATCCTTTTCTCTCTCACCATGAACATGCTGGTAAAGGCTGTTGAGGTTGAGTGTAGAGGACCTCTTACCAGGTCGAATGTCAGATTGCCACCCACCCTAATGGTGACAATCTGTCCAAGGATGTAAGTGGAGTCTGAAGGGCCTTGAGAAGCGAATTACCTGGGCCTGCGTGAGATTCAAACCATCACACTACAGACCTCTGGTGCAGAAGAAAGCCAAAATCTCCCACAAGTTATGCTTTGCACTGGGTAGCATACAGATACTAAAAAAAAAAACACTAAAGAGCCTTGGACTCAGCCTCAACTGCAGCCTGAGGGACACAGCATCCTTTAACCAAGATCTGGAAACCCGACTAACTGCAGTTAAAGACTGAAGACATGTCTAGATGAACATGTACACCTACATGAAAAATGAACTTGAGAGTATTTTGTATTTAATTTTTTTATCAAATTTAATTACTTGTTAATTTAAGCTGCCATAATATTATTCTGGATCATTCCAGGCCATGCTTGTAGGGACTTTCCCTGTCCCCTCCCCCATCCTCACTCACCAGTCACTGGTCTCAAGATAGGATCAGTTCAGATTACAGATCAGGAAGTTTTGCATGTAAGGTAAGAGGCATCGATATTAAGTCATACCATGGAGACACCTTCTGGAGGAAGGCAGTGGTGTTTCCATCAATGATATCTATGATCATCATTCTTTTGGTATGATGAAATTGTTGCTGGGTTTCGGTAAACCTCTGAAACTCGAACCATAATTTAAGAAGGTTGTGGTTCCAATGCAGTACTGATCATTTTCAGGAAAAAATTAACATTGCAGGTTACTAAACTTCCAGGACTGAACCATGAGGTAAATCGTCCACCATTTCTTTAATATGTTTACTTCATCTCCTGTTTTTTGATTGATACATTCAGAGATTTTACTATCTGTTTACTGTAGTATAACAACTATGTTAATGATAATGTCATATAGTTGGATATGCTAGATTACGTTGTCAATATGCAATTTGGTGCCAAGCACTGTCTTTAAATCATTGGGCTATTTCTCATATGATTACTTTTAACTTTCTTTGTGTTTGTGAAACATAACTGCCTGATTTTACCTTATAATTTCATCTATATTGTTTGACTTTACATGTAGAGTTTTGATTCTTGCTTTGCTTTCACTTGATATCATAGGCACCAAAATTACACACTTTAAAAAGAAATTAAAAAAAAAAACCAGACCTTTTTATAATGTTAATTGTGTTCGAAAGCGTTGGAAGGATTAACAATAGCTTATTGAGGCATTTCAAAATGAGACATTCCATAAATTTAATATTTAAAAAAGCAGAAGCTCCATACTTGTCAAAATAATAGCAGTATACAAAAACTCAAAGTAAGTGTTAATACATACATATATGTATTAACTAATAAAACATGGCTCCTCTCATCACTCTTGGTGAATACGCTGCTTATCCGACATACTTTTGACCAGGACACTGAAGTTTGAATGTTTTCTCTGGTCATTGTCAACATATATATATCTATATATATATATCTATATATATATATATAGATATATATATATAAAAAAACACCCAGCACGCCCCTGCGGGCGGTTTATCCTTCAAGCTCGGGTCCTCTACCAGAGGCCTGGGAGCTTGAGGGTCCTGCGCAGTATCTTAGCTGTTCCCAGGACTGCGCTCTTCTGGACAGAGATCTCCGATGTTGTTCCCGGGATCTGCTGGAGCCACTCGCCTAGCTTGGGAGTCACCGCACCTAGTGCTCCGATTACCACGGGGACCACCGTTACCTTCACCCTCCACATCCTCTCGAGCTCTTCTCTGAGCCCTTGGTATTTCTCCAGCTTCTCGTGTTCCTTCTTCCTGATGTTGCTGTCATTCGGAACCGCTACATCGATCACTACAGCCGTCTTCTTCTGTTTGTCTACCACCACTATGTCCGGTTGGTTAGCCACCACCATTTTGTCCGTCTGCATCTGGAAGTCCCACAGGATCTTAGCTCGGTCATTCTCCATCACCCTTGGGGCATCTCCCATTTTGACCTCGGGACTTCCAGGTTATACTCGGCACAGATGTTCCTGTACACTATGCCGCCACTTGGTTATGGCGCTCCATGTATGCCTTGCCTGCTAGCATCTTGCACCCTGCTGTTATGTGCTGGATTGTCTCAGGGGCATCTTTACACAGCCTGCACCTGGGGTCTTGCCTGGTGTGATAGACCCCAGCCTCTATGGATCTTGTACTCAGAGCTTGTTCTTGTGCTGCCATGATTAGTGCCTCTGTGCTGTCTTTCAGTCACTGGTAGGATTTCTGGATATCAGCCACCTCCTCTATCTGCCAGTGGTACATACCGTGCAGGGGCCTGTCCTTCCATGATGGTTCCTCGCCTTCCTCCTCTTTCTTGGGTTTCTGCTGCCTGAGGTATTCACTGAGCACACTTCGTGATGTATTCGTGGATGTTTCTTGTTTCATCCTGGACTGTGGTGCTGACACTCACCAGTCCCCGGCCTCCTTCCTTCCGCTTAGCATACAGCCTCAGGGTGCTAGACTTGGGGTGAAACCCTCCATGCATGGTAAGGAGCTTGTCTTGATGTCAGTGGCGTCTATCTCCTCCTTTGGCCAGCCTATTACCCCAGCAGGGTACCTGATCACGGGCAGGGCGTAGGTGTTGATGGCCCGGATCTTGTTCTTACCGTTCAGCTGACTCCTCAGGACTTGCCTGACCCTCTGCAGGTACTTGGTGGTTGCAGCTTTCCTAGCGGCCTCTTCATGGTTCCCATTCGCCTGTGGGATCCCCAGGTACTTGTAACTGTCCTCTATGTCTGCAATGTTGCCTTCTGGTAGTTCAATCCCCTCAGTTCTGACTACCTTCCCTCTCTTTGTTACCATCCGACTACACTTCTCCAGTCTGAATGACAATTCAATGTCATTGCTGTATAGCCTGGTAGTGTGTATCAGTGAATCGATGTCTCGTTCACTCTTGGCATACAGCTTGATGTCATCCATGTACAGGAGGTGGCTGACAACCGCTCCGTTCCGTAGTCTTGTTAATGATCTCACTGAGGGGGTTCAGCCCTATGCAGAACAGCAGTGGGGACAGAGCATCTCCTTGGTAGATCCCGCACTTGATGGTGACTTGTGCTATGGGCTTGGAGTTGGCCTCTAGTGTTGTGTGCCACATTCCCATTGAGTTCCTGTACAATTCTGTTCTTGTACAATTCTAGGCATTCCAGTATCCAGCTGTGGGGCATTGAGTCATAGGCCTTCTTGTAATCAATCCAGGCTGTGCACAGGTTGGTCAGTCTGGTCTTGCAGTCTCGGCTGACTGTTCTGTCTACCAGTAGCTGGTGTTTTGCGCCTCTGGTATTCTTGCCAATCCCTTTCTGTGCCCCGCTCATGTATTGACCCATGTGCCTGTTCATCTTAGCCGATATGATGCCTAACAAGATCAGCTTGTTAGTGTCGGTAATCGTGGTTGTAGGTATCATCCGTAGTGCAGCGTTAACATCATCTAGCAGACCTTCTGAGGGTACTTCACATAATCTTGGTAACCGGCTACGGGGGATCCAGGTTTCAAGCTTGGCAATGATCCTATCCTTCAGGTCAGTTCCTCTGGCACTCAACGATCCTTCTCTTATCGCACTTGGGGCTATGTACCCAATCTCGGGTGGGGGTGATGATATCTCCCCCCTGACCTGGCGTCCTGACTCCTCCTTGCCGTAGCATTTATGTTGTACCTCGTCAATCTCTGTCATCAGGGTGCCCTGGTTCCTCAACACCTGACGCGGACCTTGTTGATCCGGGCGACGTCCGAGCCGGCATGCCTTCATATTTATCTGTCTCGCTCATGTCTGCGGTAGGCTCACTTAGGGTCTAGCCTTAGGACCCTTACTGGATACAGACGCCCCAGGCAGGAATCGAACTTGCGATCTTCTGCTCCAAAGGCATGTAGTTTAACCACTACGCTATCCAGCTGCATATATATATATATATATGTATATATATATATATATATATGTACAGAGAAGAGCTTCAGAGAAGAGCTCGAGAGGATGTGGAGGGTGAAGGTAACGGTGGTCCCCGTGGTAATCGGAGCACTAGGTGCGGTGACTCCCAAGCTAGGCGAGTGGCTCCAGCAGATCCCGGGAACAACATCGGAGATCTCTGTCCAGAAGAGCGCAGTCCTGGGAACAGCTAAGATACTGCGCAGGGACCCTCAAGCTCCCAGGCCTCTGGTAGAGGACCCGAGCTTGAAGGATAAACCCCGCAGAGGCGTGCTGGTGTTTTATACACACACACACACATATATATATATATATATATATATATATATATATATATATATATATATATATATATATATATATATATATATATATATATATGTGTGTGTGTGTGTGTGTGTGTGTGTGTGTGTGTATATATATGTGTGTATATATCTATATCTATATATATATATATATATATATATATATATATATATATATATATGCGTGTGTGTGTGTGTGTATATATATATCTGTGTGTATATATATCTATATATATATAGATATATATATGTTGACAATGACCAAAGAAAACATTCAAACTTCAGTGTCCTGGTCAAAAGTATGTCGCATAAGCAGCGTATTCACCAAGAGTGATGAGAGGAGCCATGTTTTATTAGTGTAATCCTTGTTAAACATCTGTGGATCATAACCATTTACAACTGTTTATAAAACAGCTAAAAATGGTTTAATTTAAATGCCAATGAAAAAGAAAAATCACATACGTTTCTCTGTATATCAAACTGATAAACATGAAACAACCTCACATCCATATGCAGTATAGTTAAACCTCAATATTCAATTGCCAAACGTCATTTGATTCTAATCTGCAATGCATAATAGCCACTAAGGGGATCAAATCTGAAACTGGCAGGAAGAAAATCTTTGCTTTTCCTTCAGGATGATGATATAAAGACATCATCATTTGCCAGGCAAATCTGAGATATGAATTAAAACAAAAACAGTCTTTCGGCAAATCTACCTCCCACTGGCAGCATTTTGAGATATTTCTCTTGGGTATATGTGTGTGTGTGTGTGTGTGTGTGTGTGTGTGTGTGTGTGTGTGTGTGTGTGTGTGTATTATATATATACATACATACACATATATAGAGGCACACGTACAAAACTGTGAAATAATAGAATAAATAGCAGAATTTAACAATAAAAAAAATTAAATCCTATTTATTTTGCACTACTCTGTATGCCACAAAGGCAGTGACAGTGTCATGGTCGTGCAATATGAGAGGCAACATGTAAACAAGCATGCTTGTTTAGAACCAGCAACAGTGTGGGGACACAGAGGTGAGCTTTGCATCTGTTTAAAGCACACTTACGCTGTTGCTGTGCTTTATTTAAACTTTGCGGCTTTGCAGGGAGCAGCTTCAGTACCAATACCCTTCACCGCTACTGTCAGTCATTTGATCTGCCACTGTTTTCACCGTCAACTTGTCAGCCAAGACTAAAGCTGTCGATCAGTCAGGACAACGTCGGGGATTGTCAACAAGTCCCAATTTTAGACATGGCGCCGAGATTTAGAGACGTGCAGGGCGACACGAAAGCCTCATTGATCTAAGGTGGAGATGGAGAGGCTCTCAGCCTGCCTACTTGAATATGCTGAGTGTCAGCATGCAAGACTGAGTTCAGAAGTATGAGTTTGCATACACCTTGATACTACTGAGGCCCGTCTGCACATCCGTCATTGTAGATTTGTATCCTCTACATGCTTCTGCACACAATTTTTCAGTGTCAGTGACACACTGAAGCACTAAAAATACAAAAAAAACGACAATAGTAGTTTTTATACAGATCAATAATATAGTTGCATAAGAAAATAATAAGTTAGGTTACACTCTTTGCATTCATACCAACTTTGGATTACATTTAGAACGTGAATGGCCAAGTAACTGAATAATAACCTCTGTATTTCTGCAAAGTTTTTTGCAAAATTTCTTGTCTTTCTTGCTCCTCACTCTCACCACTACTTTATGTGGAAGAAGCAGGCAGATGTTTATAAAGCTATGCCAGATAGTTGTCGTGGAAGTTGGCAGCGACTAAAACCAGCACTGAAAATGATAAGATTTTGTCCAGACATATGGACAGAAGCACAACTCCAAATTAATTTTAATATTACTCTTGAACTAATCCTTGTATAAACAAGCCACTGTTCTCAAATACACCAACTCAAATGTATTTGATTAACTACTGGCTAGTGGAACAAATACCCGTGGACCCTAAAAGACCAAACCCAATAAACTGGATGATTTCCCAGCTTTTCCTTAAGCATCTTGAATTTTTGCACATTTGAGAATTTGACAAAAATGTGTCAAAATACTACGCTCTACTGTCAGTAGGTTTGGTTCAGGCACTTAAATTTAAGTTTCCTTTCTGAGATGAAGAAAAAAACACTCTTCCTCTAGTCAGCCTCATCTTATACTTTGTAAACCCTGTAATATACTGTATTATTTAATGAGTTCGGCACTGTAGTCTGTTACTGTTATTGTCTTGGATAAACTGTAGCCCACATAATTTCCTTAGGGATTATTAAAGTATTCTGATTCTTTTTTAATTCATTTCAGTACAATCTCATTTATAGTGTCAGTTTGCACTAGCTGTCATTACAAGATAGAGAAAGTAAAAGATAAGAAACTTCCAAAATCGAACATTAAAACACCGAACAGAAAGACAAAAACTTAACAACAACACAGGGTGGTAGGATAACCTGAAACAAGAAATATAACCATGAACATACCCACACAGCTGAACTAAAACTAAGACGAATATACACTTAAAGAAGGTTACTACTCTTGTTATAGTCTTATGGTGCACTGGATCAACTGAAGGCTTTTCAAGGAGCTATTAGGATGGATAAAATTTAAAATTGGTTTATGGTTTCATGCAAAGTTTAAAATTCCCACTAGCCTTAGCTAAATTTTGAGTTTATTGGTAACATGCTAACCTACGACTGTGCATATGATAAGCTATGCACAGTGTTTCTTTAAGATTGCTATTAAGCATGTTAAATGCTTATTGGGATCATTTTTGCGCATTTCTGTACATTAGAGAGAGAGCTGTGAGGGTTTCAATATTACCTGCCCTGGTCAGTAATTTTTATTTAGTATGGCGCACTTGTAAGAGCACTATTTTACAGCTAGAACAGTAGCGTCTGCTGCAGGGATGTACTGCTCTTGATTTTCTGGCTCATTTTGAACATATAATTCTTTACATTGCCTTGAAATCTTTAGTTACTTTAGCTATTAGCAAGTCCTGTTTGTAATGTAGCCTCAGACATCTTACTGGATTACTTTACTTTATTGGCTTATCTTTATATGTCACTTTGCATACACAGCTTCTGCTTTCTATTATGGGTTACTATATGGGTTATGGGTAACACTACGTAACACTACAATAATCAGCAGAATTACTTTGGAGTATTGGAGTTTATAGCATCTCAAGTTGTATAAGACTTTTTTGTGCATGAAAGAAAGGTGATTTTTTTCAGGTTTATTCGCTGTCCTGCTATATATTGCCCACGATTAAATTCTGTAACTTGATAAAGTTTACATTTTCAACAGGAACACTTAGTAAAATGATCAATCACTCCCACTGATTTTAATCTCATCAGAATACAGCTTACTTCTTGTATGCAGAGCATTTTAGCTTTGTGAAATAAAAGTGTCACAGATTCCACGCTCTACTGTAATCCAGTGTTTGAATTTTTAAATTGCTCAGTTTCATTTTAATACTTTAACACTTCAGCAACACTTAAATCTTATTGCAAGCAACTGTAAATCTTACTGCAAGCTCCACGTGTGTGTTCACTGCTATCGGTGGAAGGCAAAGTGCAAGTACCCGCCATACTACTGCTATCACAGAAAAGAAAGCACCATATCTAGCGAGCCCCAAGCTCCCCATTAAAAAAGCTGCCAAGGAGGCAGCCTTATCTGGAAATGAGCAATCTAGTTTTCAAAAGCTGCTTTCTGCCAAATGTTTATCTCATAGAACAAATAGGACAAAACATTGCATTAACCATCCTGCAGACTCGGTTCTTTGGATGACAGAGTAGTGTAAGCATGATGCAATTCCAGAGCTAGGCCTCCTATCATGAGTTATAACAAATCTCATACTGCATCAGAGCTTTCTGAAAAAACAAACAAACAGCAACTTTAAAGCTTTGCAAATGAAAAACAAAAAAATACTCACTAATACTAGCATCCTGGGGTGAGTCCATGGCATGATCTGTTGACAGGTCAGTGTGAGTGAGGCTACTACTTTCTCTTTTGGCTGGGGAGGTGTGGATGGCTGGGACTTCCTGGTCAGAGTGACAGAGAGAGACAGAGGACTATCAGAGGAAACACCTTGCTTTTTCAACAGCAAGATGGAGGAGTGACTCTACAGGTCATCAAAACCAGCTGGCATGGCAATGTTATTACACCCTATCACACATACACACACAGACAAAAAAACACATGGTTACGTACATACCTCAAATATGAGAAATGATACAGTCAAGGTGACATTTAAGCTCCGGTTAGACCGAGGTACTGACATCTAGTCTCCACATATAGCCACATATGCACAACTACACACCGATATCTGAGTGCAACCAGACCCAACCTTGAACACAATTTGAACAGTAAGCATTGACTGGAAAGTTAGTGTAAACAGCATTTGGTTGAATTTTAATGGAGCCACGCTCGCTCTAAATACAAGTGCTTTCACAGGCTGCTATTGATAAGAGGTACACTGGTAAGCAGCATGTCCTTGGTGTACTCGTGCTTGTTTTTCCCCAGGAAGAATTTTGTCAAAACTTAGAAGTCAGCCACTGCAACATGCCTATTCAGTTGCAAATCATCCCCATGGAGAACAAGCACACCTGTGTCTGAGTGTGTGTGTGTGTCCTTCTCTTTGCAAATGTGCGGGTGTGTTTTTTTCATTTGCAAATCAAATATATCCCCCACAGCGCTTTTTCGACAGTACCTAGCCAGGCGTCGACACTCTCAGCTCTACACACGTAAAAACAGTGTGAAACATATACACATGCATGCAAACCTGTGTCTGTCTTGCTTAATCTCATTTCACTGCGCTGAAGGTGTCAACCATAATTTCAGTACATGCAGCAAAGGACAAAATATTGTCCTCAAAAATCTAATTTAGCAAATCCCTGAAAGACATGCATGGTCATTTGCATATTTTCCTTCGGTATCACATACACAGACACACACCATGGGAATACAGGGATGCAAGCATAATCTCCCTCTTTCTGTCACTGCTGTTGTCCCTGGCTTGCTGAAGTAGCACTCACATCAAATAAAGCTCAAATCAGAAAGTGCAGCTCCCCAGTGCTTTGAGTTTGACTGCTGATTTTTATACTCAGTATATTATCTACAACACAATGTTATTTTGCTCACTAGAAGATGTACTGTGCAACTGTATGCTTTAAAGGCCACTGTGTGAAAAATGTGTGCTGGTGTGATTTCATTACTGCTGGTTCCAGGAATGAATGTCACTGAATGAGCCATTACACATTTACTTGTCTTTAGCTGACTATCTGATGGGTTTGTTTACTCTTCAAGTAAACTGTGAATACATATGGTGTGCTGGTCAAAGTCAAAGTCAAAGTCAGTTTTATTTGTCAATTTCTTCAGATGTACTTGCCATACAAAGGAATTGAAATTACGTTTCACACTGTCCCATGCGTAGACATAGACAACAATAAAGTGCAGATGCACAACATTTAGGTAACATACAGGATATAACAAGACACGACCTACACATAACATATAATAAAGTGTTCCACAGTGCGCCCTGGAAAGTAGTGTACTAGTCTACTTGACGTAGTCCCAGGTTGTGGTTGGTGATGAGAGCACTTAAACATACCAAAGTAAAGCAATCTCTGTCCTTTTATCTTAAACAGTGTACATGTGTAAACAACCAGCTGCAGCTGTGTCATACAGCTTCTCACACATCTGTTCTTGTTCCATCTTGTGGCTGGCATTCGCTATTGTCTCTGGAGGCAGAATTAATGCAGCTTGACAATGGAGTCATTGTAATTTTTTAGGATTTCTCAAGGGTATATCCCTGTCCCATACATAATGCCTGAGGCTTATCAAGTTGAGAGGCCAGCAGTTTAATAATTGTTTATTACATTACAATTGTTTGTACATTCACATTGTAGCTAAACCTCCTTGACAAGCTGCCACTGGTTCTGCTTCCACTTAGAGTTATCAACTATTACAGTTATGAGCAGTGCTTAGTGTGGAAACATTTTTCCTCATGACAGATGAGCTTTCTCTTCCTAACTACGTCAGTCAACATGTGTGATATAAGAAAGTTTTAATAACTTATTTAACACATTAGTCATAAAATCTTTAATGAGGAACTCCTGCCATGTCCAGTTCAATAAAAAAAGGCAAGTTGAACAGGGGCAGGCTCCACCAACACTCTTAAATTAAGAAGAGTGTTGGTGGTGCCAGAGAGTTGGTGATCACTAAATACACCAAGTTTAACTAGCTGTTTTGCTTATATGCCATCTTCCTTTTTACCCCTCAGCTGTAAGGTTGGGTGGGTGGGCAGCTATTGTGCACACCCAACTTTGTGAATGTGATAATTGAAGAATGAGGCGAGATAGGATTTTCAAATTAAAACTATAGGTGCGTCTACAACCTTCCGGTCAAGGTCAGAGGTCACGTTTTCTGAAAAACTTGTGAAAACTTATGAAAGAAGTCATCCAAGATTTTCACATTTATACCACATGTGCATCTTTAGGAGGCTGAGAGGTAGCACTGGTGACCCATAGTAATTTTAATAATCCTTAATCTCACTGTAGATATTAGCAGTTAATTACTCACCCAACACTCAAGCCGTTTAATTCGGTGCAGATTTTTTTCATAAACACATTTGATATGCTTTTAAATCAAGATATACCCGTGTATTTCTCAGCTGATTAAAAGCCATTTGTTGTACATAGTATTATGACTAAAATCATAACACTAATCATAATTGCAAGACTGTCAGTTTTTTATGATTTATTAAAAAATATGTTAAACATATTGAACATAAAAAATAGAATGAAATGTATTTTGAAATGAGTTTAAATGTAGCCTGCAGACAGTCTGTGTTTTGAACATTTTATGTTGAAACCTGCTCACAGATTGAGATTCAGTCATTATGCTGTCAACATTACCAAAAGTACGGTGTCTGAAATTCAGAGTCTGACTCTCAGCATACTTTCCACTGAAAATCATCTAAATCAGTCTCAGTGGGTCGACCACTGGACCAACCACCCAAAAGTATCATAGACTGCGTAATGGTGCAGCGAACTGTATTTGATTCAAGTCCACTTGCATGGCAAGATGGATCCAACATGGAAAAGGATAACAGAGATTCTTTATTTAAAACGGCTCGTCCTCCCAAAATTATGCTGAAATTTTTAAAATCTATAAAAGCTGAGGCCTTTCTTTTAACATTTGACTTTAGTGATAAAACATTACATTCATTAAATACTTGGAAAGCCATTCTGCATTTTTTTAGTTCAGTAACTACCGATAGCAGTAACTCAGTAAAAGTGGGTTAAAGTGGGGTACATTTCTATTTCATCAAACTGTCATTCTCTCTATGGTCATGACAAAGTTGTCCAAGTTAATGAAAATTACTCCGTCCTGCCCTCCTATTTAAGATAAATATCGAGGTCTGCACTGTCACATGTTCATATTCCTAGATCCACTGGATTCAAACGGAGGGTTTGCTCTTTACTTACCTGTTGCCATGGTGAATCCTAGTATTGGTCTCTGATGGAGATGGCTTTCTTTCCTTACTCATGTATCTGCTTGAACTAACCCTGATCACCTTTTTGGAACTGAAAAGTCAGTTGTTGATCTCAGAGTTAATTAACTCTTTTAAACAGAATATTGATTACAGCCAAGCCGATCTGGTCTTTGACTTGGCCAGTCCAAAACCTTCTGTCTTTTTTCCTCCTGAAAAAGTCATTTGTTGAGTGTGTTTTGGTTCATTCTCTTGCTGTATGATTAAGTTGTTCTCAAATATTTTGAATGTACTTCTCTTTAATGTAGCAGACAAAATGATTGCATTAGGCTTCTGTATTCATTCTGCTAAGACAGTCATAAATTACATCATCAATAAAAATGATTTAGTCTGTTCCAAAACGGTGAATGGACTGGTTCTTATATAGTGCTCTTCTACTCTATCTGACCAGTCAAAGCACTTTATACAACTTGTCTCATTCATCCATTCACACTCATTCATGCAATCACTTTTTTTTCCTTTTTTGCTTTCTCTATGAAATGCTTTCTGTCGAACATTCATACTCTAGATAAGACGCATTAGAGAGCAACTTGGGATTAGTATCTTGCCCTGCAGACTGCAGCAGCCAATTATGTTCAGTTCAGCTTTATGTATATAATGTCAAATCACAACAATGTTACACTTTTTATTGTACCCTACAATAATAGAGAGAAAACCAAGCACTTGGGTACAGTAATGGGGGAAAAAACTCTCTTTTAACAGGAAGAAACCTCCAGTAGAACTAGGCTCACGGAGGGCCGCCATCAGCCGTGACCAGTTGGGGGCAGTGTTGGGAAGGTTACTTTTAAAATGTATTCCACTACAGATTACAGAATACATGCCCCAAAATGTATTTTGTAACGTAACGTAACGGAATACTTTGGATATTGGATATTGATAATATATTATCATGCTTTTTACAACTACATGAATGTGCTATTGCTGTGTGATTTAATACTATTACTGAAGGTTACTCGCCATACCAATACCAACTAGATTTTTAAATCTTAATATAAAATGAGTAACAGTAGGGTGGACATTAGGTAAGGCTGCACTTTTTGCAGCGATCTCGTATAGAAAACTATTCCGCGCGTATATAAAACAGGTCCGCGGCTCCGAACCGTAGTAAAGGGACCTCTGGCTAATACGTCGGGTTCCGTGTCGGGCTCGTTGCCAAAAACTAGCTTTACTTTGTTGTCTGGGTCAACTTTGCTAGCGAGAGACAGAGAGAGGCGTTGAAAGGCTGCTCCAACGGAACTTTTTGTTTCGGAGGAAAACACGAACACAGTGTACAGTCGAGTCTTAATAGCTTACTTACAACTGGGCTCGTCAGGCACTCTTTTTGTCTGCAGTGGTTAGGCTATTATTATATTTACATGCTTCGTATATGCTATGCCTGTAACATTCTGTTGCCTTCATATTAATTTTTGTTTTTTAAATATTTCTTCATGTCATTATGCAGGCTGCAAGTAGAGGTGACATGGGACGCGAGATTGAGACGCAGGCATTAGAGCCTCTTAATGCGTGTTTTGTTTGGGTTTCCACCGGCGTGGAATTACCAAAAATAGAGAGGGCATAGCCTAACATATGAAACAGGAAAAGACCGCCATGTAATCCATTTATTTCAGCAAAGTAACTGTATTCTGAATACCGCCTTTTAAAACAGTAACTGTAACGAAATACAGTTACTCATATTTTGTATTTTAAATATGTAACTGCGGTACATGTATTCCGTTACTCCCCAACACTGGTTGGGGGTGAGGGGAAGGAGACAGGACAAAAGACACACTGTGGAAAAATGACATTCCGCTGTTTAAAGGAATGTCATTTTTCCACCCTTCCTCATTGGAGGTCATTCATGATGTCATGGACTGTTGTTTTGGGGTCTGCTTTACTTTTCATCATTAGTCTGTCAACATTATTCCTTGGTTTGTTGAACCTGAATAGGTCCCTGGCCTATTGTTGGATCCTTTTAATCTCTCTGTTTTGATTTTGCATGAACTCTTGTTTGTATGAGCTACCCACCAACTCAACAAAAGTGTATTTTGAGTTTATTCTGTCAGCAATGTGTCCATTGCATGTTGTTTCTGATAACATCCTATGGTCTGAAATCCAGATACATACTATACAGTACATATACATAAGGAATATGAAATATGATTTACATAAAATGGATGTATGTATATATTTTTTTTAAAAATTTCTTCACTTGTACAAAACTGGTAAAGTCTCATAAAAGTGCAATATAAAATGTGATCATATATTCGTTTTCTTTGGGTGCTATCAAGATTTATAGGAAAAGGAACACATTTGTTAGCTTTAGGAAATTGAATGAACTCTAAAATTTTGACCTCAGGAATTAGAAGTGAGGACTGCTGTTATCCATTTTCTGAAATACAATAACATGATGAACAGTAGCGGTGCTATAGCACAATGTCTCATGCAGCTTTAACCAAGTGCTATGTAGCTTTAAGTCCCTGCCATAAGTTCCCTTTGGCACAAGCTGCTACACATGAAGGAGGAAGAGGGAATAATGATAGCAGTTATGTTGGGTGGGGGAGCCTCTCTGGGCATCTGACAGAGTGATAGAGTTAATAAGGGACAGGGCCTGGTGAAATCTGTCTAAACGTAGCCGGCCAGCCTGTCGCAAGAGATAATCCCTGTAGGGAAAAAAAAAAAAAAATCACTGGATCCTCTTAAGAGTCTCAGCTAATGAAATCAGTGCTTGCCATCTGGGACCATTTCACATGTGACAGACGCTGACAAAGGGGACAGTCAGACCTGTGATGGTGAAACCATGGTAACTGGAAACAGTAACACTGTGTAACCTTGCACCTTTACAGCAGTGCCTATTAGAGGGAGACAGCACCTGAGCATACGGGAAATTGTGAGTTCATCATCACACATGTAAGGATCCTTTACATTTTCCACTGATTGCTTCACATCTGCTGTTGACATTTATGTCCTCTAACAAGAAGTGCTCATATGATTTTAATGATGTGTCAAGACACATAGAGTCTCTTTAGATAGCTGTCCACCTCGCTCTCTTCAACAGCTATCCTCTGCCTGTCTCCATTTGATGGCATACCCTTTCAAAAAGTCACTTAAGACTGGAGTCTAAAGGTTTTACTTTTCACATCCCTGGGGAGAAAGCATGTCAGTAGGGTACTGTTTCAGCTGTACCCCAGTAACAAACTGAGATCATTTCAGCTTGGATGGAGTCTTAAACTGAATCACGTGGGTTTTTACGTTTTCACAAAGGTCAGCTCTCCACTCCAATTATGGATTTCTACTAGGGTTTGGCTGGAGATAATTGGGCATGAACCAAGGATTAAATTAAAGGAACAATACTGACTTTGTGGTATAAAGGTCTTGTTGGGCTGTAAAACTGTATCTAATGCACCATCTCCTCTATGTAAAGGAAGATTGTCCCTAATTGCTTAAGTTACTAAGTTGCTTCTTTCACATCAAAAAGTCTTCTAACAAACTGCTTGAAGGTTCTACACCTTGAATCATCATTTCTGTATAAAACCTAAACACAGTTTGACTCTTAACTTGACTGTCTTGACTGTCTGAAAACAAGCGTTATCACCCTGCATTACAACCCTGTCCACACACACATTGCATATGGAGACTTGGACACATTGCAAGGGAGTAGTGGGTATCCTTTTACAGTTATTTTTCCAATGTAATGTTGTGATTGTGTGCTATTTTAACTCAAATCATTATCTTTTTCTTAGCCTAACCAAATGTGAACACAAAGTTAAACTAGTGCAAACAAAGAAAATGTGAAGGAAAACCAAAACATCCATGCAGGACAGTTTTTTCCTTTCAAACAGTATTCACTCTTTGCTTCTTATTTAGTGCCGTCCAAAAGTGTTGGAACAGCAAAGCCAGTTTGTTTGTGCTGCTGGCTATCCCCAGTGTTTTTGAAATATCTTTGATGGATTTTCCCCCTTTGCTTAGCTTTAGAATGGTAAGCTTTTGTCCTAAAAACAGCTCTCTGGTCTTCATTTTGGGTGCTTAATGCTGAAACAGTAAGTCATATTTGACACACCTGGGTAAAAAGAAACACCTTTGATGCAAAATGTGTTATCTTCTATGTAGTTTTGCGTAGACGTAAATAGCATGGAATTAATCTGAAAATCTGATCATAAGGAGTACTCTCTTGAGAACATAACCAAGATGGTGGAGGTGTAGTTGAACCTCAATCCACTGTGTTTAATTTTTACAGTTTACGGAGTATTTACTAGCTTTTAGACTTGTCAAATGATCTGAATGTATATAATGATATTGGCAAATTTGAATTTTCCAGCCTCTAAATGAAAGTGAAAAAAGTAAAGATGACACAGGAAAAACATGCTTAACAATGTTATGAGTGTTGATGTTGCACACTACACCTACTCTGTTGGAAGCATGTGTCTGAAATACCACAAAGACAACAAGCAGCTGATAAAAGCAGAGTCACCAGACCATAAATGAGTAATCCATGAACTGTTCTGAGAGTAAACACATACTGTCACATTATCCTAGAAATAACTAGGATTTGTGTAATATTTCAAACAGCGTGTGCTGATCATATTTCCTGATTTTGAGACATTATTGTGCAAAATGTTTATCTTGTCCCTTACAAATGTAAGTAATAGTAATAGTGGTTGATACAGTTTTCTCAAATCACCGTGGTTATGGTGTGCTGAAAACATCACTTTGCCAAAACTAAGAGCTGCTCTGCGTCTCTCCTGCACCTGACTATCTCAGAAATTGCTCCAAGTGCTTTCGCTGGAGTTGGTGAAGCTACAGCAGCAGTTCAGATCGATCAGGTCAGTTAGTTCGATATCAGATGTAACACGTTGGAGGAGAGAGGTCATCTACCTAAACAGAAAGTACTCCTTCAACTCCTTTAAATATCTTGTTTTTGTGCTGCTCGCTGTTCATTTCTCTCTCCCTCTTCGCTTTTGTTCTTTCATTTTCTCAGCCCGCTTTCCCTATACTGTCCTACCTGTCATTTTTATTCAGTGTTATTCTGCTTTCTTTTCTTTCTTCTTCCCTTCTTGGGGTTGTGACAGCTCTCTGGACTGCCTGAGCTGAGTATGTCTGCAGCTTACTTGTTATCCCAATTGTAACGAGGTCAGTGGCAGGCAGGGTTGTGCTACTACAGCTGGGACCAGTGCTTCCAAGATCTATGAAAGCTTCCATCTCAGCAAGTATAAGGTGAGTCTCTGTGCTCTCCCCTAACTCTGTGTTTCATGTCCTCTAGGTTTTAAATGAAACAGAATAGCTCATTTAAAACTTACAAAGTGCTGTATTTATGCCTGGTTTATAGCGAGTCAGTTTAGGGGCCTGCCAAGAAAACAAGCCAGTCACACATGACTCACTGTTTGGGTACTTCAATTTAAATTACAAGATTCCTTTGACGGCAAATGGTACACACATGAGTGAATCTGTGCACAAAGACATGTGCACTGTATTTACACCTACCATTCAGCCACATGCACACTTGCTCTAACGTACTGAGTGTTTCTGGCCGTGAAAGCTGCCTTATGGGTTCGCTGGCATAACGTACAAGTGGCCGCTCTCAAACATGACTCACAAGGCTCAACAACAGAGAACAAATCACTGGTCGAGACTAAGCCAACCAGTTGCTTTGGACGTGTTTTTCTAAACATACATGACCTTCTCCAACAAGTAAAAGCATTGATCCAGAGGTCATTGCAGTCATTTCAAATTCTAAGGGAAAAGCTTTATAAAGCTGTCTCAATGGATATTTTGAAGCCTGGATTTGCAGTTGCTGAAATGTGTGGAACTTACAGCTGAAGTTCAGTCTTCAGTTTAATTTTGTTCAATTTTTAGCTGTGTTACAGTTTATGGCTGGTTCACACAAGCAAAATCAACAGGACCACAAGTGAAGTAAACACTAGAAAACATTGCTGATGATATTCCTTTATGCCAGTGAGGTTAAAAAATAAAGTGAGCTATAGTTTACTTTATGCAATTAATAAGAGTGCCTATTCAGTAAAAAAAAGGGTAAAGTCAATAAAGTGGCCTGCTGTTCCCTGGTGTGTTGTTGCAGCAGACCCAGATATGAAGTAACGAGCGCCACCAGACATTTGTGGGAAGGAACCCAAGCACCAGCTATGCATATTGGTTTAAACCCTCATTTCTTTATGATTTGCCAGAAATTAATTGGAACATGCAAACATATATGAAAAGATATATATATAAATATATATATATAAAACATATAGACAATATGTGACAAAAACAGTTTGCATGGTTATAATAAGCTCAAAAGTCAATATTAGTATGACTACAGTGTATATTCCCTTGGGCAGTCCTTGTACTTTCTTTAAATAATCTTCAGGACTACAGTAGTTCTAGCAGCTTTCCAAAGGACATCCCAGAGCTCTTCTTTGGATCTTGGATGCCTTTTCTTCCATTCCCCGTCAAGATTTTCCCACATTGCTTAGCCAGGGTTTGATGTCCGAGCTCTTGTGAGGCCAATCCAAGGCTGATCATGTTCCATTGTGCATTTTATACATCCATCCATCCATCCATCCATCCATCCATCCATCCATCCATCCATCCATCCATCCATCCATCCATCCATCCATCCATCCATCCACCCATCCATCCATCCATCCACCCATCCATCCATCCATCCATCCATCCATCCATTTTCTTCCACTTGCCCTCCAAGTTGCGGGGGCAGCAGCTTAAGCAGAGAAGTCCAGACCTCCCTCTCCCTAGCCACCTCCTCCAGCTTGTCCGGGGGAACACCAAGGTGTTCCCAGGCCTGCCAAGAGATATAATCTCTCCAGCATGTCCTGGGTCGGCCCCGGGGCCTCCTCCCGGTGGGACATGCCTATAGTTTCTGTAGTTGTTGTATTGTTTAACACACTAAAATTATAATATAATTTCAGTTTTAACAATTTTCAGATCACAGCCCTGCAACAGACTGCTGACCAGCTAGAGCGTACCCTGCCTTTTGCCCTATGACAGCTGGGATAGGGTCCAGCCATACCCCATGAGCGTGAACTGGACAGGTGGTTAAGAAAAGAGACAGATGGATGTTAAAAGGGCAACAATATATTTTACATATTTTACTTTCCTTCTCTTTAAATGTTTTTTTTTTTTTTTTAACAAATAATTGTACTTTCACTTGCTGTTTTCGGATATTCTACCCAACTTTGCTTAAATGCTCATACAAGTATCATGTATCTGAGAAAATCCTACCTTCCTCCCAGTCAGCTAGTCAGATTTCAGATCTACACGATTTCAAGTAGTGGGTCAATACAGGTGACTGATAAAAGGTGTTACGGGCAATTTATATAACTTAAAAAAAGAAACAAATCACCTACACTCTCAAAGTCATACTGAAATAAAAATGCAAAAAACTAAACAGGCGGGATATTGTCTGAAAAACAAATAAACTGTTTTCTGTGTTAAAATGGAATATTTTGATGATCTATCGATCCATACTGACACCCTCTTTATGTGGGTATATGTGACTTTTTGGTTCCAACAATTTATATTTTGGGGCACGTCTTATAGAGAAGTTATTCACCATTGCTTTATAAATTATGTTTATCAAGCCGAAGAAAAACAACTGTGCTCAAAAGAGGCAGAAGAGGAGTGAGCAGGTTGAGTATACTGCCAGGACTTTGTGTTCAGCAAAGTAACTGACAACACTTCTCAAATCCAAAGTCTGAGAAATGAAGTTCTGATGGGTAAGCAGTTTGTGGGGGTTTTTTTGTTGTTATTCTTTCATTTTGTTCATACAGAAATGTTCCACTGTTTCAATAGCTTGTAGGACGGCTATAAAAATTTCTGAAGCCATCTTTTAGAACAGTTTTATTCTTGAGTGTCAGGAAAATTGATAGTGACCAAAGAAATGTCACGGTCTGTGTTGATAGACCGTGGGGAGGTGGGGAAACAGGACCCAAGCGCCGGACTCTTCAGTGCAACAGTGTTTATTTACAGAGTGGTGAAGTACGAAACAATAAATTCCCCAGTTTCCCAGACTCCCGTGTTGTGTCTTCTTCCCAAAAAGTCCCTGTGTAGTGCTCTCTGCTCCAGTGTCCCTGCACTCCCCGTGCTCACTGCTCCTTCTCATCCCACATTCCTCGTGAAGTCAAACGCAATAATCCAGCGTCGGTGGAAGCGCCATCTCTCTTCTAAATAGCTCCCCCGACGAGCCCAGATGAGGAGCAGGTGTGCGGCAAGGACTTTAGGTGTGGCCAGTCCTCAAGCCAGGCCACGCCCCTCAGGCCTGAAGGTGCCTGTAACTTGGCCACAGAAAACAGCAACACACAAACGCACACACACACCTGCCTACATACGTACGTGGACAGAGATAAGAGGCAGTGCAGACGACACACCGAATGATAATAATCATAATGACAATAATAATAATAATAATAATAATAATAATAATAATAATAATAATAATAATAACAACAACAACAACAATAATAACAACAACAACAGTCATAGTCCCCACTGCCCACGGACCCCGAGTCCCCAGAGCCGGGTCCGTGACAAGAAATTTGAATACTCAATTTTGCTATAGTAAAATAATATTTTTTTAAAAAGAAACTTTCATTAAACCTGGCAGCGTACAAAGTCACTTCCCACACCCCTCCTATGCAGTGATCCCTGGGCCACCATAGCTCATCAAAACAAAAAGCGTCACTCATGAACATCAGATCTTAGCAGCATGTTACCAGTCAAGATTTCCTGTCCAGAGGAAGAAATGATAAGAGATGATAACTAGAGAAAACCATCTAACATGGTTGGCACATGACAGGATGAATGAGAACAGCATCTCAAAACAACTCCTATGTAGCCAACTGAAGACATTCCCAAGATTAAGACAGATGTCTAAAGGTGGGAAGATTGTGTGAAAGACAACCTCCAATGCTTCGCCATCAGCAGCTGGAAGTAGTACCAAGGGACAGCAGATGGAGACAATTAGTGTGAGAAATGCAAAAAAGCAGCTCCATGCCAAGACAGGCTGCCAAAAGTGCCACAGAGTTCCCCATTCTCATATCTGACAGGGTTTGGATTGTTTTGGATTGTTTTCTAGTCATTGAATCCAAAAGGGTGCTAAACAAATTATACCATCTATTAAAGGAACTACACATTAAACTCATGTGTGTTTGCCATACAGGTACAGTGTTGTGCCCTATTATTAGTGTGTCAGCATGCTGATGTTTAAAGGATCAAAAAGGTAATGAGAATATATCTTGATGCATTTTAATACACATATCCATCAGGACATGTATATTAAAATGTATGGAACATCAACAGTTGCTGAGACATTTTAGGACATGTCCTAAAATAAATCCAACATGACTTTTTTTTTTTCAAGTTGAAGACTATCCTTGTAAAGAAAAGAAATGTTGGTGGAAAACTCGATTGAAAAAATGCTTTATTATTCTTCCTGAGTGGACCACAAAACCAGTGTATGCTATTTCTAACTTAAAAAATACATTTTCACCTACAAATCAAATTTCAAAATCAAAAGTCTGCCTGCCCAACCAAAGTCTTTGTTATAAAACAATAGGTAACATTTTTTCCATCATCTTTTCCATTTATTCAGAAATTGAACGCAGCATTAATGCAGGCCACCCATAAAGGCAAGTTCAAGCGCGGTCACCTGATCTTAATGAAAACCCACATTAGCTGATGACTCAGCTGATACCCTTCTATGCATCCATTGTCAAATCTCTTTTATAAAATATGAGATTTAAAGCTGCTTTAGCTTTCCCACAGTAGCTGTACTGTTGCAAGCCACTTTGCAACCCATTTCCACCTCAGCTCTTGCTTTAATGCTCGGTCTGACTCAATCATTGTTATATCTTTATTATTGATGCCTGCTCTGTTCATGTTGCTGCTCTTACCAATTTTAAGTTTCCATGTACGTCCAGGGGATCATCAACCTTAAATTACTGCACATGGAAATAACAGTCTTTGTCTTTGGTTGTGACCCAGATTTACCATTCTGGATTTCTGAGTTTAAGGATTTCCTCGATCTGACCTTCCTGGCTAGGGAAATGCAGACACTTGTGACCTACACTATATGTTTGGAATGCTTCACCAGAGAAACAGTTGAGAACTACCTGAAAGCATTAATAGATTAAATAGATAAATAGGAAAGTATGTGTGCATGTTTCTGGCCAATATCTACATTGATTACCTGACTGTAGTATGTGTGGGTACATACACGTTTACCAAAATGTCCTGTACATAAGATTAAGACTTGATTGTTCTATCAGCATATAATTGATTTTTTAACTGGAATGCTTCCAATCTCATAAAATGATGTTCTCGAAAAGTCTTGATAAACAGGTTTATTCAATTTTTGTATTGACAGAGTCAGGTATCGAATATGAGTCTAAATAATAATTAAGCAAAAACAAACTTGGTCATATCATTTCAATACTGGATTTAAAACTCAGTTAAGCGAAACACAGGAAACATTTTTCTAATAACTTGAAGACAGGTGTATTCTCTGACTGTAGTCTGTACAAGTGTTTCTTTGGCAACTCCTGCCCTTGAAATCACTAGGTTTGAAATCTCCTCTTAAATCGAAATTGTACAAATGTTCAAAATGCCTGATGTTCTTGTTCATTTGGTCTCCAATGTAAACAAAGGAGCATCAATGGAGTCTTCAAATGATACCTTGGCCTCCAGTAATGCTGTGAGGAACCTTGGAGTCATTTTTGACCAGGACATGTCCTTCAACGCACATATTAAACAAATATGTAAGACTGCTTTCTTCCATTTGCGCAACATCTCTAAAATTAGAAATATCCTGTCTCAGAGTGACGCTGAAAAACTAGTTCATGCATTCATTACTTCCAGGCTGGACTACTGTAATTCATTATTATCAGGATGTCCTAAAAACTCGCTGAAAAGCCTTCAGCTAATCCAAAATGCTGCAGCAAGAGTCCTGACAGGGACTAGAAAGAGAGAGCATATTTCTCCTGTTTTGGCTTCCCTTCATTGGCTTCCTGTTAAATCCAGAATTGAATTCAAAATCCTGCTCCTCACATACAAGGTCTTAAATAATCAGGCCCCATCATATCTTAATGACCTTGTAGTGCCATATCACCCTATTACAGCACTTCGCTCTCGCTCTGCAGGCCTACTTGCTGTTCCTAGAGTATTTAAAAGTAGAATGGGAGGGAGAGCCTTCAGTTTTCAGGCCCCTCTTCTGTGGAACCAGCTTCCAGTTTGGATTCGGGAGACAGACACTATCTCTACTTTCAAGATTAGGCTTAAAACTTTCCTTTTTGCTAAAGCATATAGTTAGGGCTGGACCAGGTGACCCTGAATCCTCCCTTAGTTATGCTGCAATAGACGTAGGCTCCCGGGGATTCCCATGATGCATTGAGTTTTTCCTTTCCAGTCACCTTTCTCACTCACTATGTGTTAATAGACCTCTCTGCATCGAATCATATCTGTTATTAATCTCTGTCTCTCTTCCACAGCATGTCTTTATCCTGTTTTTCTTCTCTCACCCCAACCGGTCGCAGCAGATGGCCGCCCCTCCCTGAGCCTGGTTCTGCCGGAGGTTTCTTCCTGTTAAAAGGGAGTTTTTCCTTCCCACTGTCGCCAAAGTGCTTGCTCGTAGGGGGTCATATGATTGTTGGGTTTTTCTCTGTATTTATTATTGTGCAATCTATTGTACAATATAAAGCGCCTTGAGGCGACTTTTGTTGTGATTTGGCGCTATATAAATAAAATTGAATTGAATCGAATTGAATTGAATGTTTGCTGCACTTCATCTAAGATGTACCTGACTCTGGCGCGCCTGCTTAGCTCAGTCAGGTGAGCAGGCGGCCATATGCCGCATAGCTGACAGTGGCCGGCCCGGGTTAAAAGTCTGACCTGTGGCCCTTTGCCGCATGTCTTCCCCTCTCACTTTCCCTCCGCTTTCCTGTCGCTTTTGGGTGCATCTATCCAATAAAGCCAGTTAAAATGCTAAAAATATTTTTTTAAAAAGATGTACCTGAATCAGCTGTACATTGTTTTGAAGACAGAAAAACAAATGGCAGGAAAATCTTGGAGACTTTCTGAGATATTACTGGTCCCTTTGGTGATATAATGCCTGTCCTTTGATTTTCAGATGGCCTTCATCTATTGCTTTCTCCTTTTTAGTTAAAGAACACCATTCCCATCAGTCCCTCTTTCTTTCTTTCTCTTCTCTTTGGCTGCTGCTTTCTTTTCACCAGTGCTTTTGTCTGGGTGTCAAAAGTGTTTGCAATCCGCAAGAGGTATGAAAACAATTTATTTTATTTTCTATCCTCTATAACTGTCCTCATTCTGACGAAACGGAGGCACAGTGAAAACCACCCACATCAATATTTCAGGCACTCATGGACAAAAATGGGCACAAAGCAGACATGGTCCAGAAACAGAGTGAGAGGAGGGAGGGCTGAAGAAGAGCACCAAAAAAACGCAGAAGAGAGTGAGTGAAAAAGTAAATCATAGACTGAGAATGGCATCGCATGGAGCATAAAAACATTGGATGAACAACAGAAAAGAGAACGGAGGGGGCAGAGAAGGAGACCACGGGGATCTGGTTTGTAATAATGATTGAAGTTTTTCCACCAGGGCCAGCTGGGACCAAAAAGCTTAAGTAAAGGGCAAACACACAGACTTGCTCATAGTGAAACACTAGAGGTGGACAACTCTAAAATCGAAAGATTTTGAGAGACAGGCGGGGGAAATAATGCAGCAAAGAAGAAGAAAGGATACACAGACATGTAATAAATAAAACATGGGTCAAATGATCGTTATTCATGATGACAAAACAGACTGCAAGAAGCTGGTATTTTCAGATTGGAGCTCTCCGGTTTGATATATGAGGAAAGGGCACATTCAGATATATTGCTGCTCTGGTTGCAGCATATGCTTTATTTTTCTCTCTGGAAGTTATTTTGACACAAAACTTCAGTGATGTGTTTTCATCCCATCCTGTGTTGTTGTTTTTTTTTGTTTTTTTGTTTTTTGGGGGTGTTATTCTACATGATGCAACATTAAGTCAGAGTTTTCCCTCTGCAGTATTTGCGGTCGGGTCCTGTCAAAATTCTCTTCCTCACTGTCTGCCTGATGTGCAGAACTTTTTTAATTATTTATTTTTTTAAATTCTTTTAAGCTTCTATTTTTTCACTGAGCAAGATAAAAACAGGATCAGACATTTTTTGGAATAATCACTTTGGATATTTTGTGACACATTCTGTCTTATTGTCTAAGTACTGCAGTAAGATTAATGTGGATATTACTAACTGGATTGGTACTACAGAGCCTTTCTACTACAGGTCTCAGTCACATGATCCTATACATTCATTTAGTGCTTTTATCTATAGCTAAGCACTTTCATGTAACATTCACAGACAAATCAATGGCTCCATCAGGGGCACCACGCAGTTCAGTATCTGCAAAGATTGTTGCAGCTGGGGATCAATTCACCAGCTTTCCAATGGGCAGAGGGACATACTCTACCACCTGAGCCACAGCCACCACAACAGAACAGATGAGATCACTGAGATGATGAGATGAGAACAGATGAACCATTGTACCATGTAAAGGTGTAACTAATGAGCGAGACTCTGCGCAGGTTTATTAGCTTGTAAGCTTAGCTTATTTAGCCAGACGGTACATTCACAAGATAATTTGTAATACCACAGCAAAAGTCCCTGGGTCAAACCCAGGCTGCTGCATTGAGCCTTGTGGGATATGGTAATCAACTCAGTGAGTTAAACTGGCACCAAACGGCACAAATTTTGAACTGGACACAAAACTGACTGAAATATTAAAAAACAACACTGGTTTGTTAAATGATTTGCTGGTTACTACAAAGTCTTTTTCATTGTTATTTTAAGAAGTGGATCCAAAAATCAACCTGGGAATGGTAATGTGCGGAACAGGAAGTAGAATAATAAAACAAAAGAGTAACGCAAGTCTTATTTACATAACTCAAATACTGTGGTAGACACAAGTTTGCTATGAGCTGTTTACTGTTAGCTTGTCACTTCCACAGCTGTTCTGTCACATTTCTTTTTATCTACTTAACCTTTATTTATATGGTAAATGGTCTGGTTCTTATATAGCGCTTTTCTACTCTATCTGAGCACTCAAAGTGCTTTACACAACATCATTGTGCACATTAGCACTTCCTTATCTATGCTGTTTTCTAAGTGCTTCCTATCTAATTAGATATCTCATTCTAATTCACACTCATTCATACTCCGATGGATGCATCAGAGTAACATGGGGTTAATATCTTGCCCAACTTGGCATGCAGGCTGGAGCAGGGCTGGGATCAAACCATCAGCCTTCCGGTTAGTAGGTGACCTGCTCTACACCTCCCATCTCTGTCAGTGTGTAAGCCAATCTAAAAAGAAAAAGCCAGGGTTTCCAGGGAGTTGCATGTAAACTGTGTGCAACTCATTACTACTTTTTAGTGACCAAACTAGGTTGACAGCTAACACACTGATTAGCTTTGAGAGCTCCTGCTTCCTTGTCCCTTTCCAATAAATCTTAATTAAATGAAATGATGTCGATTCCAAAAACAATACCTGGGGCAGGGGTCTGCAACCTTTTACACCCAAAGAGCCATTTGGGCCCAGTTTCCACGTAAAAGAAAACACTGGGAGCCGTAAATACTTTTTGACATCTAAAATGAAGATAACACTGTATATATTGTTTTTTATCTTTATGCTTTGTGTGAACAACTAAGGTGTGCTGCTTATGAAATCCATGAAGTGCTACAGAGAAAATTAAATTATATTTATGTAATCAACACATTTTGAACGCTTAAAGAAATATAACAAAGGCAAAGACACCAACCTGAACTAAAATGATGCATGTAGCAAACAAAAACTGTTGTGAGCCGCCACCCTTATATCGCCTTTGGGCTTTTGGAGCCTTGACCTGACTCTTAAAAAATAATTGGAAAAAAACACTATGCTGCTGAAAAATGAAAATAGTTATTTGCAAAATTTGCCTAAATATGTATTTTACCTGGTTAATGCGTGCGGCGGGGCGTGGTTTGCAGCGCCGCTGCAGGGGAGGCGGACGCACCTGAGCGACACCCGCAATCACGCCTCGCTGCCTTTACGTCTGCGCTATCTGTGCTGTTGTGTCGTTGGTGGTGTATGTCGGGCTGTGAGCTGAAAAGCTACAGCCGGCTGTATGTGTACAGCAACCGTGTGTTTAAAGTGCTCAATAAAGAGATGCTCAAAAGCATGCTCATGGAAACATCGTCGGGTCTGCCGTGATTTGTTTACAATGGGACTTCTGCTCCTGAACCTCTGCGCACAGAGTCCGCAAATCGGGGCTATACGAAGTCAGTTTACGCAGGACTGTAAGCTGTCATCTGTCAGGCGTGAACGGTGTTTGTCTTTAACATAGTTCACGGTGGAGAACAGCTGCTGACATAATGTGGATCCGAAGATCCATAATTGGCCTACCTGGGGTTGAAAGTCTCGATAAATGCACGGCGTTTCGGCGGGAATACCGGCTTCCGCGAGTGTGACTCTTATTTTGAGCGATGAAAAAATAATAGAGTATAATTTTATTTTTATATTTCAATATCACAATAATCTTCCAATTTAGAACTACGAGTTAAAAAGAACTAACATAAATAAAATACACAGCTAAATACTTCTAATTTATTTGCCCGAACCACGCGGAGCCGCACTATAAGGACTAAAGAGCCGCATGCGGCTTCGGAGCCGCAGGTTGCCGACCCCTGACCTGGGGGAACGGGGCGGGGGTTGGGACACAAACACAGACAGACAAGCTCAAAAAAAATTGTGGGGGCTAATGTGACTGATTAGAGCTAACATGTCCTGGCTGCTGGCAGAGAAAGTCCTAAGAGTAGGCACCAAGCTTCAACAAACAAATCTGAATTGCAGATAAATTGCACTCTGCTGCTCCCAGTGCAAACCGCTAGCTGTATATTAGGGTGTGGGTAATTTAGCATCCAGTTCCAACAGTTATTAGCTAGTGTCACTGTGGGATGGAAGCCATAACAAAAGACTTATGGCTCACAGAGACTTAGCTGGGAAAAAAATCTTTATGTTTATATACAAATAGAATGATAAATACAGGTAATCGGGCAGTTATAGGTCATTAAATCACATTAAAAAGTGATTATAAGATGTATGTTCCTATATTTGTTTGCATATGTGTAGGTCTTTGACTATGGGAGACACCGAGATTATGGAGATTCAACCTACACAGACGCAAAGACACTCACTTTCTTCCATTTCTCTGAAAAAGGTCATAGTGTCAGTGATTGGTTGAAAAGTCATCTTGAACACAAAAAGGGAGAGACAGCAGAGTTCACCATGAAGAAAAGCTGGGAAAAAAAACCCCAAACTTTTATAAAGTCATGGATGAAAAATGCAGACAAAAGCTTCAGTGAATATTCATCAGTGATTTTAACACTCAGTTTTACTTCAGCGTGTTCACAATTCCACAGCGAAAGAAATATTCTGCTCCCTAGAGTACGACACCAGGAAGCAGAATACAATTAAAAAATGTAAATCTTAAATCAAATTGAATTCAGAGAGGCAGAGGTCATATGCACGCAGGAAGGCAGTGGGAGTCAGTCTAGCAAAGAACAGGTGAAACACGTAAATCTAAAGGTCCACAAGGTCATACAGAAGAAAGCCAAGTAAACGACCAAAGTAAATGATACTTGGACTTATTGGAAAAAAGTGTGTCTCACAGAACACAGGTGAGACTAATCAGGGCAGGGTGTAAAGATATCAACATCACGAATACCAAAACTAAACAGGAAATGACTTGACGGAAACCCAGCAACTAGAAAGTAGTTCTTTGTATGTTACCAATTCTTTTCTACAAAAGAGGTTAAGCTAAAGGATCATTAACAGCACAACAAGAACAAGAGTCTCTGCAAAGCACTGCTATAAGTGCACTCATGCTGTGTATGCATTCATACAGTATGTAGTCACCATTTAGACTCTCTGTCTCTTGGCCAGCAGAAATCCTTTTTCTGCAATCAAGGCTTTTCTCCCCTGAATGACGGTGTACTCTAACTCGAGCTGAAACCTGACAAGCATCTGCTCGTGTCCAAAGAGAAAAAGATGTGGGGAAATGAAGAAAAACCTTGTTATGTCAGTGATTGTGCAGCCCTGAAGTGGGTCCTGATGAAGCTAATCATTATTGAAACATGAATATAATTTGTTAATCAGACTCTGCTTCACCTGCTAAAATATGAACTCACTCATTTGAAATCTCTTTCAACTCCCACCCCCCACTGATTCACTCTGAATCTTTATTGCTCCCTATCCATCTTCATCTTCCTTACCCTCTGCCTGCCCCTCCCATGCACTCTCGCAGTCCTCTCTTTCACAATATGGCCCCATGCTCGCTGAATGTAAATCATATTTCAGTCTCTTTCATCAGGCGCCTGGCTCTCTAAATGTTCACTGAGCAATTCCAACATCACCAAGCACTACTATTTATTGTCGACTTGCAAAGAGGCTTGGGATCTGTCTCTGTTTTCAGGCTCCCCCAAATATAAACTGAACCATGTAACTGACATAGGCTACATGCCTAGGTCATATTTTGGGGATTTAAGTCTATAATTATGTGAGCGAGTCACACAAGATCATGCAGATGAGCAAACTGACTGTTATATTAAAACTAGAGTCACCTAAGCTCAATGCATATGGGCTTTCTCAACAGTAGGTGGGCTGATTTTAATTTTGACTTCCTTGGTTGGTGATTTTAATCCAGTCTAGAGACTGTGTGTAAGGAAGGAATTTTCATCCCTCCTGGAGTAATAATTACAGACAAAATTACCTTCTGTTTTTCAGCAAACCCCCTTGCCCTCCTGTAATTTTAATTACATCCCAAAGGATGCATTTTAAAATGAGTAGGGGTTTTTGTTTGTTTATTTTTTCCTCCACAGATCTGTTCCTTCTTCCACATGATATCCATATGTTGTGAAATTTGGATTTTGTATGAATAGAAAAAAATATCTCGCCAGTCTATCAGAATCACTCCTGTAAACAAAATAAGAAGGCTTTGGGATGTTAGGTACAGTACATTAGTTACCACTTATTCAAAGGGACTCTTATGTTACTTGTTATTAATCTCTGTCTCTCTTCCACAGCATGTCTTTATCCTGTCTTCCTTCTCTCACCCAAACCGGTCGCAGCAGATGGCCCCACCCCTCCCTGAGCCTGGTTGTGCCAGAGGTTTCTTCCTGTTAAAAGGGAGTGTTTCCTTCCCACTGTCGCCAAAGTGCTTGCTCATAGGGGGTCATTTGATTGTTTGGTTTTTCTCTGTATGTATTATTGTAGGTTCTACCTTAAAATATAAAGCACCTTGAGATGACTGTTGTTGTGATTTGGCGCTGTATAAATAAAATTGAATTGAATTATGAACTGCTCATTGGCCATTCTAGTAGTGTGTAGTAGGGATAGTCTTCCGAGCCTTTTGATAGTGCTGAATGATTATTTGTTTGGCCACTTAAAAAGATATGACTATTTTTCTGATAGGGTTATTGCAATTGTAAAGATTAATGATGCATTTCTTCACTTCTTCACTTTCATATTGAGAGTTTAAATGAACATCTACCTTGGGGGTCGGCACGCTACACAGAATCCAAAAGACCATCAGGGTGTACAACCTCACCCCTGGCGCCGTTGCCCACCTCTCAATTTTAAATATATGTAGACATTGAGGGCTATCAGGAGGGGCTATGAGCTTACCTGCTGCTCTCTGGCAGGTAGCTCCATGCCCTCCTGGGTTTTAAATGCACCTTAGAACACACATGCATCAACACTACATATGAGTGGGCGGAGGGAGGTTTGGAGTCTTCACACACCCCCATTCTCTGCGGCCTGTTGGCCGTCCGATTGGGGTCTGGATTGTGGGGCCTCCCTGCTGCTGCTCAGTCGGGGCAGTCTGCTTCTCTCCACCCCAGGGGCAAGCGTACCTAGACCTGGGGCTTAGAGTACGTTTGGGGAGTGTGATTGTGTGTACAGTGTCTATTTATGTCTGTCTCCACGTTGGGTGAGTGTTGAGTAATTGCATATGAGAGCATGAGGGTGGGAATGGATGTTTGTATCTGTGTGTACCTGTATGTCTGTGTCTATATGTCAGGTTGGGTATCAGACGCCACCTCTCTAGGGACATCTCAGGCCCTCCAAGGTATGGAGGTCTATCTCCCCCCACCACTTCCCCTGCCAGTGGCAGACGCCCTCAGACATCGGTGCGTTGGTGGTTCTTTGTGTCCAGGGATGGGCGTCCAGGTACACACCGGCTCACTCCTTGGTGGCTGCTTGTCGGGGCCTGGAGCCTGGGGCTCGCTCGGGCCACTTCGGGCGTGGGGTGTCAGGCACAGCTGGCTGCCGGCGGAGCTCACGGGCATGTCACTGCAACCCCCCCTGGCTTCTGCTCCGTGGCTGCTGAGTGACCCCTCATCTGGGGCTCCCCTCAGCTCTTTCTGGGATAGTGGCGCGGCTGCCCCTCCGTTGGTCTTCCTTGGTCTCTTGTGCTCTGAGGGCCTCTGGATGTCTGGAGTCTTGATCTCCTCCATACCTGCTTCATGCCCTGGAGGACGGGGCTGTGGCCCCCCACACCCTCTAGCAGATCGTTACATGAAGGAACCTTTTAAATACAAGTGCGTTCATGCTCACAGGTGTACACACGGGTGCTCACACACACAAACTACACCCTTTTTGGCTCCTACCTCAAAGCACACTGTGCGCTGTCGATCTTACGTGCTGCACAATAATGTTTAATATTTAATATTTACTGTTATATTCGCATATATCATCGTGATGTTGTTTATTCTATTGCTCTCGTTTTCTTCTCCTTGTTTTCTTTTTTCTTTCTCAACAGGTGATCCAGGTGATTGATATATGTATTTTTTGTCTGCTTATTTTGTTGGTTTTTGTTTTTTGCCCTTTATCCCCGTCCCTCTTCCCCGCTGTTTTTCTTTCCCTCTTTCTTTCTCCCCTTTCTTTTCCCCAGTCAAGTCTGTCCCGTATTTAGCAAGTGAAAATAAAATAAAATAAACAATAAAAGGTGAATCAAATAGACCATTACGGCAAGGCTGGAATGGTCCATTTGGTAAAGTAAATCCGTTGGGCATCTTTCTTCGCCTTCAGACAATAATTCTGATGGCAAAAGAGCCAAACGGGACAGGCCAAAAAATAAATTAAAAAAAATGAACATCTACCAAATACAAGTCCAACACCTGGGCCCTGTTTCAGAAAGCCGGTTTAGAAAACTCAGAGTTAAAAATGATACTCAGGGTTGAGTAACCCCGAACTGTCCAACTCGGAATATTCGGTTTCAGAAAGGCTGATAACAATTAGTTCAATCAACGCGGAGTTGCTTTAACCCCAAGTTAAGCGCGCGCACGAGGATACATAAAGCCCTGATTAGTGGAGCACAGATTAAGCGAGTCACCATGGAGACGGAGGGAAAGAAGGCGCGGTCAATGTATTTTACAGCGCTTGAGGCCGAAATTCTGATGGCAGCATATGCCGATAACATGCAAATTTTTGCGGAAAAAAAGTAACACAGCCTCAGCTGCAAAAGAAAGGGAGCACGCATGGCAAAACATAGCCGACAGAGTCAATGCGTGAGTGTTAATTTAAACATTGATCTAGGGATTTCCACCCATTTAACACGTTATTTTATTATATTTCATTTTATTTTTATGTTATACATTTTATTTTGTGATGTGATGTGAGCACAGGTGCAACCCAGCAGGCCCCAAACGTTCCTGGCAGCAAGTAAAATGAAATATAAAAATATAGTCCAAACAGGTAAGGTGTAATTGCATTATGAGCCATAGTGCTTGGTCTGTTTGTCCTATGTAAATCAATTGCAGTTAGAGGCTACATTAATTTTCTTTCTGTAAGCACTTATTGAAATTATCTGAGCACATTACAAGTACATATTTGCTTACTCTGTATGCTCAAATGTGACCCGTTATAGCCAACAGAAAAAAGCGGAGGGCCGAAAAACAGGTGGGGTCCTCCACCACCACCACTCACAAAGGCTGAGCAGTTGGCCCTCAGCCAAAACAGTGGGCGCCCTGTGGCTGAAGGCATCTCTGCGGGGACATCCTCTGAGTCAATAACCCCGCAAGACACAAGTGCCTACATAAGAGGTAAATTACTATACTCCATTACTATAATGAAATAATTTGTTAGTTTGAAATGCTACAGGAACTATGTACCTGTACATTAATGCTGTGGAAAGACTTCCTGTTCACATAGTCTCCTTCATTTACTGAAGGAGCAATGATTGGAATGTGAGTGCCATCTATACAGCCAATCACGCCTGGGAACCCTGAAAATAAATGTAAAATTTAAGTAGTAGTTCAAGTATCACCACATCATGAATTAAGTTTTGTTCATCCTGATACCTGCAATTTTGTGGAATCCTCTTTGATAAATCTTGTGGGTCTATGACCGGGGAACACCACAAACGAGTACAGGAGACGTTTCAGTGCAACTGTAACATTCCTGACTGCCCGACAGACGGTAGCCTTGGAAACGTGTTCAGCGTCACCAATATTATACAGAAAGCTCCCGTTTGCAAAAAACCGAAGTGCAATACAAATAATATGTACAGAACTGAGAGAATGTCCGCGATGTGTCACATGAGCAATATAAGGCCTGAGGATGTTATTCAAATAAATTATAGATTGTGCTGACAAACGGTAACGTTCACACAGAAAATCATCAGGAAATGATAAAATGTCCAAACGCGCTCTAATCACTCTCTCCCGGCGGAGAGCTCTGCGGAGAATTTGGGCTTCAACATCTACTGGCTCTTCAAGGAAGGGGCACGCCATGTCTGACACTTCCTACAGTCAGGTTTCCGACAAAGAGGCGGAGAAGGTCAGGGTTAGTTGAAGTAAACCTGCTAGGGGGCAGGTTAGCTTCACGGAGTGTGTCGTCATAGTAACTCACTCAGAATTAATCTAAACTCGCTTTGTGAAACCGAAAACCCAGAGTTTTCGTTAACTCAGGGTATACTTACTCAGAGTTTGCACTAAACCGGCTTTCTGAAACAGGGCCCTGGAATCAATTCCAGATCCTTTATCTGCTTATCTGAAATAATGAGAGAACGAGCCTCACCTGGGCATGAAACCATTTGTCAGTCAACTATCCAATTATTTTTTTTAATTCTCTAAAAACTGAGCACTATCTTAAAAAAAATTTAATTATTTAAACCCTTTGAATTAAAGCTGAAATTCTGCCCTTTTGACATCAGTCGCTACCACAACCAGCTGTTTCTTTTTTACATGCATCAAAAATCCTGTTTTTTAAGAGTAACACTTTAATCAAACATTAGCACAAAGGTTGCATTATATAATAGTATCAACCTCTACAAGAAAAACAAAAACTCAAATAAAACCTGGGTTTTTTGAGATGAGATGAGATGAGATGAGATGAGATGGCATGAGATAGCCTTTATTTGTCAGTTGCAGTTGCCCACAACCGAGATGACAGACCTTGCCGACCGTACATACAATACACAAACATCACATTGGGGAGACAGGTAAGGCTAGGTAGCAAGGAAAAAAACATTGAAATGTGTAACACAAAAGGATAATCCAGGAATGTACAGATACCAACACACCATAACACAATAAAACACAGACAAGCAACATGGGAAAATATTCCAGTGTGTACCGCTGGATCTGGGAGCGCTGCAATCTTCGATTGCGGCTCCAGCTGATCCGCTGTTCACATCGGATGGGAGGTAAGCATGGGAGGAGGCGTTGGATTCGGGGGAGGGAGGGTGATAGTGAGGGCGTATAAGTATCGTGCGTGTGCACTTTTTGAGGTTACAGGGTCCTCCAACAGATGGAGTGTCCTACTTGTTTTATACACTTGTGCATATTTATATTTTTTGAAAGTAGGGGAGAGCGGGGTAAGTTGTCACACTTTTCACACTGACTAACTTTTACTGAGCACCATACATCACAACGTAATAAATGTTTCACCAAATGAAAGAAGGAAGTCTCGGGCACATATGATGTATTCATTACATTTTCATATCATATCTCATTACGGAGTTGTAGACTGTTGAATGGAGAATGTGCACTTGTGACAATTTGCCCCATCGGCAGGTAAGTTGTCACACTAGATTATCTTAAAATAAGAACACAAATACTTAATTGTGATTATTGATTTTAATTGTTAAATTCAAACCAAAACTGGAAATTTGAACAATTATGCCAAGAGAATTTGGAAAAAAACAATTATTTCAATCCAATACACATTTTAATCAAAACATTAAGTAGAAAGAAAACTTTAGTTTGAACTTTAAACTCAAATGTTCTCTGGCTTGCACATAAATCCATCATAACTGAATGGAATGCTGCAAATAACTTGCTTTACTTAACATGTTTATCCTCTGAACAAAACAGATGCCCTATTTCTGATTAATCAGACTCAACTTCAGAGTCACAATTCTGGCACACATAAATTGCCTGGCCTGAGGTGCAAGCATCATGGGCCCATTTGTTGCATTTTACGCATTTTACCCAGGTCTCTTTTGGACGACTGTTTGAAAATGGCTCCACACAGACAAGGCAGAAGCACTCTTCATCATCTGATGATGACTCTTGAATTATTTTTCTTCTTTTAGCTGCGTTGTTCTTAGGTTCATAGGTCCAGATGTTTTCCCCCCTCGCATCCCTCTCTTTTGAAACAGCTTTTTGCTAGATTCAGCCTTATTCTTTTCTTTTTCTAGTTGCTGCTTCACTGGCGTGTCGGTTAGAATTGCTGATTTGCGTCGCTTTCTTCCTTTGCTGGATGGTTTTCGCAGCCAGCTTTTGGATATGGCCGGATGTCCTCTGGAGTTGGTAGTCCGCTGTCAGTAATTGCAGTGCTGGGTAAGGGTGAGCTCGTGATAGAGATGGTGCTGGAGCTTGGCAGTTCAGAGTTGGTGCCGGGGCCTAGCAGTGCAGAGTTGGTGCTGGGGCCTGGCAGTGCAGAGGTAGTGCTGGGGCCTGGCAGGTCAGAGTTGGTGCTGGGGCCTGGCAGGGCAGGGTCCGGAATAGGGCGATCTGTGACGTAGGATGGTGCAAACTCGGCTTCCAGAAATACATTTCTGTTGTAAGGTTGAATCCCAGCCACCCTAAAACCAGCCTGAATGTTCAATGGGGTTGCAGCCAGAGGATATGCAATTGCCACAATCCCAGGAATGTCATAAATAGACATTGTCTTCCCAGGGTTGTTCCTCATCCAGGCATCACACGTGCTGTTGATGTGCCTCTTTAGTGGCCCGTAGACAGACCTGTCTAATGGTTGGAGCCGATGTGAGCAGTGGGGGGAATGACAGCATGATTATGCCATTTTCTTTGGCATAATTGAGTCCATCAATGGACAGATGAGACTCGTGGTTGTCCAAAAGGAGTAAACAGGGCTTCTCCTTTGAACACTTTGTATGTTCATTGAAATGTTGCAGGAAGTCAACAAAGTGTGTGTCTTTCATCCATCCAGAGGAATTTGCCCCTCCTTTGCTGCCGGGTGGCCCGTTGATCAGGAAATGGTCACGGAAGTGGACACGCGGGAAAATAAAGTATGGAGGTAAACTATTCCCTATGGCTGAGACAGCACAGGCCAGTGTGACAAGGGTTCCCCTTTCAGCAGAGGTCAATGACCCTACTTGTTTGAATCCACGTCTGGCCAACACTTTGTCTGGTTTATGTACAGTGGTGACCCCAGTTTCATCAACATTCCAAATGTCTCCTGGTCCAAACTCATATTTGCATAACACTTTCTCTAAGTTGTCAAAGAAAGCATTGACATTCTCTCTGTTGAAGCTACTTGCCCTGGCAAGGCTAGTTGCTTCTGGCTTTCTCAGTGACAATGTTGTATGCCGCTTTAAAAAGCCTGTAAACCACTCTTTGCTGGCCTTTTCTTTTTCTGCCCACAAAGGCACAAACTTCAGTTCGTGTGCCACAGCAAACTGGTAGGCAAGCTTTCTGACCTCACTTGGTGACAGACCAAAATAAATGTCAGCTGACCTAGTAATATACTCAACAAGCTGCTTTTCCAAATCAGGGGAAAAAATCTTCCTTGGCGTTGTATAACCAACCATTGTTGTTGGCATGGCTGTCTGACTTTCAATTTCTTCTCTGGTAATCTTTTGACAATACCGAGTTAGAGTACGGTAATTTATGTCAAAATCCTTTGCTGTACTTCTGATTGATTTGTTCTGCATCTTTACCTGCCTGACTGCCTTTAACATAATGTCAGGTGGTGTTCTGCCACGCTCTGTCTTTCGTTGATAATTTCGAACCATCTTACTTTCTTCCTTCCTTCCTTAATTCCTGCCTCTCCTTCCTTTCTTCAAAAACCTTATTACAAATACAAATGAATTAGCCTACAATATCACAATTTTTTGGAGCATATATTTGTACTGGGGCAAGTTGTCACATGTGACGACTTGCCCCAAAGTTAATGAGACAACTTGTCCCAAACTGACATTTATGCTAATTTTGGCTAAATGTCAGGGTTAGCTCAACATAGCACATCAGCTGAAGTATCAAAAGACACGTTAATGTCTCCTCTATTTTGTGTAAAATAATAATTTGTAACATCTATACCTAACAAAGTTGTACTGAAGAAAATTTAAAGTGATTAATTTTTCCTTTTAGGTCAAAAAAATAAAAAAGATGTGCTCACCTCAGATTAGAGCAGTCTTGACCACATGTGAACAGGAGGTTGACTATAGAAGAAGAAGTCACACAAAGTGGCTATTTCATTTTTGAGATAGAGCCTCTAGTGTTGGAGTTAAGAACATTGTGACAACCTACCCGTGTGACAACTTACCCCGCTCTCCCCTAAGTAAAAAAAATGAGTTTCCCTTTCAACTAACAGAAGATATACTGATGATAAACTTCTACTACTTGTAAGCATGGCCATGTTTGCCATTATATTTATCGTTTATATTTTCCAATCAAAGATCTCGTGTGACTAAGTCTAGATTTACAGGGCTGCTAGCATGGCTATGGCTTAACTGTAACCTCCTCTTTATTCTCTGCATTTTCAATGCTCTACTCAAAAGGTTTACAACCACCTAATTTGCATTGTGCGCCTTATCTCAGGAGCACTTCCCCTTTTGTTTCGCTATGGCAACGACGACTGGCACACACGGGGGTATGTGCAGTGGTGCCCTTGCAATGCCACACTGAATGATTCAAAGAATGAGCCTTGAGGTCTTGGACTAACTGTTTAACACACATGCTTTTGTGGGGCTGTGCATATAATACTGGTTTAGAAAAAAAGACCATGTGAGTCACACAAAATTTGTATGGAAAAAACAGAGAACTGGAGATATGCATTCATTTCCCACACATGGAAATTGATTATCATACATTGGAAATGTGCATATGGTACAGTACCTATAGAAACAACCTTAACAACCACAGACTTAAATAAACAGAAGATTTTATATTTGTACACTCCACAAACAACGGAACGGAAGGAAAAAGACTCCTTTGAGTCAAATAAAGCAGAGCGATTTAGAGCTTCTGTTTGGTAGCGTGTGACTATTCTCACAACCAAGGAGACAAGCAACAAACCTTCATCATCATGCAGCAAGACTAGCAACTCACACACACACGCCTGTGATGCCAGTTCCATTAAAAGATTTGAATCAGAGACAAAATAGATGCCTGGTAAAGTGTTAATGGAATTTTTACGAGCCCAATGCACTTGATAAAGACGCTAGCGTCCTCATCAAGTCTGGATTGATTTCTTGCAGGGACGCGTTGTGGCTCTTAGTTTTTTTAATATTTAATTAAGTGTGTTTAGGTATGGTGGTGCATATTGATTGATCTCGTCTTTTTATTTTGTGGAAAATGGTTCACAATTAAGCAAAAAGCGGTCTCATTTTTCAGCTTTCAGCATGTCATCTGGCACTTTACAATGGGATTCCTAAGTGTGACAGAGTGGCAAAATCCCACTCACTTAAAAGCAGGCAAAAGACGACTTTAAAAAAGCAGCACAAATGAACTATATGAAAAGCCTAACGCATTGCTCTTTTTGCTGCCTTTCATATCAAACACTGTTTGAATACAGGTCTTTCGTCAAGAGCATATCGTGAAAGGTTTAGAGAAAATATTTCCAACTATCGCTTGAATCAGTCCAAATGTCTGAAAGTGAGTCAGTGACAGTGATGATTTAGGTTATGAAAATAAACTGGGGGAACATTCCAGACCTCTTGTGCCGCTGTCCGAATTTATGTAGACACAGTTTGAGCCAGAAACCAGAGACCATGAGACCTCTGCCTAAAAAAGCTTAAACGACTCTCTATCTTTAACCATGTTATCCTGTTACCCAGCTGTGACCAGGATTATACCATAGTATGAAATCCTTTTAAACTCTGTTATGTTGGGTTTAAAATCCACCAGACGCATCAGAATTAAATGTTTCACCGTTTATGTAAATCCTGATAATCTGACAGCCTTAGACAAATAAAAAGGCCATTTTAAGACATCTTCTGGGCTTAGGAATCAACTGTAATTAGCATAGGTGATTAGCAATTGTCTCACTGTGATAACTTCCTGATTAAGACCATATTATTTATCTTCCTTCGCACACAGTTTGACCTATACGGTGACTGTTGTGAACATCAGCTTACCTCCTCAGTCCAACAGATATTACACTGCCACCCACTGGCAAACAGCGGCCATCGCATAATGAATGAGCACCAACTCATGGCATTAACGCCAGAAAGCCATGTGTATACATTTTAACCATCCAGTGTCCTGGTCAGTGGCCTACATTTGTGCATATATACAGAGCCCATTCAAGCTTAAAAGAGTTGAACATGACACTGCACCACTACATCTGTTTAAAGCATGTGTTTATTGTTCCTTGTGTGCACAGTCATGACCAGAAGGGCAGGCAGATGTTGTAAACGCAAGCCAGTATCCCACGCATACTACACAACTACAAAATAACATACTCCTTGCACAATAACACCTTACATCCTTTCAAATCCACGATTGTTGCGAACAATCCTCTCAGTCCTCTCTCCCGATCAACACTGTGGATTCTGGCCACAGCTGAGCGACCACCCGGGAATCCATCACACATTGCTTTTGCTGACCATCGAATGGCATTGTGCTGTTTAAATAAATGAAATGGAGCACAGATAGAAACATGCTGTGCATCATCAAATATGAAGCACGACAATACAGATAAGCTGGAGATGAGGTCAGGTTTTATAGCCAGCCGGTTGCAGAGTGCTAGTCCTCACTCTCTCTGTGAATCTGGGAATACTGCCCATATGCTCCACTGACACTGACTACAGGCTTGTTTTTTTTTCTTTCTAAGGAGCTGACTATGAGCACTCATGATACAGTGCCAAGATACAGCATGTGTAGCAGTGCCAGCTTACGACACACAGACTTTTGACCAGCTGTACAGATTGTTATCTAAAAAGAATATAAATAACTGATCTATTTTTGTTTTCTTAGAGAGACACACGTAAGAGAGAAATACTTTTGAGTATATATAAAAAACAACCAACTCATCATTAGAAGACTTGAGTCTGATAGAAAGTTTTGCAAGGTGGTAAGCTGATTAGTTAAGAAACAAAGAAAGGCAAAGGTGACTGTTTCCCAGAAGCATTATGGTAGCAGTCTTTACTGGAAGTAGACTGTAAGTACAGTAGTAAAATACGCAAAACTCTGTACTGACATTTTAAGCTAGTTAACAAAATGACAGTAAATTTAAAAGAAAAGTACAGTTTCCCCTCCTGCTTTGTGATACTGCAAATGAATGTAGTGATTATGTTTAAAAATGACTTCTGCTTTGGTCTACACTGAAAAAATACTTCTCTCTTTGGCTGCTGAATGCTAATGTTAGCTAGTAGCTATTAACAAAAACAATATCCTGCTACAGATGTAAAACACGCTAATATAGACATAAGCATAACTGAAGCAGTAATGCTACATGCTACATACAGCTTTGTATGGATAAAGAAAAGCAAGCATGTGTCTCTTCATGTTTGCCACTACAAGTCACTTCTCTCACCTTACAAAGAGTCATTTAACGCCTTGTTTACAGAAAAACTCTTTGCTCAAACAGCTTTACTAAACCAAATACTACAAGACTGACTGATAACACTGAGAACACATGTATCAACATTTCTTTGTGTATCAAAGCCTAGCACCATTTTCCTAATGGTGAGATAACAAAGTTTTATACATGGGAAACTGAAATGCAAGAGCCAAAATAAAGCCAAAGTGTAGGTGTTAATTCCTGAGATTGTTAGAGGTCAGATAAGTGTAGTCCAAACCGCTCTGATTAAGAAAAATTAGAATATACTAAAAGCTAAACTAAAAAGCAAAAGAAAACGTCTGAAGATGCTATGGTTAAATCTTGACTTTAGTGATGTACCTCATTAGTCACAGACATAAAATGTTTTCATCTCAGGAGCCAGGTGTGAATTCTGATGGACCCACCTCTCTCCTCTCTTTGTCTCTTCTCAGTCTAACACAGAAGCTTCACGCTGCTTCCAGCAACAGCCGACATACCAATTACAGGGTTATTTTTAAAATCCTGCTTAACCATAAAGCCCCCCAAAATAGGTCTTAAATAACAGGGTGTCAAATATCAGTGCATCTCCGCCACCACTCAGCACCGTTGTATACTTAAAACTACATGGTCCATAATTCATCAGCTGTTTTGGATTTTGTTGCCTTTTATTTTATGCGTTTGGAATAATTTAAGGGGTTTGAATTGGTCTCTCAACCACATTAGGAACAAAAAAAGTAGGTCATCTGGGCCTTTTTGTGCCATCATCAGACATTTGGTAAATGGGAGCTTGTCTCATAATGGAACACTTCAATTCCAATAGACTTAGATTTTCCCTTCAGAGAAGCCAGCTTGGATGGAAAAACAAAGCTAGGGAGAGAAGGCCGTCCCCCTCTCGGGTAAGGAGACGTGTCCTATAAGCATTTTCTTCCAGAATCAACAAAGTGATGGAAAACTCCAAACTGCCGGCAAGATAACTGTACTAAAGTAAATAGAGAGATAAACAGCGATGTGTGTTTTCTTTCCCATTATATCCAAAAATAAGTCACCAGTAAAGGTCAGCCCCTGCCAATACATAAAGAAAGAGAGCTACAGTCTGCAGCAGTGAAATCTGCATAGTGTACACTTTCACTCCTCGTAAACTTGATGGCTTTTGCCTGAAGCATGACTTCACAGTCATGCTACCACTACTGACTTTACATTTTTCTGAAGGTTGCAAGAGATTTTCAATTTGTTCAAATGCACATTGCATTAAAGCCATCCATCTACCTGACACACTCAGCAAAAAGTGGCAGTTACCTATGCCACTCATTTCCCCTGGAGAAATATGGATGTCACTGCTCACAAAAGTGCAGTTCACATTGAAATATAAAGACAAAACTTTACAGTCAAAGTACTTACTGTGTTTGCTACAGCGGGCTTCTCAAACATCCTCTTCAGGCTATCGAGCGGGATGTCAAACCTCTCAATCCTCTTAGTAGCCTGTAGGTCCTCTCTGAGCACCGGATCATCTGATGCTTCTACCTGTAGCCCAGAGGGACTCTGAGAAACGGAGCCCAAGGTCACACTCGCCTCCTCCTCTCTATTTCCTGATTGAATTTCCATTGTTGTTAAGAAACCGTACACCCCCACTACCTCTTTTCTCTTCAGGCTGATGCTCTGAGGGGAAGTCTATTGTGTCAGGTGAATCAGGAAGCGAGGGAGGTATGAGAGGATGAGGGACAGAGATGAGATGTTACTCAAGTCCCTCTCTGTCTAGAGAGCGCTCTGGGTTGGGCACAGTAAGAGGCTCGAGGAAGGAGGAGGAGAATAGCAAAAGTTCACAGGGAAAGTTTTTCCTTTCTCCTCTGCCCTCGAATCACTCATGCTCACAGAAGACAAGGTAAAGTCACATGTTTACAAAAAAGAGAAGCTGTCTGCCTGAGAATAAAGAAGCGGGAAATGGGACAGGGAACCCTAACCTTCTGTTAAGTTCCCTCTTTAACAGCTTAAAATATATAGTTAATAATGGTTAAAGAGCTTAATGCTTCCTTAATTATATTCATAATAGTACCTTTACATTATATTTAGATACATTTTATGGCAAATGTATCATTTCACTCATGTTGATTGTACATATAAAACAGACTTTTGTGTAAGGCAAAGATGTACAGCTAAACCATTTGTGCTGTTTCAGCTTCTGTGTTCTGGTGTTTTGGATGCTATCACAGTAAATGTTAGAAACCACTCCTGTGCTTTTCCAGGACTCACATTTGCCATCTGTCATGAAGTGCATTTTGTCATCAAGGAGGTCCGGCTAGAGATTTCTGTGGAAATGCATAAATCCATGTAGCTACATTTAGCAACTTAATTTCTCTTACACTTGTTCATTTCTGTAGTTGTGCACTACTACTAATTAAATATGAACGGTCCAATTGTGAAAACCTGAAAACTGACTGTGGGTTTTCACAAAACTTGCAGCTGCTGCAAATGCATTTTAGAAACTCCTCCAAAATAAAAGCTTCCTGGAATTACATGAGGGTTCCAGGTAGGTTTGCTCCTGGGATATTTGTTTCACAATCCTTCAGATTTCTCACTGGTCACTCAAGTCACTGATTCAAATTTTATGCTCATGCTAATAATTGAGAAGCACATGCTCCGGCTGGCCTCAAGTCACCTGTTGATGGTTAAACTGTAATATCTGTTTTTTCTATGAAATACAGAATGTGTGAATGTGGGTAATAAAGCTTTGGGTTTACTGTAATATGTAATGCTAACTTGGCCCACAGTGCATATAAAGTATATTTTCTTGAGATGTGCAATAAGAGCGGTTTTCCCACCATCCTATATTTCTGTTTATTTTTTTTAAGATACCTAACTGAACACGTCAGCATAGAGACACACAAAGGTTGCACATGATATCATCATGATGACAAGAAGCCTGAACTAACAAATGTTCTAACACTGAGCTGTGTGTAACATTTCCTGTGGGAAAACACAATTTTGTAACCTTCATCAAATGTGACATTTCATATAAGTTCTGAAGAAAACCAGATAACCATAGAGACACACTGGTTGATTTTCCTGCTGTTTTTATAGATATAACACACACACCACTGATGACTGTGGGACCACAAACCAATCCCAGAAGGTTTCCAGGAAGCAGGTTAACAGCTTTTTGCCTCACCCATCCTCCCTTTGACACCAGGTCCGGGGAGGGTAGGAGAGCCTATTATTTCGGAACAAATGATGGAAGGCCCTTAACACCTAAGCTGATGGCCCACGCTGCATCCATGAAGGCAAATATATTGTTAATGTTTCAACAACCGCACCAGCTCTTCCTGGGAAGTGTTTTCCTTCACTGACTACTAACACAAAGAGAGAAATGAACACTTTAACTCAGTTTCCTCTTGCACCGCTTACATTTAACTTCTGAAAAATTCATTTCAACTGTCTCATCCTGTCAAAGTGTAATTTCCACTATGCTGTACCATGTTTACACTCTTAACAGGGAGCAAGGGAAGCAGCTGGAGTCACTATTTTCACCTCACATGAGCTGGCAAAGCTGAGCAGGAATCAAATGGTGAAGAACAGAGTGGGAGGAGAGAGGAAGAGCCATGAGAAAAGCTTAGTTACAGGACTAGATAGAAAGAAAAACAGTAGTTATGTGGCTGAAAGAGGGAGTTGCAGCCACAGCAGAAACATCAATACACAAACAGAGGGAAAAGAATCGAGAAGCAATCCCGATAATCCAGTCTTAATGAATGAGCGGTCATGATATATTCATCTGATAGTACTTTAGAGGACACAGTATCACTCCATTTATACCAGCGGCACATACATTATTCAGAAATGGCCAGAGTGTGTCACTTTCTGCTGGATCCTGTGTCTACTGAGGCCACTCAGCTTACTGCAGTTACTCTGATATACACAGAAGAAAAGAACTACAAGTGTAGTTTTGTATCTGATTAAGCCACTTTCTATTTCCAACGTTATTTCACTTCTGCAAGCGAAGAAGGTCAGTTTTAAAGAAAACTGGCCACTGAGGACATGTTCTGGACTAATGAAGTAGTTAAGATTTTCTGTGATATGCATCTTGATGTGTAGTATAGTCAAAACAGATAGAAACACTCACATACGCACAAGCTTATACACACTGTTTGAAGTGCAGGGATAAGCAGAAGGGGACTTTATGTGTCCCCTAACACAAAGTTTAGAGAGGATTTTCTTCATTAACAGATGATATAAGGTGATATTTTAGCCCAGGCCTTCAGAGAGACATTATGGTGAAGATTCAGCAGGGTACAAACACTGTCTGCTTCTATTACAGTAAAGATGCTGCTGGTTGTGTGTGGGCTCCCTCGCTGATTTCTGGCCAAGGACTCCAGACGACTGTATTTAGAGGACAGGCTGAAATATGATTCTTTTGATAAGACAAGAAGATGGAAGCAGCAATTCACATTTTATTTTGTCTACAATGCCACAAATTATATCTAGACACAGATGTCATATATTCCAGTAAACCGCTGAATGATATTGCTACCAAATACGAGCACTTAGCATAGTTTAACACGGCACCACTTAAAGGGTCAAAAGGACCTTCTGGTTCCCAATAAAAGTCTGGAAATGTAGCAGCATCCCACAGCCCTGATGCCTGGCTAAAAATGTCACCTCAATGCACATTATTTATTATTGTTAGTTTCTTTATGTTGCAGAGAATGCCTAAAACACCCAGCATTTATTGATTGATTGTGATGTTCCTTTTCAGCTAAAGATAAATGGCCTTTGGAAGGCCTGGCTTATCCTGTATTATTATACTCATAAATAAACTATATGAACTGTGATTCAAGTGACTAAACCTGGAGAGTTATCACCTGTACCTCTCTAGCTGCTGGCTTCTTTTAGCCATTTGTTTTAATTTCATGGATTTATACTAGTTTGGTTCTGTCTTGCATGAAAACCTTTTCCCCCGACACAACAGACCTCTGGTTTATGCAGTGAACTCACTGTACCTTAACACCAGATAAATAAATTTAGGAAAGGGAACTTTGCTGTTTGGGCACCCATGGGCAGCTTTTAGGGCCACTGTAGCTAGGATATCTGGGTAGAAAATGTGAAACAAGGCAAAACTTCATCAGATAATAATGCCTTTGACCAACTGGTAGTTAATGCCAGTTAAATTAGTACAGTTTGAACAAATTTATAGTGGAATACAACATATGTCTAACTTCTAATCTAAAATTAAATATTTCAATTTGATTAGAACCTGTTAGCATCTACTGAGTGTTAGCATGTTTTAGCCTTTCAGATACAGAATTTCAGATCAACAGGCACTATTGGGCACTGTGATAAAGATGTAATAAACCTACTCCTCACTGTCTAATCAGGATTAAACAAACTATGTAAAATAAGCTGGATGAACCCATGGACAATTAGCACCTGTGTTAGCATCCACTGAGCGTTAGCATGTTTTAGCCTTTCAGATACAGAATTTCAGAATAAACAGGCACTATTGGGCACTGTGATAAAGATGTGACAAACATTCTGACAAACCTACTCTACACTGTCTTCTCAGGACCAAACAAACTTAATCAGAAACATATGCTTTTCTAACCTTATACTCACAATTTCATCACAGAAATCAAAACATTGAAGCTATTTTTCTATGATGTCTCAAATGATTAATATTATTGTGCTAATGCTTCCTGTTTTTCCTGGTGTTCTCTGGTCTCTGGTAACTCAGCTTATGCCTCTGACTTCCTTGACCTGACTTCACTCACCCTGCAACGTGTCCATGGAAGAGAGCTGTGTGCTCATTTTGCTTGTTACAGTTTAATACGTCTATGGAAGGTCTAGCTTTTTCTTTGCGTGGCGCTTCCTCACAGTCTTGTGAAGTACCTCTTCTCTGTAAGGCCGGGCTGGCAGCTTAAGGCTTGCTTCTTTTACTGACCTAATGAAATAGCGTAACTGAAATATTTTCTGACCATCTCAGATTGTTGGCGGTTGACAGACTCTGAAACTTGAAATTGTAAACATGTTCCAGTTCAGCACCTTTAATACACACAGGTTCCAGAGGGGGAGCTTTCTTCTTGAAATCCAGGATAAGCTCCTTGGTCTAGTCAGTGTTGTGGAAAAGATTGTATTCTTCCCCATCGCTTCTGTACAATTTATGAAATGATAATATTTCTCAGTGTTATATGACAAAAAAAAAGCTGTTAAAGGAAACATGCAGCCAATTTTATATTATGAGCCCTACTTTGTTATTCAGAATGTGCTTTCTGATCACTTTCTAGGGACACAGGTAGACACAGCATTCAGTATCAGATGATAGCAACACTTCTCCTATTACTGAGGTTTGTACTTCCTGCTTTGCCTGCATACAGCAGGCCAGAGTAGAGCGATGTTAACAACCATGTCTATCAAAAATGAAAGCAGCACAATGCATGGTCTTTGAAGGTGAAGCAACAGACCGTGCAAAGAAGGAAAACTCGACTTTTTGTGAATAGCTACATTTCCTCTGGTTGGATTTATTCAATTTCAATTCAATTCAATTTTATTTATATAGCGCCAAATCACAACAAAAGTCGCCTCAAGGCGCTTTATATTGTACAGTAGATAGCACAATAATAAATACAGAGAAAAACCCAACAATCATATGACCCCTATGAGCAAGCACTTTGGCGACAGTGGGAAGGAAAAACTCCCTTTAACAGGAAGAAACCTCCGGCAGAACCAGGCTCAGGGAGGGCGGGCCATCTGCTGCGACCGGTTGGGGTGAAAGAAGGAAAACAGGATGAAAGACATGCTGTGGAAGAGAGACAGAGATTAATAACAGATATGATTCGATGCAGAGAGGTCTATTAACACATAGTGAGTGAGAAAGGTGACTGGAAAGGAAAAACTCAATGCATCATGGGAATCCCCGGCAGCCTACGTCTATTGCAGCATAACTAAGGGAGGATTCAGGGTCACCTGGTCCAGCCCTAACTATATGCTTTAGCAAAAAGGAAAGTTTTAAGCCTAATCTTGAAAGTAGAGATAGTGTCTGTCTCCCGAATCCAAACTGGAAGCTGGTTCCACAGAAGAGGGGCCTGAAAACTGAAGGCTCTCCCTCCCATTCTACTTTTAAATACTCTAGGAACAACAAGTATACTTATTTATATTTATGCATCTGTATACTTGTAATATTCTCTCTAGCAAATCAGTTCATTTACAGTCTTTAAAGTTGGGTTACACTGCAAAGTGCAGTGATTTTGGAGTTCTGTGAAAGGATCAAATCTTGATAGCTTTAGGGTGCAAAGCAAGAGTGAAAGCTCTGAGATCATCCCAGACCGTGTAGCTGGCTTGTTTGGCTTGGGGCCTCGCCTGCAGTGCTCTTTAAACAGACCAGACAGATGGAGATGCCATCTGCTCTCCTGACTGGCTCTCAGCCACCTCCTCCTCTTCTGACTTGGAAAAAATGACTGTTTCATCTTTTTCGCATTCACACACCACAGCTGGCTGCAACTTGTACTGCGTTTTTAATGGGAGCATAAACAGTGAAATACTTTGTATCTGCTTGTAACAGGTTTTTTTAATGGGCCACTAGGTTAACTAAGCAAGATCCGGGGACCTTATGGGCTCTTATAGGGATATATTTCCAGCAAAACATCACATTTAGTGCCCTTTTTTGACATGTATACTGGGCAGTAAAAATATTTATTTTGTCACATTTAGCCAAAATATGCTGTTACTGGTGACATTAACCTTGATAGTAGAGTTGTTGCATGTGTATTTGAATGGCTACATAATAAGTCTGTTTTAAAGGTGAAGTCTGCCATCTGGTGTTTACTACCTGGAAACACACAGAGGAATCATTGGAGGTGAGGTCATTTTAATAAGTGAAAACTCATTCACAAAAAAGTCAGAGGCTTATATTGGATAGAAAATGCAGTGCAGCAACAAATCATAGGGCGGGTACTTTGTACAAGTTTCAAGACAAACGCTTTTCTTTATTTTTTAAAAGAAAAATGAGAAATGGGATAGCAGTGATTTATTATAATGTGCAAACTGCACAGAATTACAGCATCTACAGCAAAAATAAAGTGTACAAATCTAATGAGCTTTAAGGTCAATATTTTGCTTATTGTTCAACACAGCCTGTACTCAGGCTTTCTTGTAATTTCTTTTAGTCTTCAGTATTAGACTCCAAGACTCACTGAAGGATGTTCCAAAGCTTCTTTTGGATCGTGGGTGCCTTATGTTCCACAAGTCCACTGCTTCGGTAATATCTGAGGTCCAGACTCTGTGGAAGCCAGTCCATGAAAAATTCTCAGTGGCAGGACAAACTGGAAAAAGATCAGTGATTTTAATGAACAATTTCAGATTCACAATAGGTGAGTATTTGCAGTTGTTCAGAAATGTACTGATATTTTACAGATGGCTGTAGACACAGTACCTGTCTTTTTACCTCTTCTATACAGAGTGATGATGAGTTTAACCTAAATCTTTAGATTCATCACTAGATAAGACTGGTTGTCACCAATTAACATTCCTCCTTGAATGACTTCCTTACAGCCGCTCTTCCGCTGAATCATTTCTGATAAGGTGTCAGTGAAAGTAGATGGTTTCACTGAAGGGCCAGATACATCTCCCTGGTCCTGTTTCAGGTCTTTGCTGGATTTTTTCCCATTTTTTTAGGGCGTGACATTCAGATACTGATCATCTGGTATAGATGGGATCTGGTTTTTAGGTGACACTTGGTGTTTTGTCCTCGACTTCTTCACTTACATTAAATTACCCCAGCATGGACTGCACACTATAGTTTTTGGCTCATAGCTCTTTGGAAATCACCATATTTGTGAATTAACAGACATTCCTATGACTGGACTTAAAATCTAAAAAAGTCACTTAAAATCTGTATTTTTCTCCAGAGTTTATAGTAGGAATTATATCAGATATGTTATGGTGGAACAGAATAAACTAGAAACAAAGGAGCCATATTAGCTATTTAAAAAAACATTTAAAAAAATAAATGCACTTTTTTTGTAATCACTGTTTCTTTAAAAACCCTACTGGTACTGCTGGGCTGCCTAAAACAGTTGCTAAGCTAGTTACCGCTTAAGTAGATTAATGATACTTATATTTCGTTACTTTGCAATACAATTGTGATAAAACAAGACTGTGGGAAAACAGTCTTGTTTTATAGGTTGATATAGGTTGGTATAGGAAAATAGGTTGAAATGAAAATGAAAGTAGCAGTGGTTGTAGGTAACCTTAATCATCTCTTTTCTTTCCCCTAAGTAATCATTTAAATATGTTCTGATAAATTCTAAAAAATATTCTAGAATTTAGGGTAAATTGTTATATAACTAGTGTCTCAGTGGCTTTGAATAATTGTGTGTGAGATTTCGATATTTTTTTTCACATTTTTTTTGTGTGTCTACACTAATCTCAGACTCCTATGTTCATCTTCTTTTAACTACTTGTAAAATAAAAAGTTCATTCCAGGGACCTTAGCCATATTGGAGCTGGAGCCCACTGTTCAAAATACTAAGAATAGGTTTGATGCAGACTGATAAGAGATAAGAAAAAGCTATACGTTCCTCTTTGTATTTTCTTATATTCTCATAAACAAACAACTTGAGCCAAAAAATCAAATAAACCAAACTAACAAATGTTAGCTGTAGAAAAGTGTACACAGATTTCCCTCAGCACATTTTTCTACAGCTAACATCCTGTTTTTCTGTCAGAATCTTGTCCACACGATGTCCAACAGGACGATGCTGTATATCACTGATAACTTAATGTGAGCTGAATATTATGGATGGAAATGACCATACCACAATGTCTCAGCGAGGGATCCAGGCAGGAAAATAAAACTGTGAGCCAGGCTTTTAATCTGCTCGGAATGCTATTTTCCAATGCATCTGCATATTTTCAGCCCCACACACCACTTTTCATTATGTCCAGTGTTCTTATGTTCGATTTAAAAATCTGTTAATACACAGATTCTGACCTTCCTCAGATCTGTCAGCCAGAAATGTTTATGTTTTGGGAAAATGAAATTACTGCACAATTATATATTTTTTATTTCTCTTACATTTTTGTGCCAAATGTTAACCAGTTCCCTCAGCCCAACCAGCTCTCTCATTTTGTATTTTTATTGTAGAGGTCTGTTTCGGTTACCGTGCAGCGAGACCACTGAGTCCTTTGACTGAGTCGCTGGGGAAATAATTACACCCAGCCAGGCAGCAAAACAGGACAAAGAGTTAATGATGGGCTCCTGACTCAAGCTGAAGCAAAAATTTGCAGTAAAAAGATGGCGTCATTGACAAGACCACCCTCTGCTGGTCACTGATGGCATGACAAATTAGGGCTGAGGGCTGCGGCAATCACTTCAGTTAAATGGTTAGTAAGCAGAAGGGCTATGAAATCATTTGGAGATCATCTGGCCACTGAGAAAAATTGTCATCAGAATAATGAGACAGTAGTTGTTAATTTGCTGTTAGCACCGATTTGGTGATAAATCTTGGTCATTTTCTATTATCAAGGCCATTGAATGGGTCTACATGGCAAAGACCTAGAGGACCAAAATCAGCGAATCATGAATCAGACCTTGGTGGCTGTACTTTAAATTTTAATAGATTATTAACATGACCCTACTCTACATCCCTACAAAGTTCTACCAGAATTCATTCAAAACATTTCAAGCTTTTGTGTTTACAGACAGAATGACACGCAAATGCTACCGAAAGTATCAGCTTGGGGAAGGTAACAAAATAAAATAAATAAACCTACCATAAGACACAAGGACATAACAAAAGGAGTACAAGGAGATTCAAAGCGATGCGAAACGACCAGTAGTCAAAAAAACACACAACACACAGTTGGAGACACAAATCAGTGTGACAGACTGGCAACTGATCAATCATTGATGTAATTGCTTTAGGCAACACAGCAAAAATTCTCTGGTGGCAGTTTTTCAAACTTTCTATTTTTCATGAGAAGAAAACTGCTTTAAATTTTTTGATTTCTTTTTAGTTTAAAAAGTGCTTTGTTAATATGTCTGTATGATTTTTATATATGTATATTTTATATAACAAGCTGTCTATTACAAATTAAATTAATTGTTGGTTGCAACTATATATGTGCACTAAGATCAGAGACTACAGCCATGTCTGTTAACTAAACTCTTTTTGTATTTTGACCAGCACTGACCCTCTCCTGATACCGCACGTTAAAATCTAATAAGCTGTTAGAATCTTAGGAACATGCAGACACCTTTTTGGTAACTGTGTCTTTTGAAATGGAACATAGTTACCATGAGGTCAAATAGGTAGACTGAACTCATTAATTAGATGCAGACTGAACACTGTTGGCCCCTTTAAGGGAAAAGTACCAGATACTTACTGTGTGTGGTATATCTGATAACAGTATTGGGATTGGAAAATGTTTGGGTTATCATGATTACAGTCCATCTAGTGGCCTTAAGAGGCAAAGCAGCTCAGACGTCACTCATTATATGTGGATGGGACAGCTAGCAATTACAGTGTTTCTGTACATGTCATACTTTCCATTTCTGCAATAAAGACATTGTAATGTATCCTTTATCAAACAGAATGAAACATAACGAAGGCTCTGCTGCAGTTATTTTAACTCCCCGCCTTTGTATATACACACACACAGTTTTTTTTTTCCTCTCTGTGAAAAACCAGACCTCTCGCAGCCTTCCCCTCATGCTTCAGCTTTAGATTCTGCCACCTCCCAGCCCCCACCTCCCCACAACCCTTCTGGCTGCCTCCTCCTCTTCCTCCACCTCCAAAGTCCCTCATCCTCCCTTCCCTCCCCCCGGTGGCCTGTTGCCATGGAAGCTGATTGGAAGGATCACTCTGTCTCTCCCGCATATTACCACTCTATCCTTGCCAGGAGAAAATAGGGCAATTCAGAACACAAAACCAAAAGAAATGTTCGTCTGGAACAACCAGTGCTGGTCATGTATTAGTTTCTGACATAAATATATATATAAAAAAATGACACCTTATTATTATTAGTTTTAACTTTCTAAAACATGCACATTTATTCATGCAAAGTGTTTGATACATATTGTAATGTGTGTGTTGCACTTTTGGTTTAAAACACGAACCTATACAAAAAGCAACCTGACTGATGTCAACCTTCCACCCTTTTTAATCACACTTTAAACTAATTATCAGAATGGCTCGTGGCGAGAGATAATCAGCTATTGCAGATCATAATGCAGTGCAATTATCTTCCAACTGACAGATCATTTTATTCATTCATGTTTACGATTTTTACACACCTTCATTAAATGCACTCATTAAAATTCATCCATATTTATCATCCAGGTCATAATATTGTAAAGCTAATTTAAAAAACAGGTTTCTGTATGAATCCATACTATTTCCCCTTCGACTAATGAAACAGAATCATTTTAACTCGCTCCCTGGCTGTGTGCTCAAACTCAAGGCTGAGGCTCTAGCTTTATTCCTGATATTTTTCCATTCAAAGTCTGGCATTGCTATAGCAACTATGTTTAGGGACTTGTGGGGTAGGGGTTGGGTAGTAATCATATTTTTCAAAAGCAACTGGCATGTATTATATTGTGAATTTTCCAAAGCACTATGTAAGGTACAATATAAACTAGTTTAAAAAGGCAATGGTGTGAAATTTCTATTTACTAATCGAGTGAATTTACTCATGGGTTGAATATATCCATACTGAGAGACTGTGCAAAGGGATGTTTGATAAACAGCTGCAATTTGCTGGATAATTGCTAACATGGTAGGCAGCCACAGCAGCACTAGTCAACAAAAAAAACCTTTCAGTTTTCTCCTCTGTACTCTGCCCAGGCATTTTGTGCTTGTGCATGATTTCACCAAATAAAGTGAGAATAAACTATACAGTTAGCAGTTACAGTTAGCAGGTTCACTAACAATCGAAGTTTCTACATCTATTAGACATTTCAACTTAATAATTGTTTGTAAATCATTTGCCAACACCTTATCTATCCATCTTTCATGCACCACCCTCCGCTCACTTGCGAACAAGAAAACTCCACTGGGGACAGCAACCCGTCACTGACCTGAAGAATTACTGAGAATCATCCATCCATCCATCCGTCCATCCCTCCATCTTCTTCCGCTTATTAGGGGCCGGGTCGCGGGGGCAGCAGCCTAGGCAGAGAATGTAAATAGAATTGGTCTTAGCACAGAACCCTTTGGAACTCCACAATTACCCTTAGTGTGTGACTAAGACTCCCCACTTACATGTGCAAACTGGATATTTATATGATTAAAACCACTGCAGTGCAATGACTTTGAGAGATACACTGAGGTCTAACAGAACAAGAACAGAGATCAGTCCACTGTTGTCCATAAGATTATCCCTAACCTTCATGAGTGTGTTCTCTGTACACTGTTGTTCCAATGCTCACGATACTTTTAGCATAGGAAAAACATTATATGGACCTGTTAGCAAGGTAAAAATGTTATTTCCATCAACAATTTAGTTTCTTAGTGACAGAAGATACATTATATACTATATATATTACCATGTTAACTAAAATGACACTATTTTAAAAGTCAAAGTCTCATTGAGATCAAAATCTCTTTCAAAATTCTTTTTTTTCTCTTAAATCCTCAGATCTCGTTATCATATTGTAAGTCAAATGGGCTTTAGAAACAAAAACAAGAAATGACACAAAGCAAAAAGCACATTGCATGTTCATTCAAACTACTCCAGCAAATGTATACATTTCAGATAGCAGGTGGCAAACTTGATATCACCTTGTGCAGTAGCAGCAAAATTTAATGCATGTACTTTTACTTAAAAAATTCTGCTGAAGAATGGAAATAGGAGGTATTTCACATAGCACAACCTCCACGTTCAACCCCCACTCCATCACATCCACCACCACATCTACTACTCCTCCTTTCTCTCTGTGATCTCATAGGGCTTGCTTCACCTCAGTCGAGCTCCAGTGCTTCCAGCCGGCAGCAGCACCAAGCTAACAAGTATTTGTGAGGAGAGAGAAAGAAAGAGAGAGAGAGAGTGAAAGCGAGTGAGAGAGAGGAAAGGGGTGAGCAGAAGAGAATCAGGCAGTGAGGGACCTCAGAGTATGAGCATAGAATGATTGCGGAAAGAAAGAAGGCATAAGATAGCGATAGAAGCAGAGGTGCTCAGTGCTGCACAATAGTGCCAGAAGCTGCTTTAAAAAAAGAAAGAGAGAGAGCTGGCATCATGGCAACGCTCACTGCATCATCACGACACATGGGGATGTTTGGCTGCTGCTGGTGAATACTGTGTGATGCAGAGGAGAGAGTCAAAGAGGACTTCCTGGAAACCAAAGGCAAGCTAAGGAAACAGGTCAGTGACAGTCATACAGACTCACAAAAAGCCTTTAACGTATCCAGCAACACGGACTCTGTGAGCTTTCACATTACAGGATAATGCTGATTTACATTCGTCAATAAGAATTCCCATGTCAGGGACTGGGATGTTGACATGTATGGAGAGTGGGAGGATGCGCATACATGCAGATGTTTGAGCAGGCTTTTAGATGCGTGTGTGTGTGTGTGTGTGTGTGTGTGTGTGTGTGTGTGTGTGTGTGTGTGTGTGTGTGTGTGTGTGTGTGTGTGTACTCTGTCAGATCTCAACCACAGATGTTAAGGTGAAAGAAAAACCTTCTGTGGCATCAAATATACAGAAACATGTCACGGTGTCTTCTATTACAAATCTTTGATTTCATTGGTGTTCTTTCTGAAAGTAAGAGGACGGAAGCATAAGTGGGAGCCTGGAGATGGAAATGGGAACATTTTATGATACCATGAGGGAAGAGAATGGTGGGGAATGAGGGAATATACAAGTCACAGAAAACAAAAACTGAATAGCAGCAGGTTGTAAGGGAAGGGAGACAATGCCTGTCAGCAAGGGAAAGCTTGGCCCAGCATTAAGCTCTGTAGCATATGATGGAATCCAGCATCAGTCCAAGCAGTCAGCTCAACAATCTTTATCAATTTCAAATGTAACCATCAACTGTCAAAAGTCCACAAGGCTGGCTAAAGACACTCCTCTCCTGATTAGCTGTGCTTCCAGTATGTGGGGGAGAACTCACAGTGTGTAAAATAACCTCTTATCTCCCTCGAGAGTTGGTGTACTTTCAATTTCCTATAGAATCAACCAGTATGAAAGGGAATATCAATTCATTAAAATTTTAATGAGCTCAACACATCAGCTGTGAAAAACCTCCCTATTTTTGAGGTATCACAGAATTTGGCAAGGTCACTGGAAAACACCCAGTGGTGGGGAGACAGTTTCTGCTTAAGGCAGCCAAATAACTAGACTGGATTTCTTGCAAAAAAAATATTTAATGAGCCCAGCTTAGCAGGTTTAAAATGTAGGTTTTACATTGGTGAAATGTAAAATCTTTGTTCCTTGTTTTTTTTATTTACTTTGCATGTTCAGTAGTAAAATTTTGTATTATGTTCTTTATAATTAAGCAGTACTGTGTCCATTTCATACTGTCAAAGATAACACAGATCCAAGACATCTGTCACTGTTGATGAATGGAAAAGACAGGGATTTAAATCACCCTTTTCTGGTTTTATACTTCAATGTGCATTTACCTTTTTAACTCATATTCATGCAGTACTTTTAATGTATATAATGTAATGCATGCCTACACCTACAGCCAAATAGAGCAAAGCACTATTTATGCAACAAATTACTTATGCACTACCATGCTGCCTAATATCTCATTGGACAAGAAGTTCTCCTCTTCTTGGTTTGTTGAGGAAAGTATTCTTTTGTCCAAAAGTCAAAGTCAAACATGAATGAATGGTGCTACCTGACCTGGTTTGAACATGGCCATTGGAAGGAAAGGATTCAATTTGCTAAAAAAAAAAAAAAAAAAAAAAAAAAACGCTAAGTGGCTCCAAATTTCCAGCATTATTATGAACATGGTGATGGACCTGTTCTGTGTGATGGCCTCCACTTGTCAAGAAAACCTAGCATACTTGTAAACATAACTCATCAAGCTTTGTAGGGGTTTTTTGGTGCAATGATATTCATGTACTGAAATACTGAAGTATCATCATTACATTAAAAAGCAAATATGAGCAGAAATTATTTTGCATGAGAATAAATTAGTCACATTTGACCTGTAGAACTGCACTATGAACAAACAGATCATGATATTATGAAACGTTCAAAGTTATAGCACAAATGAGCTCTCAAAGAGATAAAAACCCCTCCATGCTTGACAATATATTTATTAGTTACTTACTGGAGAAGGAAAATTCACAGGTTTTTTGTAACAGTCCACCAGTCCTGTCGAAATACTAATAACAACTTAAGTTTTACAGAAGTTATAGTTTGCAGTTTAGGCTTTGGCAAATTAGGAATACGTGAAATGGGCATTTTTTTCTGTAAAAGAGCAGAGGACACAGTGTGTAGGGTACTTTTAATATCTATAGGAATGACCATTGCCCTGTTATTTCAATGTAATAATTTTGCATGAGATGCTGGAAGAAAACTTGTATGTTTGTAAAATGTTGCCATATTAAGGACATTGGAAACACAATATATCATCATATTACCATCTTATATATCAGCTTCAGTCTTCCAGGGCAAAGTTGAAAAATACTAAAACACTGAAAAGCCCTTAGCGGAGCTGCAAAGCTAGAGCAAATTCTCAGTTTTTTGCCACTATAAGCAACTTAGTTCACATATAATACCTATATGAAATATTGTTAATGTTAATATTTTATTTTACCACATGTTAATGTAGTATATTGGGTTATATTGTCTATATTTCATCTTGCTGAGGATATAAAGATTAGATTCAAAAATATTCCAGGGGAAAACAGAATGAATGAGCTTTGTGGAAACTGCAAAAAAAATCTGTTGAATTGTAAATGACTGACAAGTTAGCTTAATAGGTCAATTTTTAATGAAAGGACTCCATGAAAACAAGTTTGCTTGTGTGTTTGAAAATACAAATAATTTCCATGTCCAGTTCAAATTAAATTTTGGTCTTCTATAAATTTTAAATGTGCTTTGCTCAGGTCTAACCAGTTGGAGGAACCACAAGATGAGTGGGATCCTGAAGAGAAAGCTTGACGATGACCCCTCCCCTTATTTGTCAGTGCAAGGGTCTGATGATGATGAGGTATCCTGCAGTGACAGTGGTAACAGCAGTGACAGCCTCAACCATTCTGTCCCCTCCAGCTTGCTGGATGGTAAGACATCACTACCACATGGCTCGCTATAAAGACTTCTGTTTTGTGTTCATTTAACAAAGTGAAATTGCTGTTGTGATCTGCAACTTGCTGACTCCCTTTAATGCTCTACTTTAATCCTAATATGTGTGGTGCCGATTTTATTTATGAGTAAAGAAAAAGTTTTCTCTCAATTGGTTTGTGTCCTCTTTTACCATTTTATGTTTAAATTAAGAAGGGAGTCATATACTTTCATCTGGTGTGGAGTCCCTCAAGGAGCAAGTTTGGGACCACTTTTTCTTATGTTCGCTCCAGCATATAACCACATAAGTATATAAGTATTTTTGTTGCTACATCAAGGTTTTCTTACTTAATGTTGCAAAAAAAAGTAGAAGAAACAAACGGAGAATAATGGCAATTACTGTATATAGCCTGGTCAGTATGGCTTTTTCTGTATTTGTTATACTGTTACATTACACTTTAATATGCCCTTGTTTAAAGCCTACATTCACACATAAGATATTTAAACTCTGTTTAAAGCTTTAGTCATGGAAACTTGTTGGCAAAAGTTATATGGTTTAACTAGCATTTAGTAGCGCCTCTATCAACAAAACTTTTAGGGGTTTTTTGTTTGTTTTTTGATTTAGTAACTGTCAACCCTCTCGGTTTTAATCCTAGCCTCCATCCAGCAGCAGTCAAAGCGACTGCGAGGTCATAATGTGCACTTTGAAAGCGTCACAGTCTACTATTTCAACCGGCGGCAGGGTTTTACCAGTGTACCCACACAGGGAGGCAGCACCCTGGGGATGTCACCACGTCACAGTGGGGTGAGGCAATTCACTCTCAGGGAGTTTGCCATGGAACAGAAACGGAGCCACCGGAAGATGTTGAGGGACCATCTGAAAGAGGAGAAACTTAATGCCATCAAACTCAAAGTCAGTACAAGGACTCTGTGAATCCTTATTTATCCCAGGGGTTATAATTTCTATGTGGGCTAATATCCATGGTACAGTCTTAATTTGTTTGTTTCATTTCATTTGTTTTCCTATCCTCCAGCTGACCAAGAATGGTACTGTGTCATCTTTGGAAGCAGATACGCTCACAATCGATGACATTTCCGAAGATGACCTGGATGTGGACAACACAGAGGTAGACGATTACTTTTTCCTCCAGCCTCTGACTACTAGAAGGCGCCGTACTCTTCTCCGTGCCTCTGGTGTCCGTCGCATTGATGTGGAAGAGAAGCATGAATTGCGTGCCCTGCGCATGTCCCGGGAGGAGTGTGGGTGTCGATGCCAGGGAATATGTGATCCCGAGACCTGTGCTTGCAGCCTGGCCGGCATTAAGTGCCAGGTAAATGGAACTGTGGTGAGGCCCAGCTATAATACTAAAATGTTGTCACTGTCTGTCTGTGCAGTAAAATGTTAAATTTGGTTATTTTCATTGCATAAGTTGGCATACAAGTTTCCATCCATCCATCAGTTTTCCAGTTTAGAGTCCTGGTGGGCCTGGTGTCTATCCCAGCTCTAAAAACGGTGAGAGGCAGGGTACAGACTCCAGATAAACCACAGGTCTTTTAAAGAGTTAAAAAATGCTTTATTTAACAGTACACTATAGCTGTGACTCCAGTTAACATAAAGAGAAGGAAATTAAAAGCACATCTTATATTTTAATGATTTACCTATGTCCATAACCTGTTTATTCTCTTAAATATCAACAGTAGACACTAAATATTTATAGTTTTTATCTCCTCGATCATTTTATTTGAATTCTAAGTGAATTTAAAAGAGAAGCGAAAGCAGAATTTCTTACAATTTGTCAGGAGGCCTCGATCTCGTAGTAGTCTCCCTCTGAAACTGGCTCTAGAACAAGTCTGTAACCATTTTCAAATTTCGCAGGTTACTTATTTAAGCAGTTATTTTTAAGAATTATTTGAAAAATGATCTCTGGTGCCATTTCATTGCCCTTTAGACCTGCATTCTTTCAGATCACTTTCAGCTAGTCGTATAGAAGTCAAAGTGAAAGAAGTCCCTTGTTCCCTTGGTTCATGTTTTCAGTGAACACTCTTCTGATGAGTTTGTGGTTGCAAGTTGCTGATTTCAAGTCTTACTGAATAGAACTAGATATTTATTTTCTACATGATGTTTTTGTTTGTGTTCTGAAGAAAGATAAAGTTATGCTTTAGCAACGGCCAACTCTATGACTGATGCATCGCTCAAGTATGAGTGTGCATTGTCCACCGTTTCACTGTCACATCCACCCCACATTTGTGACATCACATAATACAAAACTGAGATGATGCTGATCAAAACGCTTTAAGCTACAAAATTGGGACCAGTGTCAGAGAACTGCCGCCGTGTCCATCTTTTATGTACAGTCTGTGCATGCTCAGATGGACGTTTTAAAGCCCCGTCCTTCAGAATCTTAGAACAGCAGCAATGTTATTTTGTGTTATGCGTTACTGAATTCATACTAAAAGATCTGGAGCTTTAGGCATGGTAGTCTTTTTTTCAGAAACATGGAAGTAAATCTTGAGTGATTAAGGTGTTCTGGCTTCACAAAGTTTGGCTGCATGTTCTTGTGTAATGATATTAATAACACTCTGAGTCGAATCTGCTGTTTCTCTTCATGCATGATCAGCTTTGATTGGCAGCTCACTTTAATTTGCTTGTGTTCTGCACTGTGTATCACTCTGTCTGTAGGTGGATCGCATGTCCTTCCCTTGTGGCTGCACCAAGGAAGGCTGCAGCAACACCACGGGACGCCTGGAGTTCAACCCGGTCCGGGTGCGCACCCACTTCCTGCACACTATCATGAAGCTGGAGCTGGAGAAGAGCCGCGAGGAGCAGTATCAGCAACCAGAGCAGCTTGTAACCAATGGCAACAGTTACCACGGAGACTCCACCTTGGTCCAGCAGCAGCAGCAGCAGCAGCCAAACCTGCAGTTTCCACTGATGAGCAGCACGCAGCACATTCACATCATGCAGCTTCAGAACACAGGTGACACTGAGTCACATCTGGATGAGGAAGAAGAGGAAGAAGAGGCGGAGGAGGGAGAAGAGGAAGAAGACGACGATGAGGAGGAAGAAGATGAAGCTTATGATGAAGATGGCAGCAGTGTTTGCAGTGGGCTGTCGGACTGCAGCACACACAGCTTGGAAACAATTGACCCTGAGGAGGGAGAAGAAGATGAGGAGGATGAGGAAGACGATGAGGAAGAAGAGGAGGAGGAGGAGGAAGAAGAAGAAGAAGAAGAAGAAGAAGGAGAAGAAGACGATGAGGAGGAAATCTGGGATTGTTCACTACATGGAACAAATCCTCCACCCTACTCTGTTCCACTTCCTTCTGTGATGAGTTACTCTAACAGCACACTCATGAACCTCAGTAACCTCTTCCACACCACTCCACCCATGCAGCACTATCAAAGAAACAGCTCTGTGAGGGACGCGCCTGCTTTCCACGGTGAAAATGTCAGCAGCACACCCACGCTCCCGACAGTAGAGTCTGCATTAGAACTAAACACAGAACTCCACTGCCAAACAGAGCAGCACAACACTCCTCGCCATTTTTCGGAGTCCCTGCCACTCCAAACTTGCTCACATGTAGACACGCGTGATGCTAACACTGCCCCTGCTGGTGTGCTCGCTGAACAACCTCATTCGACAGACCTCCGGAACAATCCAGACTGTCATGACACACAGGCTGAGCATCCTGCTGAGTCTGAGGAGCAGACAGGGGAGGAGAGAGCAGAGCCTGCACAGGAGGAAACAGGACCGCAGACACATGGTCAAATGACATCATCAAAGAGTGTCTGAAAAGAGAGATCAGTTAACATGTGGAAATATGCGGTCAAGAATTGAAGTTTGCTTTATTCATGATGAACGCACTTTCAAAGACAGAATGAGTCACATATTTGACACAGAAAAAGACAGATAGATGGTACAGTGCTGTGAACATTTGTCTTCTTCACATTTTTCAGACATCAGTAAATAAACAAGAAAGTTTACAAATTATGCTTTCAGTTATTAAGGGGAAAAAGGTATCCAAGTCTCTATTGTCAACAATAAGAAAGACAGTAATGCAAAGATGGAATCTGTGAGATAGTTCCAAAGAGAAAATCATCGCTAACCAAAAAGACATTGGAATTTGCCACTTGGTGAACCACGTGAATGGTGATTTTTGGTGAAATACTCTGTGGACTGACAAGACCAAAGTTGAAGTTGTTGGAGGTTTGAGTCCTGTTACATAAAACTAACACAGCATGTTATAAAAAGAACATCATACTAACTGACAAACATGGTAGTGGTAGAGTGATGGTTTGGGCCTCCTTGCTGCTTCAGGACCTTGACGACTTCTCCAAAAATCTTCTGAATAGCTAAATAAAAATCCCCAAATGATGTTTTTGGAGTGGCCGAGGTGCTGAGGAATGTTTGAGGTGCTTTGGCATGAGCTTAAATGCTCAAAAACCATTCACTGTGGCTGAATTCAAACAATTCTGCAAAGAAGAGCAAGTCTGAATTCCTCCACAGCAATGTGAAAGACTCATTGCCAGTTAGTGCAAATGCGTGAGTGCAGTTCTTGCTGCAGAGGGCGGCACAACCAGTAATTAGGTTTAGGAGACAATTATTTTTTCACATGGTACCAAGTAAGCTTGAATAGCTTTTTTTAATCCTAATAAATGAAATCATCATTTAAATAATTGAAATTTAATTTTAATTATTTAAATAAACTCAGCTTATAAACTCAGCTTATCTCTGTCTAATATTAACATTTGTTTGATGAACTGAAACATGCAAGTGTGACAAATATGCAAAGAACAAAAACCCCAGCAGCAACAAAAGAAATCAGGAAGAGGGCAAATACTTTTTTTTTTCACAGCACTGTAAAATTTGAGTTCACGTTGTCTCTAAACTGTTCTAGGAATGTCAAGTTAGACTAAAGAGTATAAAATTAGGAAAAAGTTCATCTTTATCACTCAATCAATCAGTGTTTCTGTACCTGTAACTATATAGCATACAGTTTATGGCTTGTTGTACAGTCTTTGGTCATTACTGCATGTTGGTCATTCTGGTTGTGACTGGCATCTATGACAAGTCAAAATTAGATTTGGAGGTGCTTGTTTTGTTTTGGGGGGTTTTGTGTTGTGCCACCATCTTATTGTTGATGGTAATGATTGTTCAATTCCGTCTGTATCGCATGTGATCAGCTTACCGAAGAAGTTTATCATCTGTCAAGTGAGAAACATGAGAGTTAATCTTCCCATGTTAGGCTACTAGAACAACCTGTGTTTGCAGTTTGCCAAAGGGCTGGGTATGGTCACAGGCACAAGCACATGTGACTTTGGACCAGAAAACTGTTTTACATCTTGTGACCATTCACTTTCAGCTACTGTTTGGTCAGGCTTTTGCAGCTTTAAACATCTATTAGAAAGCTTTGTTCTCTAGATTACTAAGACTAAAGGTGCACATGCACATAACTGCTAGCAGTGCATACTCACACAAGGCTTTTCCTACCTTGATTACCAGTATGATCGCTCCGTGCTGTGCCCGGGCATATTTAAGGGGGTACAGCTGTACTGTACAAGGCAATGGAGTCCTTAGTTTTAAGACCTAATATCCTAAAAAGCAAACTATGTAGGCGTGTGTTACATTGCAGGAAGGTCCCCTGCCACAGTTAGGACAAATTTGTTTTTATATTGAACGTTGAATTATTTATTCATTCTATAAATCAGCTTAACTTTACAAAGCTTTTTAGTGGTTTTCGTTAGAGATCTCAAGATTACTATCACAGTCAACCCTCACAACTCAAACAGGCATTTGTTTTGACTGTACAAAATAGTCAAAGAAATGCCATTGCACTGAACAACAGAGAGAAAATGAGCAAACAGCTTATGAGAAGACATGTAACATGGTCCAATATCTTCATTACCACCAACTCTGATTTGTATTTTGTGCTATTTTGCAAATGTTAGCATGCTAGGAAGCCAAATGAAGATAACAAACATTGCATAGCCTAACTGCTAAACATCAGCATGTTAGCAGTGCTGACATGTTACCATGCTGATCTTAGTATTTTGTTCAAAACACTGCTATACACTGCTAATATACTGTACATGTTTCACCCCTAAAACTATCACAATATGTTCACCATCAAGTTAAGCTCCTAAAAGAGCATATATTTAGATTAGAGAATGGTCTGTCTGTGCATTACTTATTAGTTTACAGTGATCATTGTGAACATCAGTGATGAAACTATTTCTGTTTTTTTCCAGTGAGAATAATCAATACTGTCAAAAACTGGGGGCCACGTGTTCTGTATCTTCCTTTTTACACAATGCATTTTCATGAAAGTGTGAATAAAATCAATTTTAACGTCCACTGTAGTTTAAGAGTACTTTATTAATTGTGCTCTGTCTTTTGTACACTCAAAAAGTTCATAAAATCAAATTTAAATTATGTAATTATGTATTTCTGCCAGCAGGTGGCATCTGTTTATTTCACTTGGCATGCTGCTGATATATCTGGACATGATGATGGGTGTTAGAATAATTTGTGTCTTACGTCATCAGAGTTCTTTTCTTCCTCAGTACAAACTGTGACATTGGTTTAGCCAAGAACCTTTGTTCCTTGTCAACGTGAAAAACATGAACTAATTTCTTCTGCAGTGACAGCTGAAAAAAATGATCTGTAAAGTTAGTCTGGACATTTAGATGTCAGCACACATCTGTGCTTTTCCATTTAGACAACAGTCTGACTAAGTGCTGTGTCATCATGCATGCAATTCGTTTTCTTTAATACACCCCACCAGTTCTTCCAGTGGACCTCTAGAGAGCAATGGTGAGCTAGCAACACACTGACACCTTCTATGGGTGAGGCTGAGCTCAGACAGGAGAAAGAGGAAGTTCTTTATTATTGGCCAGCCTATTCATGTATAGAAATATTTTCATGGCTTGCTGCACACACAACACCTGCAGCAGGTGCTGTGTAAAGCTGAGGCTAAACAAACATTTGGCAGTCCTTCGTAATCCTCCGACAATGATGAGAACAATACACTGGATCTGAGCTGGAACAAGGCCACCATGTGACTTCTCCCATTTCTAATATAATTTAATGTGTGCTGAGGGTTGAAGGAGGGGGTGACTGCTTGTCTTTTTGCCAGCAAGGTATTGTGGGTAAGCAAGCCCAGAGACTGCTGATCAATCACAGGCAAGGGAGCTGTGATGTTAGGTTGCTAGGCAACAGGCAGGGAGAAGCAGAGAGCAGCAAAGCACTGGAGGGGGCTGCTGGGTGGGGGTTGTCTCAGCTCTTCACCTCTTCTTCCTGTGGGTCCCAGCACAAGATTCTCCTTCTTAAACACGTTTGTGTGGATCTTGTAGTCAGTAGTACTTGATTCTGCACAATGTGGGGAAGACACTGCTGTGTGGTTGGGAATCACTATGCAAGCAATTCACAACAAAAGAGAGGCTATTCATACGCCAGAGATTTCAAGTGTTGGATCTGGATTAAGTCTGAATTAAAGCTACAGCTTTGGGGATTTAGACTGCATAAAAACTAGAAAATAAAAGCTTTACCCTAATTAATTTATTTGTTACTTTTAGCTAAGGGTTTAGAGTAACTATCCAAAAAAAAAATACAAATGAACTGGCAAAAAGCAACAAACTATCCATCAATGTAAGGGATGAATAGAACACATCGATGAAGGAAGCCTATTGATATGAAAGAAGTGAATGACATCAACTTCTTAATTTTTATAAACTAGCAGTAACCCAGGCTTTCTGAACGTCTCTCAAAGTTCTTCTTTGGGTATCTGCTGCTTTTTCACTGTGCAGTCCTTGTATCTGCCCCTCTTCAGAGAAAGCCCTTTTCTTTGCTATGCCACTTAACACTGACCTATGAATAATAGGTTCAAGGTGTGAACCAGTATTGTGTCTCCGCATAACTGACAAACCAATTTTAGGCACTTTGTTAAAGTTAATAGCAGCCTGTCATGAAAAACATGTAATTTGTTCCAGTTTCTTTAGATGAATCTACAAAAGAAATGCCAGAGATATCACAGTTTTGCACACATAAAATAGATTTTTGTTTGTACCAACAAGGTGATTCTCGAAGAGCTATTTGGCAGAACATTTGGCATAAATTGGAATGGTGTGTGATCCTGATAAAAACTGGGGAAAATGGACAAGTGGAGGACAAAAGAAAAAGTGGAAGGCCTAAAAAAACAACAACTATCTACTATACGAGTATCTAATAGTATCTGAAAGACGTGTCTTAAGTGAACAGGAGCCCAGAGAAGCCTAAGAGAATTCAACCTGTGCTGATGAATAAAGGTTGTCAAACTAAATAACCCTTCAAGCTCATTATAATGGTACAAACTTGCTTACTTATTTCAAAAAATTACTATTTTACAAACTAAATATAAAGAAATGAGTGGTGGCACACTACCATTGCACAATACTGTATTTAATAAGTGCTTTCTAAAATGTGAACTGCTATGAGAATATTTTCGGGAGTCCCAGTTTTCTACATTCAACACAGATTACTTAAGCTGAAAACAGACCATCACCTCAGCAGCAAAGTCTCTATTTAAGCCTATTAAAAAGGTTGAGCCACTTAACTCTTTCCATCTTCATTCTAGCCTCCAAATGAATGCGTCGTGCATGCAAAATATGCTTCCCAAAACAGGTTTTATTTTGGAAATCTAGGTGTTTACTTTTTTAGTTGCCACATCTTTGGTTATAACAAAAAAAAGTCACTTGTCACATTTTGCAAATCGATACAGTCAGGTGTAACATGTACTTGAATCACATGAATGATCCTATTAACCTGTAAAGCAATCATACTTCAGGTTCAGATCACAGATCAAAGAGCTGATGTCACACACAAATGAACAAACTTTTAGACCCTGAAAGAAAAGGCAAGGAATGAAGTGGAGAAAATGAACAAGCATTTACAAAAAATATGTCCTTTATTCTTTTGGCCTTGAAATTATATTACCATATGAGCGGACAGTAGTCACTTCTTGCATGCAGTTCACTAAAACACTACAAGCGCAATGAAAGATGGCTACTGATTGCTTCATGGTTTGTATCTACAGATATGGGGACCATACATGTGTTTCATCATGTGTTACAGTCATAGACAATAAAAAAGATGGACATAGCTTCCTGGTCAGAAAAAACGAAGCCAATGTGGAAGTGCCTAAAAACCTGCATTCTATCTGAAGGCCACCAGATGATGATAGCTGTGGTTGCAAAAAACACTTCCTGTCCTATGAAGGGGCTCTTTCTTGAGCTCTGTAAACACTTTGCCGCTGAGTTCATTATCTTAGTCGCTCGATTTGGGTAAATAAAAATGAATTAATTTGCAAAACTTGCTCATACCTTGTTCCAAAAAACCTCATCGGTTAAATTGTCAAAAGTCAGTAGCCAATGAGCAAGCAGTTTCACAGTCAGACCCACCCCTTTGTCATCACATCCAATTTCTTGCAACCAAGACTGCAACAGTGAAAACGTTCATCTCAAAGCTTGAAATCACAACTTTGGAAACAGTTGAGTTGATGTCACAGTAGTTACGTCCATCTTTTATATTGTCAAAGGTTACAGTGCAAAATGAAAAAAAAAACTCTTCTAGAAAAATGTAAGTCAACATCAAAGACTGGAAAAATGCACTCATATCTACAGTGAAAATGTTATTTATAATCGATAGAATATAAGCAACCTGCAGACCCTAATGCACACAGACACACTCGCTCACATAAAGAGATAGATGCCTACATTCACGCAGTCCCTTTCTTACATAGATATACACATACAAATATACAGACACACTCGCCCTTTGTCTCGCACACACAAATGTGACCGTCACACGTGGTATTACATAGCAGTGGGGATAAAAAGTGCTTCATCTTATACATCAAATGTGTGATGCATACTGTGAGCCCAAATATCTATAATATTTACAAACCAAACCACTACATTAAATCACACGCTCATTTAAACATGAATGGCATACAAACATCTGTGATATTATATCCAACCCTTAATGTGATATATTGTAATGTTCTAGCTTGACAGCAGTTAGAAAGATCTTTTCAGAATATTTCATTATGTAAGGAGTTCTGGGAGGAAGTGGGAAGGAGGATAAAGGGAGGACGACAAACGTATTGGAAAGACACTGCGCTGTGAGACAGTGGGTGAACGAGCAGGTTTGAGTGTTATTCTCAAAGACATGTTTTGGGAAATGTGCTTATTTGCTTCACTGCCAGAGCCAGTGAGAAGATTATTACCACTCTTATATCTGTACATTAGCCAAATGTAACGCTTGAAGCTAATTAGCTTATTTAAACCATGGAAGGTTGTTAGGGGGATTTGTAGTCTTTATTATGGAAGGCCAGTGCAGACCATAAGAGAGCAGAGGAAGAGGCGGAGCAAATGGCCTGGGGCAGATTCAAACCCGAGTCTCTACATTAGCATTTTGGAGATAAATTATCAGAATTTCAGGAGCGGGACCACGCCTCCAAACGCGCCCCTTTCGGGTCTTATCTATTTATGACTCCCCAGTTCTACAAGCTGTTCCTTCTCGTTTTTGTGCCCCACCCTTTTTTCCAATTCTTTCACTTCTTCACATGGGGATCATGGGGCCTGGGAGCTGCCGCCAGTCCCCATCTAGGCCTTCCCCAAACCGCAGCTCAATTCTTAATTAAGCCATTCGCCTTTACCTACTAAAAACGCTGCCAAACCTAAAATGAGGATGTGGGCCCAGCTAGTGAAACGACATATGGGGTTGAACCAGCATCTCAACGTGTAAGTAGGAATAGGTGTGCAGATAGGAACTAACAGGTGTAGAGAATCAAGGAAAAGGGATAAAACCAGGACTTAACTTTATCATTTACTAATAAAGTCATGTTATGGAGAGGTAAAAACAAAAACTAATGAACTGTGCTTAACTTAGCATGAAGACTAATCAGGGAGGTCATCAATGCCCAGTAACACTTTATATGAAGAGGTTTGCACAAAACTAAGATGACACCCATCGTGAACACGAGGGTATGGATGGTTTCAACTGTAGTCATTTAGAATATTTTTAATCCTAACCTGACACTGACATTATACCAGAAGCCTTTAACATTATCCAACATGAACCATTATAAAAACTATATTATAGTATTCGTCATAAAAAAAGGGGGTTAAAAAAAAGCTAATTAGCTTTATGTGCTAACATAAACTGTCATATTTGATTGGGTTTGGCATTGGCAGCTGTGTAACCATTCATAATTGTGTCAATATATTTCCTTGACTTCCAGTGGTAAACTGGAGGTCAAGGAACTGGACTGCCCATTAAACCCTAGTAATCCAATGTCTTGGACAAAAGACACCTAAAACAATGTTAATGTTGCATTAAAATAATATACGACCAAATAAAACAAATAATTTTCTGTGTTCCCAACCAGTGTCATTTCATTATTATTACAGCGCCAATCCAAGACTAATGCACACCACCTCGAATACAGTTGTACCCAAAATGCCGATTAGCACAAACTAGACAGGCACACTTGTTTAAACCACAGCAGTCATAACCTCATGAGTGAGAATAACTGATGGTGTCTGCATCATCATCTGGAACCTTTTTGCAGTGGCTGTGCTCTGGCTTGATGGGACTATAGTTAAATTTACCAATAAAGACTTTATCAATTCCATAAGTGAATTTGTGTAGCCCGAGTCTGACCTTCATGCTCAGTTCAGCTAACAATCCTTTAGCTTGATACTAAACAGACAGAAATGGGAGTGGTAGCAATTTTGTCATCAAACTCTCTATAAAAGAGCGATCAAGAGTGTTTCCCAAAGAACAAGTTTCCTTTAATTCGTCTCATTCCTTTGCTTGCATACATTCAGCTTCTCTGTATTTGGAGACGCAATTTCTACTGAAACAAGTACAATACAGATTTCAACAATCAGTCATAGTACATCAGTGAATGCAATGCATTTGTTCATTGCACTTAAGTGGCGTGTTCGTTATTTCAGCTTTGTATACTGTATGAACCAAGAGCATTCTGGCATTGACCCTGCACTGTACGAGTTTCAGGTGGTTGTTGTATTTTCCAGCATTGACTTAGTCTGCCCTTGGTGATTTTACAACATTGAAAGCAGTGGACACATTCTCACGATAATGAAACAAAACAAAGTAGAAAACATTCTTTCGCATTAAAAAACGAAACCTTGCAACTCAAAAAGGAAAATTCACAGAAGAATGTGGAGTAATTGTTAAGTGATACAGCGATTGTTAAATTCAAGACACTGGATTTATAGTAGTAGCAGCAGCACTAGCTACAGAAAACTTAACAGTACACTCAAGTGTGTCAGTAACAACAACCAATAGGAAAATCACAAGCATTTTGCAGAGAGGCTGTTCTGTTTCCCACTCAAACTCTGGCAGTGTCTGCTGGATAGTTTGTTTTCGTATTCCCCCATATATTGACATAACCACATTCCCATTCGATGCCTACGTGGCACAGACTCCTCATGTTGGAACAATCAACACAAATGTGAATCTATATATCCCCTATATATATATATAAGCTTTAAACAAAGTTCCCTCATGTCTCCAATGCATTCTTTTTTTGTTCCTTTTTAAGAAGTCTATTTCTTTCGGTCTTTCAAGTCTTTTGCTTTATTTTCTCTTTCCCTATTTTCTTTTTCGTATTTGTCCTTATCTGACTTTGTCACACTGTTATATGATGGCGGGGAGGCTGTGGAGGGGGTCATGTCCATTTTCTCTGACGTGGAGTTCTCATTGAACTTGCTGATGACCATCACATCCTTGTCAGGGTCGTGGATGCCCTCCTTCAACTGCTCCTTGTAGAGGGCTGAGGCCTTCTTCATGGCCAGGCGGATCATGTAGCGCCGGAAGGCTCTCTGGATGATTATGGCAGACATTTCCTCCTGTTTGCGGCGCAAGGTGGTGGTGATGGGCTCGTAAGACACCTTAGAGGGGTTGGAGGCCATAAAGCGGTCCTCCATCTGTCCGCGCAACATGTCCATTTCACCGCCTTCACCCAAAACTCTTTTAGTGAAGGCAAACAGAATGTCGAGGCAGTGGATGCGCTCACCGCTCACCATGGGCAGGTCCATGGAGATGAGCTGAATCATGTTAGGCTTGGGTATGCGTAGAGGTGGATCCAGAGCATCTGCAAAGTCAGAGAGTTTGCTGTACTCCACAAACTGCGTAGCATCAGGATCAAAGCGCTCCCACACTTCATAGAACATCTCAAAGTCATCCTCGCTCAATGGCTCGGCGCTTTCCTCGGTGGCCACACTAAAGTTTTCCAGGATGACAGCAATGTACATGTTGACCACAATGAGAAAGCAGATGATGATGTAGCTGACAAAGAAGAAGATGCCTACTGATGGATTGCCGCAATTGCCTTTGTAGGAGTTGCCTGGGTGCTCCAGCTGGCTCTCACAGTCAGGCTCCCTCTTGTTAAGTATGGGTGCCAGCAGGCCATCCCACCCAGCTGAGGTGGTAATCTGAAACAAACAGATCATACTGTTCCCAAAGGTCTCGAAATTGAACATGTCATCGATTCCTGCCTCCCGCTTGACATAAGCAAAGTTGGACATGCCAAAAATGGCATAGATAAACATAACAAGAAAGAGGAGGAGGCCAATGTTGAACAGGGCAGGGAGTGACATCATCAAGGCAAAGAGAAGCGTCCGGATGCCCTTGGCACCTTTGATAAGGCGGAGGATTCGGCCTATCCTGGCCAATCGGATCACTCGGAACAGTGTTGGGGACACAAAGTACTTCTCGATAACTTCAGATAAAAACATGCCTGCAAAGGAAAAAGAAGCCCCCTTAGATTTTTTTGTGTTGATGTATTTTTAATTTTTTTAAATACCATCAAATGAAAAGAACTTTAAGACATCTCCTTACCTACAATCGAAAGGATCACCACCACAAAGTCAAAAATATTCCAGCCAATGGTGAAGTAATAGTGACGCAGTGAAATCATCTTGAGCACACACTCCCCAGTGAAGAGCACAATGAAGACCAGATTAATCCAGTACAGGATTCGGTCCATCTCTTTCGTCTGGTCATCCGTCTCTACCATCATGGTCACCATGTTAAGGCAGATGAGGATCATGATCACGATGTCAAAGGCCTGCTTTGTGATGAAGTCGAAGACGCAGCCTTGAAATGCATTCTGAAAGAAGAAGAGAGACAAGGAATGAAAACAAATGAGTCATTTCACTCTGCTTGCAGTTGATTAGAAAGACCTAGGAGTCCGAGTCTCACTGTTGGTCGAGGTATAGGTTTCTGCGGCTTCTTGGACCCCAGCTTCTTCATGGCGTTGTAGTATTTCTTCTGCTCTTCAGTCATGAAGATGTCCTGACCTCCCAAGTAAAGAGAGCAAAACAAAACTTGGTTATAACCACATACTTTGATTTTCAGTTTTTTTTTTTTTAAACCAGCATTCTAGTTGTTATTATTTTGGAAATTTAGCTAATTTGTGTTTTGTTTAATGATTATATTATATTTATACATTTCCTTGTTTATTGTTGCGATTCCATTTGCTGTTACATTTTGTACATCATTTAGCCTAAAGGCTTTAAATTTCAGCCAAAAAAGGACTACACTCCATTAATCAAAGATATAAATTTCCCTCTCGGCATCATACACACTATACACATCCCACTCTCATTGCTGCTCAGTGATTGCATACATATCTCAGGGGGTGGCTGGTGTCAACATGGAACAACCATCTGTGTGATGCTTTGGGGCCACTGTACCACACCAGCCGATAACATGTCTCAGTCAGTCAAATCAGACCAGCCATCATGCAGAAACAGTCAATGTAGACCCATCCCCTCCCCGTCCTCGCCATCATAAATCTCTCGGGTGTTGTCAGTTCTACTTGTTAGTCTGTGTGGCTCAATAGAGGGCACATTTCCACACTGCATGTGCTACGACACTGCTCGTGTATAAACAAGCAGCTTTAGATGACCATTATTTTGTAGCTCACTGCTTTCTTTAACACAGCTATGGGTCTAACTTAGCTATATTTGCCCTGCTTTGTACTAGAGATGGCACGATACCACTTTTTTATGTCCGATACCGATACCGATATCATAAATTTGGATATCTGCCGATACCGATATGAATCCGATATTGTGTTTTTAATCAATAAAACTGTTTTTTAAAATATCTTGCTGCATTTTGTATAAGTTCATACTCAAGTTTAAATAAACAACAACACTAAAGCTATTCTGTTATACCTGTGTGTAAAAAATACACTGCACCCAAAATATTTCATAGTTTCCCTGTTCAATCTAATAAACCTTACCTAACTTAAAACCTAACTTAAACCTACTCCATCCTCCCTATTCTGGTATTTTAAAGAGTACTTAGCAGAAATATTAAGCAACCTAACTAATAGGGTTGCAAACTCCCAACAAAAAAAAAAAATAGGAACCACCCACCCTCCACCTCATGATGCTTAATCGATGTAATCAACTTTAATTTGATGCAGGGTGAAAAAAAATGCACAGAAACAAATTATTTTTCAAGAATAATTAAATACATTCAACATCTTTCTTCAACAGAATTGCAGAATTCACAGACGGTACCTTCCCAAAGGAAAAAGTACTATAGCTTACTAGGGTATATAGACTTAAGAGTTACTATATACAGTAATGGACTTCTATACATTTTACATCAGATTAAAACTTTGGGTGTAAGATTCAGATAATTATTTATTAAAAGCTACATATTTTAAATGAGAATAAGAAAGAAAAGTATGTCTTTGTTCCCCCTTTTCCCTGTTCATGCCCTATCGGCCCCCCTGGCTGCACTTTGCTAGATCCGCCCCTGCACAGTTACCAGCCGTCAGCTACGTAGAAAAGGATCCTGGTGTAGAAAGTAATATTAAATAAATTCTAACAACAGCTTATCAAGCTTAAACGTGCTGCTGTTGTTCAGCCGCTGGTTTCCTCTTTCTGGCGCGAAGTGGGCCAAAAACAAAGAAGAGAGACAGACTCGCAACAGAAAAGCCGATCAGCTGATCATTAAGCAGTTTCACGATTGAAGTAGCGGCAGGAAGGTGAGGGAGAGAGAGAGGCAGTCGCTCCATATATCGGTTGTTAAGCTTAACATGGGAACGCTTTACAAACATTCAGAGATGAACTTACACACTTGCTTTACTTCTCTCTGGGATAACTTCCTCGGAGATGAAATGCTGGTTTGGTAGCGAGGCTACAAACACACAGCCGCTCTATCACATGAGGCATACTGCTGCAACATGCTACGGTTATGAGCCGAGTTACGCCGTGTTGCAAGTTTTGTGAGATGCTTTTTTGATATTTAATGGATCAATTACATTTTTTATTTTTCGCCGATATCCGATCCAGTAATTTAGGTCAGTATCGGACCGATACCGATACGTAATATCGGATCGGTCCATCTCTACTTTGTACCCAGGCTGCGTGTGCTCTCTGCACAGTCTGGCACAGGACTGCTTCCTACTAGTGTTCCAATTTCAAGAGAAGCAACACTGCAATGCACTACCAAAGCTATTTGTGTCAACATTAATAAAAATAGGTGGCATTGTGGCTCAAGAGAGACATGCTCTTCTGTTATATTTTATCCATGATTTCGTGTTTTCTAAGAAATATTACTGCAGGGATATATAAGTGAGTTATCTAAGAAATCTCTATATCTGCCTTAATTGAAAATGTAGCCCATATAATTTGATCCACAAATAAACCCCACATTAGCATTTTTAACATTTACTCAAGAAAAATGAGACACAGAACAAAGGCGGCAGCTTGCTCAGCTCAACAACAACATATTTAACAAGTCTGTTTTTCATTGCTGCTGTAACACAAGACGTTTAATAAACCCAGAAACCAAATAAAGAATCCATCATTTTATTTTTGCACAGACATGTCTAGATGTATAATATCTAGACAACATAACACAGCTGTATGCGCCTATCAAATTCGATAAATCTGCAGAAACATCCCCATTTTTGACTTTAAAAAAAATGTTATCCACCTCTTAAAGTGATTTAAAAAGTGATTTTCCACTGAACACATTTTTGGTGTTTTGAGCAAACTATAGTTTTACATTTACGCAAAAACAGAGGAGCTACATGTCCAAAATCTGCTTGTAATTAATAAGTGGAAGGAATTGTCCCTGGTGACTAAACAGTGTGAAGATTTCACTGCAGATTTCCAAGACAAATTAGCTAGCTAGCTGCAATTAGGAATCCTAACAAGTCATTGGAAAAAAATGGTTACTCTCTTAAGTTGATAGAGTGTCCTTTGATGTGTGAGATGGCCTTATTTTGTGAACAGTGTTAAGATCTAGCCTAAGTTACAATAAATAAAGTTAATACCTTACAAATAATATAACTTAAAATGCCCGAACTGAAAATAAGTCTGTTTACATTAGCTGACAGAAACTATTAGTAAATATAACTTTTAAATAAAGATGTAACTTATCTTTTTCTTCTGCTGATTGAAGTTGTCGATGATGACACCAATGAAAAGGTTGAGTGTGAAGAAGGAGCCAAAGATGATGAAGATGACGAAATAGAGGTACATGTACAAGTTTACTTCGTAATCAGGCTGTTCTTCCAACTAGAAAAGCAAGAAAGAGCAAATTTAAAGTTATACCAGCTACCATAAAAATTTAATATACAAAGATATGATGAAAATATTAAAAATAGATTATATTAAAATATAAAAGCAAGGACTTTTCACTGTGTGGAAGCAAACCTACAACTCTGTTAAACATCTACTTACATTACGAGAGTCCACAGCTGCATACATGATGTCCATCCAACCCTTAAATGTTGCCTAAAAGCAGGTAACAGAAGAAACGGTATTTTAGCAGGAGATGGGCAGTTTCTCTATGAGACTTGGACAGGACTGTAGAAGTCCTTAACCCATCATCAGGACTTGTAGGTGCTCTTTTAAGCACTGCCAAAACCTTACAAAATGACCACAAAATGACCTCCAGTAGAAACAATCAAAAATAGACTTCATGAGGGTGGCTTTAGGGTTTGACATCTTCTAGTGGGCCATGTGCTCACTCTGTTTGGTACCGGAGCTCAAGTGGCACCTAAGTGCACTGGCAAAGATGAAAACCAGCACAAAGAGATTTTATAGGGATGCCGCAGTGATTCTACTTTAGAAACATGAACATGTTTGCATGACAGCAAACAGCTTCTGCCTGTAAACAGTTTCAGCAGCCTGACTGCTTGTACATTTGTTACCTGTTGAAGTTTGCACTCTTATCCTTTTATGTAATAAAAATAAAAGTAACATTTATAACCATGCTGTAGACTGCGCCACTGTTTTCCTCTTCTGGCACACAAACTGAAACCAGCTGACTGTAGTGCAAGTGGAACTGATAAGTGGAATCGATAGGCAAGCAGAGTAATAAGTCCAAGGAATGGAACTACAAGGTTAGCACAATTATTTTTCATTATACTCTCATACTCTCAGTCCTTCTCTCTTTATACATGGAAGGACAGGCTGTGTGCTCTCTTTGCTTTAGGATTTTGAACATATCCGTGCGTGTAGGTCATCAAATTGAGACATACCACCAAATACAAATGACCTAATCCTATTTTGACTAAGTGGTCCTGTCAAACCTCTCACCTAACCCCAAATGGTTCTGAGTTAGAGCGTGCTGGTCAGATGGTGGCTTCGTGTTTGAGTTTACATGTTTTACTTTTCCTGCTTGTTTTTTTTTCCGCAATTTGAACAGAGTAAAAACTCCCAATCCATACGAATAAGCGGATATAGCTTACAGATGGATGGCGCCAACTGCAAGATTAAAGCTAAAGACAGACCCAAATCACAAAATAGAACTGTAGAAGTCAGACAGTTTCGGCATAAATGATTCCAAATACATATGTATACTTTGACATTTCTGCTCTTTTCTTCTTAATGCCAATTGCAAGCTAAACTCACCACTTGCAACAGAGCCAGATAGCCGGCTCCCACATTGTCAAAGTTGATTTTAACATTCTTCCAGCGGGCACTGTCATTCAAGCTCAGGCAGTCAGACTTGTTGTTGACGACTTCGATAGGGAAGGGCTCATCCGTGGTGGCATTGACGCAGTGGTAGTACTTGCCCGCAAACAGGTTGACACCCATGATGCTGAAGATGAGCCAAAATATGAGGCAGACCAGCAGCACATTCATGATGGAGGGGATGGCTCCCAGCAATGCATTCACCACAACCTGAGGATGTTGAAACACACAGTCTGACTCAGAACTCTCCGTTTTCTCAAATCAAAGTCTGTGCTAAAGCATTGTAACAGGCCATTACAATTATCTTATCACTTAGCTGTCATAAGCACATGTGGTCAACTGACTGGATTGAGCCAAAAAGTTTATGCTCAGAATAAATACCAAGAATGAATCAAAGGTTAACAGTGAAGCTGTTTTACTCAGAGCTGTATTTAATATATAATATCTGCACACATAAAGCTCTTAACACCATACATATCTACTTAACAACATGACAGTTGGAAAGAAGAAGGTGGATAGGTGAAAAAGCTACCATTTGAAAGGTAAAAAAGCAAAACAGAAAAAAACCTTAGAGAGGCGGGATGAAGTCACAACATTTTGTTTGACTGTAAATGAAAAAAAGACACACAACAAAGAAAAAAATTACAGGTCAAAGGCACCACACAAGCAATGCCAGAAAACAATGCCTGAGAACAGCTATATACAGCAATCCATTAACACAATGTGAAGAAAGTCATGCAGAGAGAACAATTACAGTGTCGAACTGTAAGGAAATGATACATTTACAGAAGTTGTAAAAGCATGCAGTCTTACAGGCAGGCCCCCTAAAAAGCTAAAACCTTCTTATAATACCTCTGTAAAAAGATGTATCAAGTAACATTAAAATATTAAAATGCGAAAGTAAAAAAAATACGGGGGTATTTTCCCATCAGCATATCTAAAAGCATATCTAAAAACACACTGAGAATGTCTATACAGCTTCAGAGATACAGAGAACAAAAAGAATGTGATAAGAATTCACCTTTTTAAGGAAAATAAAGACGTAGGCTGAAAGTTCAAATGAGCATTTTTACATACCGTTTGCAAAATAAAACTATTTACATTACATTGCCCAGAGTTAGATGACAGCAATGATATCGCTACCAAAAGTCTTTGTAAGTCTTAGTCATACTGTTTTTCTTAATGGAGGATTATCTGTGGAATGAAACTGCGTGCTCACTGGCTAATGATCTGACAAGTCATTAATCAGTGAGCACATGCTCAGAACCTATCTACTGTACAATATAAAGCGCCGTGAGGCGACTTTTGTTGTGATTTGGCGCTATATAAATAAATTGAATTGAATTGAACCTGGTGGCTGTAGTCCTGGAGGTAGAGCTTCCTGTTAAAAGGGAGTTTTTCCTTCCCACTGTCGCCAAAGTGCTTGCTCATAGGGGGTCATATGATTGTTGGGTTTTTCTCTGTATGTATTATGGTGAGGGTCTACCCGACAATACAATGCACCTTGAGGCAACTGTTGTTGTGATTTGGCGTTGTATGAATAAGTTTGAATTGAAAATTGAATTAAATTGAGCAGGTCATCTACTAATCAGAAAGTTGGTGGTTCGATCTCTGGCTGCTTTTTTAAATTTAGAGCAGGTCATCATTTTTGCATGACACAGCCAGGAGTCAGGTTGCAGTTAGGTATTTATATATTTTTAGGTTCTCAGACAAATCAAGCCAGAATTCACGGCCTAAATTTTCTTTATAAAAGTAGAGACTTCTTAGTCTTCTTAGTAGAAACAACATGAAGCAACAATAGAGGAAAGCTCAGCTTGGGGTCATGACATACCCCTGTACTCAGTGGTAGAAAGTTTGAAAGTAGCCAATCCAAGAGCATTATTCATCTCTGGCAGACGCAGTCCAACATTCCAGAATCATAACATTTTACCGCCCGCAGCTCTCCCACGTATTTCACGCATATTTAGGGTTTAAACTATAAAAATAGGGATTTATATGCATGTCAAAAATGTGTGTTTTTAACAATTTGCGGGTGCTCAAGGCGGATAACCCTCCAAATTATGGGCGTCGACTGTACTAACTAACAAGAGAGTGGTATTTTTTCCCTTAACTATTGGTACATAAGCAGATAAAAGCAGATAAAACTGAATTCCATCATATTTTCCAATTTAACTGAATATCTGAAACCTAGACATTTGAAGCATATGGAAGATGTAATTGGTTGGTGAGAGAACTGATTTCAATTCTTTTTTTTTTCCAGCTTGCCCACAAACAGTATTCCTGCTGTTCTTACCCTCATGCCCTCAAACCGAGACAGGGCCCTCAGGGGCCGTAGAGCTCGCAGTGTCCTCAGAGATTTGATGGCGCTAAGCTCAGAGTAGCCCAGAGCATTTGCTACCAGGCTGACCAAGGACACCTGAGAGGAGATAATATCAGATAAGCAGAGTGAAGGGTGAGAAATGAAAGAATTTCACTTGCTCTGTACCATAATGAGTGTTAGAAAAACAAACAATTTCAAGTAAAGAAATGACAGAACAATAAGTTAACTAAAATGATGTCAGCATGGCTGTTATTAAAGTAAATTTTCTTTCTTGTCAAATGTTTAATGAGCTGGCTTAGGTTATCATAAAGAATGGAGGGAAGAAGATTCAGCTGACTTTGCTAACTTAAGTCTTGGTGTGGGCCATGGTAGCGGTCTGTTCCAGTTACCAGTCCATATGCTAAGTTAAGGTACTTTCTGGTTCTATCGTCTCATTGTACACCAGATTAGAGGCTTAATTTTAATAAGAGCGAACACTGAATATACTTACGTCTACAATTAAGAAGTCCAGCCAGCACCAGGCATTGGTGAAGTACTTGACAAAGCCATATGCCACCCACTTTAACAGCATTTCAAGGATGAAGACGTAAGTGAAGACCTTGTCTGCGTACTCTAGCACGGTTTTGATGGTCCGCCGCTGCTCGATGTAAATGTCCTCAAACGCCTGTGCAGCATGGAATATTTTATAGAAACTTTAGATAGAAATAGTGAAGTTTGAAATAAGTGATTCATCAAAGATCTATTCAGAACGTTAACAGGTACAGTAACTGCTTAGAGAACTGAAGCTGTCCTAAATGTGGTGCTTTCAGACTGTGAAATAAAAACAGAAAGTATATAAAAACAAGCCAAACGAGTGCTGTGAAGAACAAACTCTGCTCATAAGAAAGACCCAAGCAGTGTTTATCAAGACGTCTAACACCCACTCACCAGTGCTCCACTGCTCAGCAGAATCATGAATATGATGAAGGATTCAAACCAGTTGTGCTCTACTATGATAAAGCAGGTCTTCCTGAGTGTCCACCAGCTCTTAAACTTGTCTCCCTCCTCACTGATCTGGCAGCACTGGAACCTGCGCACACAGCCTGCAGGCACAGAGAAAACAGAATGAGAAATGAAACCCAGGTATCAAAACTCCATGGTGAATCAACACATAAACACGGCCCCACTGGATGACATATTGTGGGACTGCTTTCTGTTATCCAGATAAGTTATATGAATACAAACTGCATGCCTTAATATGGTAAAGGTTGTTGCTAACATTTTAGCCAACAAAATCCCAGAATAAACAGAATTTTCACTGCTGTTACAATAATTGAGTCTTTTGTTGTTATTTCACATAACACAGCTTCTGTCCTGTTCTCTCATGACTTCTTGAAGTTTTATTGTGATCAGAGTCAACCCTCCCCCCACACACAGTCATATATAACCCAGACTGTTTTTATTGAAGAATTTTCATATTCTGTGATTGACTGCAATAAGTTGTTGTGACCAAATGGTTGCCCAGAGGTTGAGGGTGTTGTATTCTGAATTTCTGGGTGCTACTTTGATTGCAAAGCTGTTGCTCAGATTAGCTGGTGAGAGGCAACCAATTTCCAAACATTTAGGTCTGACTCGGACCGTCTGGATTCACTTTCACACAGATTGGTAAACATTTACAAATGATTGCGGTTTAATTTATGAACACAGATTGCCAACACACCGAGATCAATCTGAGTCAGTTTGTGCCAATAAGTCCATATTATTGGCACAGTAAGTCGTTGGAGTAGTCCATCCAACTCAAATAGTTGTCAACGGGTTGTATACCTATACGAAAGCAAGGTTGCAGAGCACTTATGTCACCTCACAGTTTAACAGCAATCGCTATCCTGTAGCAACTACATCATTATTTGTGAAGGAATTTTGAGAATTCTATTTCAGATCTATGAGGTTCTGGCTGGACTCTGAATCTAAGTAGTGAATGGGAATTTTTATGTATGCAGATGGCAACAGCAAACTTAGAAGATGCCGTTTAGTAGTTGGGACCAAAGAAGAGCTTTGATGTAATCACTTTTTGATCTAACTGAATGCGTTAACAAAATTACCCACAACAAATCAGTCAGCTTTTTTTGTTTGAGGGGTTTTATTTTGTAAATAACCTTAAAGTGACTGGAATAAACATCCAAACATCCAGAAATGTCCTAATGTCGTTAATTACTGATTTCAATCATTTTTTATGCAAAAACTGATAAACCAACCAAGCTTACTGCTCTAGATCTGTGAGCCATGCTTCACTGCAAACTATTAAAGTGTAGTGATTAAAATCAAAGTCAAATGTTAAGCATGCCTGTTTAGCTCACAACCTGAGTAGGCAACCAGATGCCACAAGGCTGAATGCAGTGGCCCAGGGTTGGTTCTGACCCAAGGTCCTTTGCTGTACGTCTTCTCCCACAAACTCTCAGCTTTCCTGCCTCTCTTCTATGCTATCTAATGAACATGCAAAAGCTTAAAAACAAAATTAAAAAAACAAATCAAAAGAGCCCACAAAACTTTCCAGCAGCATACAAAATCTACTGAAAGTTAAAATATGATTGCTCACTGAAAGGGTGTTAATATTCTATTTGACATATTAGTAACATAGAATAGTATTAAAATAAAATTATACATTTTCTTTGTTGTTATTCAATTCGGGGTCTTATGCTTTCATCTGCTGCTATGTTTTACGCACACATGTAATGCAACTCATAATATCTTGCTTACATCTGTTATATGCATATTCATGATTGTGCTGGAGGTGGCTCCAGTAGTGGTTTACACACCTAACAAGCAAAATATCTCTGCCTCGATCCCAGGAGGAGACACAAATCCCCTGGGGTTGCGTCAGGAAGGCCATCCGACATAAAAATCTCCCAAATTAAATATGCGGAGCTACCCGCTGTAGTGACCCCTTTATGAACAGCAGAGGAGCTGAAAGTAGCTTTAATGGTACTAAAGGTATGTCAGATAAAATGTCAGGTTACATTACAAAACAACAGAACCCCACAGACCACATTTTTATCTGTTCCACTGAGCATTTGAATTCACTGTCACTCAGTTGTTAGTCAGACAGACCTGTGCTAAGCACAAGCAGTTAATGCAATTTACTCCAAGTCTTGAAATGTGCTCTGGAAGTGTTTTGTCTCCCCATCTTCCTCGTTCTGGTCCACGTTCCCACTTTCCATCATCATCCCTGCCTATCACCCTTGCATCCCACTTACCCTCTGTAAAGCAGGCTTCTGGGTCCAGTGACTCCTCTGGTTCCAGCTCCACTGAATCAACCCCATCTCCGGGGGGGCGGATATCGACTGTGCTCCCCTCCGATGAGCTCAGTGGCTGGGGCTCTGCGTCGAGCTTCTGCATGGACGAGGAAGGACACGAGAGGACAAAGTCACACTACAATGCATCACACTGTGGTCCCTTGGTTATAGGAGCCAACCTTCTGAGCTGGTTATCATTGTGATTCTCCAGTCACATGTACCCCAGTGCCACGATTGTATACCATAGTGTGAGGACTAGGCACTGTAATAGCTCACAGAGTTGGGCTCTTTAAAGTCATTGTATCATCATCATCACATGCAGCATCGATCAAATGTACCTACAGGCTTAGGAATTAGATTTATCTGATGGCTCAAATCAGATTACGTGGCATGGGGAAGTTGGCGTTATGGAAATGCACTGTGGGTACGTTTGATGTGACCTCAGTTCGAGGAATAGTTCATGCAGTATTCCAGTGCATTATCAATCCAAGCCTGAAATAGTACCAAGCAGAACGTGTGCTCCAGTGTTTTCATGTCCACTGAAACTGACTCTAAATGAATTTGTTAAAGATATTTATCCCATTTATTTTCTAAAAATTATGATCTGAAATTCTTTTCCCACCCTCAATCCTAGAATCCACCCCCAGAACTGCCGTTGAAAATTTTCCTCAGTGACATGAAAACACCATTTATTTCCATTCCTTGAAAGCAGTGTACAAGCTCCTTCTGTTTGTGTTGAAGTAGACGGAGAACCACATTAGCTTACCAGCAAAAACCAGTACTGTGCACTGTTTATAAGACAGCATGTGGTCTGGCAGGTATTTTTTGGGTTCCCATTTGTAAAACATCCGGAATTAGCATCCACGCATACCCAGAAACATCCAGAACTAAGATTTTTGTCCTCCACCTCAACCTTCTCTCTGCCCTCCTTACCGTGAATTATGTACACTGCTAACACTTTTCTGAAACCCTCACATGCAGTGATGTCCATTACAAAATCATCTGCATATAGTGAGACTTTTTGGGTGACGCAAGGCTTCCTGTCTGTTTTCTTTGGGCAGAGATGGTGTTATGTTTCCTCATGTCGGTCTGACAGTGCAGCAGCCCTGATTGCCGTGGGACCCAGCTAATACGGCATGGGAATGATGGAAGCATGCTGCTTGCAAGTGTTTTCTGGAAGGGTGGTTTCCTCCCACTCTATTTCTCACCTTTAATAAGAGACCCATGTTACCTCTTCTGGATGTCAACTACATACGAGGCTTTTAGTCTTAACCTAACATATTTTTATCAGGATAATAACTGGTAGACTTAATCATCAGGTGATGAAATATTTGCAGTGTAACAAAAGTCGATAACACAGGGACAGAAGCGCCAACAACAGAGGTGGCTTCTTAAGCATGTATGGGCCAATTTCATATATAAAGCATTTGTCCTCATTTACATAACTCTGATTCAGTATAACCAGCCATGTGTTACCTGTTTTACCACCCTGCAAAAGTCATCATTTACACATCAGCATTTCTTTATTTTCTTCTCGGAAAGAATTCTGTTAAGAATCTTTCATCATTCCACTATTATTCAAGTAAGACACAAAAACAAGTTTTTCATGTATGTATGCATGGGCTATGAACCAGACAAATGAATTTTGTCCAGCTAAAGCAAAATTCATTCCCCCATTTCATCTTTTTCCCCCTTACTCCTCTTCATTCTCCTCTTCCTCTCTTCCTTCATTCTCAAGCTCGGAGTGTTTGATGCCAATCAAGTCCCAAAACCAAGTCAAAAACCAAGCAATGAAATCAAAAGCAAACGTCATGTTAGATGAGTTTATCTATCAATGGAAAAAGAGGTGGTGTTGCTCATTCTTAATGGTTTGGAACTGCAATACAGCCTGATGCTCAGAGATAAATTATGAAAGGGGCGGGTGGGGTGGGGGGGTTACAGAAGGACTCAGAGATTACAGCAGTGAGTGTCCTGCTGTTTGGGAAAGGGAGGGTATAAAGCAAAGAAGGAGGGGTAGGGTGGGGTAGGGGAACGGAGGGCAGACCAGGCAAAGAACGAAAATGGGCAATCCATTGAAGGTATGACAAAAAAGTGTGTTGTTTGTCTGTAAATGGCATAGGCAGTCCTCATGGTTAGTGCTATGGTACAATAAAGAGGTCTTACAATTCTCCTCTCACTGAAAACCTTGAGAGCGCCTGTGACACCGCTGCAATAACAAACGGGGGGTTAAACAAAGTAAGTCATACACACCAAAAGCTAACATACAACCTCAAATCTGTTTTCACTGGTCAGCCCACAACACACAACAGGGGGACCACTTATCCTCAGACAATATGACTTTAGCTGTCCCAAATACACATTTCCTAACAGCAATGCAAAAACAGTGGGTTGACACGTTTCACACAACACATATGCAATAAGAACATCCACCAACTCCTCACCTGTGTAGCTCCTAATGTTTAAATTGATGTTTACTATAATTTGAGTTTATGACAACACAGTATCTTTTGCTGCATGAATATAATGGCTCACCAACCCCTCGATACAGGGTTTAAAGATCACCATTGCCTGATTCATATATGGATGATGAGGTGCCATGGACATAATATAGTGGACATAGACATAAATAGTCTTCTGGGTTGTTTTGAATCACAGATAATTGGCAAAACACCCACAGTAACAGGTTGACATCACCAGGGAGCACAGTCTCAGTGCTCTCTCAGCCTGGCAAAGCTTAAGAGCAAATGTAGCTGCTGCTCTACTAGAATAGGCAATGAATTAGAGAAAAAAAACATGTCTTAAGGGTGAGGTAACTCGTTTTGTTTAAACATTTGATTCACGTCCGGACGCACGCTCACAGAGCAACATCTCTACGTTTCTAATAATACGGCTGCTTCATTAAGTCTTTCTCCACACAGGCACACATATGTCCCCTAAAGAAAACAAGAAATTAAGCAAGTCTACATGAAATACTACAGAGACACACAGCCTTATGTATATGGTCAAAGTTAAACTGTTTCATTGGTCGAAATGCAAATTTGAGTCATTATTTGTAACGCTGTATCTTATTCTACTGCCAAGAGCTGCAGGTCTGACTAAAAACTCGAGCAGATTCCCTCAGCAACACAGCATGATGCATGTACAAATGAGTCAGCAGGTGGGTTATTTTCAAACTGCTTGACTGTCTGAAAATTTTCTCAAAAGGCAATCTCTTGACTTGTTCATAGACTGATTGACTTCTATTGGGTGTTAAGTTTACACATAAAGGAGCTAATCAAATACAAAAGCTGTGTCATTCAAGAGATTTCTGTTAATCTGACATACGTCAGTCACTTCATTTTTCATCTTACCTCTTTGCTGCCCTCCACGTCAGATGAGTCGCTACTGAAATCTTCTGTGTTTAGGTTCTCAAAGTCTGACTCGCCCACAGCAATAGGCACCGTGACTGTCAGACTGGGGTTATGAATAAATGACATGTAGTCACAGTCCTCAACTGGGTATTTTCCCGTACTGTCCCCTCCTACACTGACCCCAACCACCAGCCCTCCTGGTCGTCCGTTGCCCTCCCTCATGTACACCCCACTGGGGTCTTTGGTGATTTCCACTGTTGTGTGATTGGAAATGCAGTTGCCCTTGCCATTGCTGTGCAGTTCATCCAGGGGTTTGCTTTCCTCAGCTAGACCAGAGCCCTTTCCGCCTCTGCCAAAGCACAAGCTCTGGAGGAACTGCCGCATTGAGTTTTTGACAAATGCGATGCCCCGCTGGATCCTGCCCACAGCAATTTGCAGGTTGTTCATCTCGCTGTCCTCATCGGTTGCTGCCAGGTTGTCGGCACTGAATGAACTCAGTAGGAGAGCCAGGAAGAGATTTAGAACCTAGGAAAGAGTCATGGCAGGAAAACATAAAAACTCTATTTTATACAGATTTAACTCTTTGCCCTATGAAGTCGACATTTGGTAAAAACTCTACAGCTACGTACACCCCAGAAATGATTTGCAGCAACCTGGCGACTAGATACCATAGAAAGCGAATGATGTTTAGAGGTAAACTTCCTAAAAAGAAACTTGCTCAAGTTACAAGCGAGCACCTGAAGCAACGACCAATTAGAGTGAAGAATACAGCTAACTGATATATGACCTGGTAGTAAAAATGTTAGCTCACCTAGGCAACTGGAGCATAAAATGTCCACAAGCAACCAGATTCATCAGATTCAACAACATGTGCCGCGAGCAGATCATGTCCAGTGTGTACGTAGCTTAATGGCTGCCCAAAGGTGAAAAACTTAAAAGAAAATATTGAGCCCATACCACCAGGTTTCCAATGACCATGACCATCATGAAGACGATAAGACACATAGTCTGTCCTGCCACCTCCATGCAGTCCCACATGGTCTCTATCCACTCTCCGCACAGCACCCGGAACACGATAAGGAAGGAGTGGAAGAAATCGTGCATGTGCCAGCGGGGCAACGTGCAGTCCTCTGAAATCTTACACACACACTCCTTGTAGTTTTTGCCAAACAGCTGCATGCCCACCACAGCGAAGATGAACACGATGATGGCCAGCACCAGAGTCAAATTTCCCAGAGCACCCACAGAGTTACCGATGATCTTGATGAGCATGTTCAAAGTGGGCCAAGACTTGGCTAGTTTGAAGACTCTCAGCTGTTTGAGGAAAAGAAATGACTGTGTCAAATCTTCTGAACTCAGATGCCTGTCTAGGATTACGGAATATATTTAGGAATTTAAAATAGTTTTGTCATATATATATATATATATATATATATATATATATATATATATATATATATATATACACACACATATACACACACATATACACACACATATATATACACATATATATACACACATATATATACACATATACACACACATATATATACACATATATATATATATATATATATACATATATATATATATATATATATATATATATATATATATATATATGCAGGGAGTGCAGAATTATTAGGCAAGTTGTATTTTGAGGAATAATTTAATTATTGAACAACAACCATGTTCTCAATGAACCCAAAAACTCATTAATATCAAAGCTGAATGTTTTTGGAAGTAGTTTTTAGTTTGTTTTTAGTTTCAGCTATTTTAGGGGATATCTGTGTGTGCAGGTAACTATTACTGTGCATAATTATTAGGCAACTTAACAAAAACAAATATATACCCATTTCAATTATTTATTTTTACCAGTGAAACCAATATAACATCTCCACATTCACAAATATACAGAGAGTACAGAATTATTAGGCAAATGAGTATTTTGTCCACATCGTCCTCTTCATGCATGTTGTCTTACTCCAAGCTGTATAGGCTCGAAAGCCTACTACCAATTAAGCATATTAGGTGACGTGCATCTCTGTAATGAGAAGGGTGTGGTCTAATGACATCAACACCCTATATCAGGTGTGCATAATTATTAGGCAACTTCCTTTCCTTTGGCAAAATGGGTCAAAAGAAGGACTTGACAGGCTCAGAAAAGTCAAAAATAGTGAGATATCTTGCAGAGGATGCAGCAGTCTTAAAATTTAACGCTTCTGAAGCGTGATCGTCAAACAATCAAGCGTTTCATTCAAAATAGTCAACAGGGTCGCAAGAAGCGTGTGGAAAAACCAAGGCGCAAAATAACTGCCCATGAACTGAGAAAAGTCAAGCGTGCAGCTGCCAAGATGCCACTTGCCACCAGTTTGGCCATATTTCAGAGCTGCAACATCACTGGAGTGCCCAAAAGCACAAGGTGTGCAATACTCAGAGACATGGCCAAGGTAAGAAAGGCTGAAAGACGACCACCACTGAACAAGACACACAAGCTGAAACGTCAAGACTGGGCCAAGAAATATCTCAAGACTGATTTTTCTAAGGTTTTATGGACTGATGAAATGAGAGTGAGTCTTGATGGGCCAGATGGATGGGCCCGTGGCTGGATTGGTAAAGGGCAGAGAGCTCCAGTCCGACTCAGACGCCAGCAAGGTGGAGGTGGAGTACTGGTTTGGGCTGGTATCATCAAAGATGAGCTTGTGGGGCCTTTTCGGGTTGAGGATGGAGTCAAGCTCAACTCCCAGTCCTACTGCCAGTTTCTGGAAGACACCTTCTTCAAGCAGTGGTACAGGAAGAAGTCTGCATCCTTCAAAGAAAACATGATTTTCATGCAGGACAATGCTCCATCACACGCGTCCAAGTACTCCACAGCGTGGCTGGCAAGAAAGGGTATAAAAGAAGAAAACTAATGACATGGCCTCCTTGTTCACCTGATCTGAACCCCATTGAGAACCTGTGGTCCATCATCAAATGTGAGATTTACAAGGAGGGAAAACAGTACACCTCTCTGAACAGTGTCTGGGAGGCTGTGGTTGCTGCTGCACGCAATGTTGATGGTGAACAGATCAAAACACTGACAGAATCCATGGATGGCAGGCTTTTGAGTGTCCTTGCAAAGAAAGGTGGCTATATTGGTCGCTGATTTGTTTTTGTTTTGTTTTTGAATGTCAGAAATGTATATTTGTGAATGTGGAGATGTTATATTGGTTTCACTGGTAAAAATAAATAATTGAAATGGGTATATATTTGTTTTGTTGTTGTTGCCTAATAATTATGCACAGTAATAGTCACCTGCACACACAGATATCCCCTAAAATAGCTAAAACTAAAAACAAACTAAAAACTACTTCCAAAAACATTCAGCTTTGATATTAATGAGTTTTTTGGGTTCATTGAGAACATGGTTGTTGTTCAATAATAAAATTATTCCTCAAAAATACAACTTGCCTAATAATTCTGCACTCCCTGTAGAAGTGTGTTGGTAGCAATGGTAAGGAACAACTGTTCTCCACTTCCAGATTGCATGATGGTACTTACAGTTTCACCATAGCTCGGAGAATAAAATGACAAGTATTTTTATTTTATTTTAAGACAGTGTCTTGGGCAACCACAGCAATCTGCTCGCAGCCAAAGCATTCACAAGAAGGTCTTTAGAGCAACATCCAATTTGCAGCAGATTTCACCTGGTGACAGCCAGCAATGACTTGCCAACTGGCTAGGAATGCACATTTGTAGTGACCGTGGGTTATGAGAAGTCACCAACCAGTATCTTAGCCTGTGTGTCTGAGGCCCTGAGACATGCAGTGTTCTCAGTTTGTCAGAGATATCCGCTGCTTTCTTAGTGAAAATCCTCAGCTCAATATGAAGTCTGAAAACCAATGGGTGGCCACTGTCTCACTCATTTTGAGTGAGGCAAGTTGTTTTTGTGCTTCTAATTACGTCTTGTCTTTTGCCACATATTAGATGAACAGATTTGTTTTTTTAATAACTTTAATAATCTACTGAAACTACAATCCAAAAACAAGCATGTTAAGCTAAGTGGTCATTTGAAATTTCAGTGGGAATGGATGTGAGGCAGACATAGCACTTAAAGTGCATTAAATTAAGTGATGTGTTAATGGGTGAATGCGATTTGTAAACCACTGAGTGGTCGGTCAAGTCCATTACCCTACTTGTTGTCTCTCTTTACAACTAGCAAAAGTCAAAAAGCTACAGGGAGATCTCACTTTACACCAAAGACAATAGTAACTTTCAGTGATGCCTTTCATGTGCTGTTATTACATCATTCCCTCATTATTAAAGAGAATTTTATTGAAACATCTTGTTGTTATTGGAGGCATTCTGAACCCAGCGTATCTGTCAGTGATCTTACCAATCTGAAGGACCTGAGTACAGACAGCCCTTCAACGTTAGCCAAGCCAAGCTCCATCAGGCTGAGACTAACAATAATGCCATCAAAGATGTTCCAGCCCTCCTGGAAGTAATAGTAGGGATCCAGAGCGATAATCTTAAAGCACATCTCTGCTGTGAAGATGCCCGTAAACACCTAACAATGGGGAATAAAAGCAGTTTTAAATCAATCTAGATTATAAAAGACGACTCACAATGACAATGGTTCTGGTTTTGTCAAGTCTAAGTGAAACACAATGAATACTTGCCAGGTTTCCCACAGAGAGGACATTATCAAATTCTTTCGTCATGGGGTAATGCTCCATGGCCATGAAAAGTGTGTTGAGGACTATGCAAATTGTGATTGCTAGATCCACAAATGGATCCATGACCACCATGCTGACAATCTCTTTGATTTTCAGCCATGCAGGACAACAATCCCAGATCAGGCAGGTGTTGGCAAATCTATACCAGCAAGGAGGGCATTTTTGTCTCGACTCTTCAAGTTCTGGAGTGCAATAAAAACAATTTCATGAGTTTTAATGGGTTCAGAATGCAGTTTGTTTTATTTCTCTGGATTTACAAATGTGTGTGACCTGACCTTCCATGGTGTTGGTGAGGATACTGGCCACACTCATGGCTCTCTGTCGGCCACCTGGTTCATTTAAATAATCCATAGATGGCTGGTGGAAACCCGACCGCCGTTTCTTAAGCTCAGTATCTGTAGTTGTCCCCTATAAAAAAATACAATTAAAAAAACACAATTCAGTGGAAACTAAATGATCGATACCTTTCCAGAGAAGAAGATAAAAAGAAAGGCCAAGTCAATCAGATTCTGCATCAAACCTGATTCTCACTGTTCAGTGGGCCTACATGACATGGCCTGATCCACTCTACCTACCATTTTGGGTTGGGGAGGGTACACTGTGAGGCTGCACCTCTGTGTCTTATTACTATCACTGAAATACACGTTGCCATTTAATGCAGCAGAACTGTTTTGCAAAAAAAAATTACTTTTTTTGAAGTTATTACAACTTAGATTTCTACTATGTAGCTTAACAGCACAAAATCTGTATAATCAAAATATTTAAAGAACATTGATTAAGAGTCATAATCCTACACAGCACTATATACGTATTATTGATCACAACTATTGATCTGCTGATGTGCATCTTCCTCTTTAAAGTTTCAGTTATTGATGATTTTAATTACTGATTTTAATTACTTAAATTTCTTATGTTAGATAACAGAGGTGGGACCAAGTCATGGTTTTGCAAGTCTCAAGTAAGTCTCAAGTCTTTATCGTTAAGTCACAAGTCAAGTCTCAAGTAATGTCAGCCAAGTCAGAGTCGAGTCTCAAGTCACTGGTGTAAAAGTCCGAGTAAAGTCACAAGTCTGAAACTTTGAATTTCAAGTCCTTTCGAGTCTTTACAAAAAAAAAAAAAAAAAAAAAAAAAGAAGAATGTTGCAGTTATATGCTAAATGTAAATATTAGACCATGTAATTTTTAAATCTGTTTTTCTCAACACATGATGAAATACTGAACTTAGAAAATATACACAAATTGTGAAATTGCACCTCTATAAAATGCAGCTCAATTAAACTTAGCTCCAAGAATAATTTTCACTGACAGTTCTGAGATAAGCTGCATGTTATTCTTGGATGCGCTTGTAGGACCGGCTTTAAAATCGCATGACAAAAATATCATACACATTAAAAAAAAAACAGTATCACCAATGTAGCCTGGACAACATTTGCTAGTTAGATGAAGTCAGCTATCTCATCGTAGCAAAAGAGAAGCACCACCATTCTTTATGCAACTTCAACTGTCGGACAAAGTTGGAAGTTGTTCCATCTCTGTCTGTGATTCTCTTCTTGCATGTTTTGCATATTGCATTTCAGTTTTTTGTTGACTACTTCATAGTTTATGTACCTGGAAAAAAAATAACTACTCGCAGCATTTTTGAACGTTTTTTTTTTTTTTTTTTTTTAAATCTGGTTAATTTGATTGGCTGTGCTACAGCTCACGCACACATAGGTACGGAGTGTGGTTTGAATAAATGAATGAATGAATTGAATTAATGGTGCACACTTTCTATATAATATGCGTGTTAAATTTTAGATTTGGGGTGAAATATCAAGTCTTTTCAAGTAAACCGGTTCAAGTCCAATTCAAGTCCCAGGTCATTGGTGTAAAAGTCCAAGTTAAGTCACAAGTCTTAGAACATTTTTTCAAGTCAAGTCTAAAGTCATAAAATTAATGACTCGAGTCTGACTCGAGTCCAAGTCATGTGACTCGAGTCCACACCTCTGTTAGATAATAATAAAGCAAATTATCTGCAAACTAGTAAGTATCTTTAGCTAACTAAAGTATAAAATGAGCATTGAAAAAGTAGAAAGCAGCAGGACATAGAAACACTTACACTACAAGTAAAAGTATTTTAAATCTCCAGTGAAGTACTCAAGCAAATGTACCCAGTTACCTTCCTTCTGATTCTATCTAATATCTCATGCAGTAGTGTTGGGTTTTGTAAGATTAATAGTACTGTTGTACAATGCTGCATCATTTACAGCTACAGACCTTGTCAAGAAATATGTACCAATGTAATGAGAAGATAATATGACAATATGATATCTCATATATATTTTTCAACAACAGAAGAATGAGGAAATCAAATAAAGGGAAAGGTATGAACTGGAGGAAGTCAATGGGAAAATAAACCATGAAACCGTTAAGTCACCTCAGGCAGCAGGAGACCTACAGGAGAGGTTGTTACAGAAGTTCCACCAACCAGTGACACCACACCGTTGCAGTCTACTGCGCAGTGCATCTTGCCATTGGCGGGCAGCATTATCCGAGGTGCTCCGAGGCTGGTCTGGCTAACAGCACTGCACCGGCGCTCGAGGCGGCGGGGCAAGAACAAGGAACCCCGGCGACTGTCGCTCTCCTCAAAGGTGCTGTGCTCATCATCCGCAAAGTCGTTCTCGGAGCCCATGTCTCGTGCACGGCCACGGAAGCTGAAAAGGCTGGCGCGGCTGTTCCTCCGAGGTGAGAAGATTGAGCCACGGATACTGAGAAGAGACTTGGGGGGGTTAGATGAGTAAGGAAAGTAATTATAGAGGACATGAGGCAAAATGCAGCATCTAACTGAACCTGACTGAAGCGTATACATTTTCTACCCGTGTACTTCTGGAAAATGGTAACCTCCAGAGCTACAGCCAACATGAGGTTACACTACTGAGGTTAGCTTAACTTAGCATAAAGATGAAATAGTTAGTCTGTCTCAATATATTCTCTCTACTAGCATCTCTAGGCATCAATAATAAACAAGTAATGTTTAGTCTTTTTACCCCATTAGAGATGGATCTGTTCACAGTCTGCAGCTCATTTAGTTGCTGGTATGGTTAGTCATACAATTCTACATAGTTTCATTAAAAATCTTACCCAGTGTGAGGTTTGGCCAAGCTTACAAGGGATGACCTTGGAAAGCTGATATAGATCTGTATCTATATCAGTAATTTTTCAAGGATTCTTTGACATTGCAAAGAAAAGGCAAGATTGTTCATTTTACATCACATCTTCACAAATGCATACTGATTCGAATAAATATTAGACGACCCTGCCTTGATTTTATTGAACTCGTTTTTATTTACCTGGTTGGGTGAAGAGCATCTCTTCTCATAAGAAAGCCTGTTGGCATCAATAGAGAAGCGGAAGCTGGACCTCTTGATGCTGTCCTCAGACTCAGATTTGTGGAACTTGTCACGGCACCCCCTCTCCTCCTCTTCCTCCCTCTGCTTCCTCTTCTTCCGCCTGTTGCGTCGCTCTTTGGCGCTTTTCGAGCTGAGCTTAGATGTCCCTGAGGAGGACTCGGAGGTAGGGCCTCCTCTCCCGCTGTATTCGCCGCTCTCTGTGGCTGCTGCCGCGGCAACCTGCCAGCCAATCCGAACACAAACACAGTTGTCATAGCAACCCAGCGACTGTCTCAGAGGCTCTGGCGGACTGAAGCGGAGGAGAGTAGCCTGGCAGCTGAGCGCAGCAGCAGAAACAGTAACAGTCAAACATGTCTCAGATACCTTCTAAAAATTGACTTTTGTTTATTTCCAGTTAAACCATTCTTGCATTTATAACATTTATCAAGAAAAACAACAAACTGTGTGGATGCTTAGGTGCTTAGTTCACAGTCTTTTTTAAATGAAACACATTGTCTGTTTCATTGGATATAGCGTTATTGTGATAGGAATGTCTTGGAAATGTGTATGTGCTACACTTCAGTGTAAAACACATAATATATTTTAGCATAAGAATTTAACAGTCTCTCATGGCAACCCCTCAACCTCCTAGTAGATTTATCTTTGGTATCAAGTCCCTTTGAAAGCTCTTGAGTTATGGCATTCATAAATTTGGATGTCTGTGTTGCCCTCCTGCCCGGGTTACAGAAATACCCCATCAGCCTTTTACTGCTGAGGGGTAATAAAAACATCTGAATGCTTGAGCAGAACCACTGAAGGAGATATCAGAGGTGGAGAAGGAGCCCTGAAAAGGCAGCTATGAAATGACTCATGTACATGAATATAATAAGGAAGCAAGAAACAAGCACATTAGAATGTTAAACAAATACTTTTTAAAAATGAAAATTAATGTATTGGTCAATGTTTGATGGTAGAGTTACACTATTAAAGAAAAATGACAGTGCCATTATAGAGTGTAGTTTGCAAACTAATCAGCAACATCCTGTGAAGATACCACTCAACTCAGCACCACTGGCTGCTTAGCCATGATGCATCTGCTGCAGACAGTGCTGAGACCAATCAACGCAATAGAAACGAAGCCATTCCACCCGTTTTATTCCAAGTGTGTTCATTTAAAAGTTGAACAACTACATTATTTAATTTGGCATCTAATATTTTCCAGTCAACCACAACAGCATATCTCCAGAGTTGCCTGGGCCTCATTAACAAAAAGATAAATAAAAACAAAGCTCCCAAACTTCTCTTTCCTCAGCAGTTTGAAACAACATGAATTAATATGGACACTTATTTAACATGATGCCCACATGAAAGAAATGCCAAATAAAATGTTTCAGATAATCACTATAATTAAATAGCTATAGACAGGAGGATACTTGTATATCAGTTCTAAAGAAAAAAAGATGAATGTCCTGCCTGTGCCTCCTCCTGCTGTCTCTTCAGCTGCTCCAGCATAGCCTGGAACTCCTCCTCTTTCTGCTGGGCCTCCTCGATGGTGGCCTGGTTTTGCTCGTCATAAGCCATGGCTACCACAGCCAAGATCAGGTTGACCAGGTAAAAAGATCCCAGGAAGATCACCAGCACAAAGAAGATCATGTAGGGCTTCCCTGCTGCACGCAAAGTCTGCAAAATCCAAAACAGTGGGATTATTTTTAAGACAAGAAAACAAGAAATGGGCACAATATGCACCCTTTAGTCCTCAGAAATAAGGCACAGTGACGCTGTAGAGGCCTACCCACCTGCTGGTAGAGGTTTTCCCAGTAGTCCTGGGTCATGAGGCGGAACAAGGAAAGGAAGGCCCAGCTGAAGGTGTCAAAGCTGGTGTAGCCGTAGTCTGGATTGCGACCTGCTTTTATACATGAAAAGCCCTCTGGGCAGACCCTTTGAGAAAACAACACTTTGGATTAGATGTACTTTTTAGATGTATATTATTTTAAAAGAGAAGTAATAAGAGTAAGTTTGAGGGATCAGAACCCTGAAATTTAGTTATTATTTACACAATGCATACTGTCAATGCAAAGTATAGTAGAACAAAACAAACCATACCTCTGTCCATTCTGACAGATAGAGACAATTTACTTTAATGACACTGCTGCATATAACAGAGTATCACTGTCCATTTAAAAGCTTCCATAATGATTCTCTGGAATATATAATTAATGTTATATATTCCAGCTATACACGAGCCTTTACTGTCATAAAAACAACTTCAATAATCAATTACAAATTACAAAACTACCTGCTCAATCTGACTTGAGACCTGGAACAAAGTGTGAGACAGACATTGAAAATAACTGAGGAATTTTCCATCAACAAATATAAACATTTGCCTTTAACCCCCTGAGATATTGCAGTAGTTAACATGATATGAGAGATAGCATTCAAAAGACTTTAACCCTCTTAAGCCCCAACGCCCCCTGATACGGGGGCAAAAGGCAGGAGATCAGTTAGGCTTGGGGCTTAGGAGGTTAATAGGGAGTCTGGCCTTACTTAGAGCTACTTAGAGTTACTAAGCAGACCACAAAGAAGAAGAAGAAAAAAAAGGATAAATAATCTACTAACACAAGTACAGCACACTGACAAGCATGATGTAACCTTAGATTTTACGCATTTACTCGAGGAAAGAGCAGCAGTTTAGATTCCTGGAATGCTTCTGCACAGTGGCGAGTGTCAAAACTGATTGTGTACATATACTGAGCTTTGTGGTGTAGTCTAATTGGCCATATAAATAAAACATTTTGAGTCTTACCCAGCACCACTGCCATTTCCACAGAGCAGAGCATCCCTACGGCCAGGGAGGTAATAGTAATTTCCTAGAGGGTAGAGGAGACAGAGGGCTGGTCAGTCACAGCAACATCAAAGCATTAAAGGGGTGGATATGAGTAATGGTGGGAAAAGAAGGACAATATGCACCCTGTTGGTTTTTCTTCAGTTTTAGCACATGGCGTAAAAAGTCTGAAGGAAAGGATTTGTTTTTACACTACTCATCTGTTTGGTGGTTTTTCATGATATAAGCACATGTCATCATTTAACTGTGTAATGAGTATATCAGTTATCTTTAGCAGCAAAAATGTTTTTTTTTATTATCCCTTTTTCATTTTAGGTCTTAAAAGAAATGCAAATTTAATCTCTCTGTATCCATCTTCTTTTTCTCTGGCTTGTTATGTGATTGTTGTGTAGCCGGTGCATGTCTTGTTGATAACCAGTGAGTCACCCTTTTCTAACACTTTAAACTGCTCATGCCACACAGATGGGCTATGGGAGAATGATGAGAGGTAGAGAGGGGGTGAAAGTGAAGGGTTTTATTGTTGTGGCGATTATCTGGCACATTTGCCACATTCTCCCACCAGCTCTTGTTGGAGAGCGCAACGCCTGCTCCCAGCCATCGCTGTCACTCTCTATCACGGCAACAAGCCAGCATGCCTGACCTCCCCCCACCACTCGACCACTACCGCCACCACCCTGACCTATCTCTGACTATAACGTAGCCAGTATCTAGGGTGGGAGAGTTGACTGTATTTAACCCCTATGAGCGCCTGGTAGACACGAAACACTTTCACGCCAGTTCATTTGGCTTACTCTCATCGTTGATGTACTCTATCCAGTCGAGGGAGTTTTTTGTGATGTTCTCCAGGAATGTGACGTTCTTCACCAGTGTGTTGTTGCTTTCATGTGTGTTGTTCAAAGTTGTGTTGCTGCCCAAAGGAATGCGCACGCACTTCTGCCTCAGGTTGCCCATGAAGAGCTGGAGGCCGATAAGGGCAAAGACACTGAGACAGAACACGGTGAGGATCATCACATCTGACAGCTTTTTCACTGACTGGATCAGTGCACCAACAATGGTCTTCAAACCTAAATGGAAGAGAAGGCAAGGGGGTACGGGGGTAGGAGTGGGACATCGCAGAATGATTAACGCCTGCTAATTGCAGCCACTAGCTGGTAAAGAAGCTAATAACAGCTTACAGGAGAAAGCAGCCAAAATGATCTGCAGTGGAGGTTCCTGTATGAACTACTTGCAGTCATACTGGAAACCAAGCTGACACAGACCACTGCTGATCATGAATAAACCCCTAGAGAAATTTATGTATTTCATGCCCATCACAGTGCTATGGTTTTGGGGTCTCTGGGAAAATGATCATTAATAAGTCATTGCTTTTATTTGACTGTCACTGAAACGATTCAAGTGAGCTCTTTTTTTGACAGTGCATAGTACTGTGGGATCACTGAAAACCTGCTGCTACATGCACTCAGTGGCGTGCAGTATAAATTGGAGGGTGACTTTGTTATCCTCTGAGACACAGAACTGGTCTCATGAATTTCTTACACATGTGGTTTGTAAGGCATAAAGAAAATGGGTCACCACATACAGGGAAGACCGCACCCCAGCCTTTTTATGTTGAAGAGCTACGGTTTTGTTTATGAGCTTTAGAGACAAATTATTTCTGCAACCTTTGAACATTTTCTTTGTGCATGGTGGAATCAAGTAGTATTATTTAGTTTCTTGCTGAAAATTATATTATATAGACTGGAAGATGTTAGCAATGTTTAGCAAACCCACACTAGATTGATATACTTAGTAGGACATCAAATTTGATGCATAAAGACCGTATGATGATAACACAAACCCCTTGGCTCAGTTCCAAAATTCTTCTGCTACAATTCAACAAACCTAGGCTTTCGTTGGAACACCAAACACTTTATCTGGCACAATTAATCTACAACTTTTCTATTTAAGTTTTTGACGCTGATGGCTGATATGTTTTTTGATATTTATATATCGCCAGGTCAGCTGGGAAAACTGCATGACTGTTAAAGCCTGGTATTTATCCTTAACCTACAACTGAGAATGATATCAGCTCATCTAACTCTTACCAAGAAAATGAGAACGTTAAACCTCTTAACAAAGTAAATTCCCATAACAGAGTGGCATGACATAGAAGACCGATGAGATATTTACATCACTGTTCTTTAAACAACCATTTTTTTCACAGAACCACCTTTTTTATTACCCTTTATCACAAAATGTGTTCTAGTTCCTCAAAAATACCACCATGCACCAGCACTGCTTGCACTGTCACAAAAGAATGAGCTCACCGTGTTTAACTTGGGTCTGAATGTAGCTATGAGAGCCACAAAAAGTAATAGAAAGGGGAAATAGATGATGGTCTTTATCCAAAGAGTCAGTGCCAGTTTTTGTGGATGGTTCACATAAACCGTTCAACAACAACAACAACATTAAAACCATTTATCTAAGACTGTGCAGGACATAACATAGGACCTCCAGGAGAGCCAGTCTGGCTCTGTGGATGTGTGGCTTGCTCCAGCACATTTAACAGATGTTTGATGGATTAGAATCTGGAAGCCAAGTCAACTCCTTGGGCTCCACATTGTCTTTTTAAGGAATGGCAGGACACATTGGGCCTCATTTTCTAATATTTGCCCTGACCCCCCAAAAAGAAGATTTATGACATGTGTGCTTGTCCCGCCTGCATGGAGTCAAAGTGGAAATGAAAAAAGAATAACATACTATAAGACAAAGAAGAAAACAGGCAGAGGGTATGGAGCATGTGATCTGTCAGGCCAAGACAAGAAACTCACTGCAATGAAAAAAAAAAATCCTTCCTATTTTTCAGCATTTGTGGGATAGTGTCAAGAAGTGACGACACCCAAAATACTTTATGATATGATAAAATGAGATAGAGAATACTGGAATATGCTTGGATTTAAAGGCTAAAGCCTATACCTTTCTATTTAGTATTTTGATTTTTGTATATGCAATTTACTTTATTATTGATTATGATGTTTTGGTAAAGTGCAAATAACAGCCAAAAGGCATCATAATTATTTTAATTATTATTAGTAGCAGTATTTATTTTAAATACTTGTGTTTAAATTTCTTAAAGGGATAGTTCATAATTATTTAATTTTTCCATAAAGAAATGACAAATACAGGGACAAGCTATTGATAAATCCCTGACTTGTGCATTAAACATTCATATACACAAATGAGGGCCATTGTCCTGCTTGGGGAGACTGCTGTTGCCATGACAATGATCAGCCAATGTTATCGTCTGGACCTGTCCTGGGTTCTATTGTTGTTGTTGACTGGCGTATGAACATTTTGTTAGTTTGCGCTGTGAATTGCGTTAGTGTTCAGAATGCCGTTACCCAACCACCACTCACCATATCACAATTTCTCCATAAAACAGACAACACTGAACAAGACATGCGCAGGAAAAACAAGGTAAGGAGGAACCCTACACACGTAAGTGCTTACCACCAGAAAATCGGCTTTTGCAATGTCTCATGCAAAAAGGAAAATGAAATAGTGCACAAAAATCTACTCTTAAGGCTCCCAAGGCAAGAATAGATTCCAACCAAAAAGAATTCTGCCTTAAAGGATGTATCTAAAAGCTAAGAATCGTGTCAATCTGTGCAGATTGGAGCCAGATTCCAGCTTTTACTGGCCTTGGGACGAAGGCAGCACGAGGGATGGCGACAGGCGTCGTCAGGCTTAGCTACAGTGAGATGAGCTGAGGGGGAGGGGGTGAGGGGTGTGTGTTTGGATGTTAGCGCCAGTTAGCCATTAGCATTTCCCTAACGCCATGGGCCTTGATGGCTCTCTCACCTGGGATGACTGATATAGTTTTCAGGGCTCGCAGAACCCTGAAGGTTCGCAGTGCTGAGACATTGCCCACGTCCACAAACTCTGTGACATATCTGTAAGGGAAGGGAGGGGGCAGACAGGAAGGAGGGGGTGGGCGGGGATGTGGGGCATTTCAAGAAAGGTGTGGCACAAACACACACACACACACACACACACATCATGCACCCACACATGAGGTGTGACAAGACAAAAAGAGGGTCGTAGGATGGGAAAAGGGGAGAGGAGGGAACGACAAACAGTCACACACAGGACAAAAGGCAGGAGTGCTGGCAGCAGGCGCGGCCTTACCTGGTATTACTGAGATAGTTTTCAAAGCTCGCAAAACTCTGAATGTGCGCAGAGCTGAAACATTGCCTAGGTTTACAAACTCTGTTATATACCTGCAGGATTAAATGCACAGTTACTACACAGCAAAGAACAGGCAAACCCAGTGAGAAACAAAACTGCCCCTCAGACAACCATTACCAACTACAGAACTCTCTCAGACACAATAAGATTATAGTACTATTACATTACGTGATCAGCGTGTAACAAATACAACGTCACACACACACACACACACACAAAAATAGCACTGTAATGCCGAAGGCTGCCTTTTATAGTTTTAAGGCAGATAGCAGAAGTCATTGAGGCATGAGACTAATATGGGCCGAGATACACAGTGCTTTGGGGGCTCACATCCATTATAACAGAGCAGAGTTAAGATTCTTGGCCACAATTTTAAAGCGTACATGAATAAGCTGCAGATTACTGCAGTGCTCTCCGTTTGATCTGTTCTTTTTCTCACATTCAGTGTGCCTTATTAGGCTGTCGGGCTAATTAAAAGCATTTGGCCTCGTAATCTACGCCATATCATGTTAAGCTGATCCTAACTGTGTTTGTCATAATACTTACGCCATGAGGATAACACTGAAGTCCAGCCAGTTCCATGGGTCTCGCAAGAAAGTGAACTTCCCCACACAGAAGCCCCTGGCCAGGATCTTTATAAGGGACTCAAAGGTGTAAATCCCCGTAAATGTGTACCTGGCAAAGAAGGTGAAATGAGTTTTTCTGAGCGTATGACGTCCTCATAACAGTTCTACTTGCCCTCTGACTGTGGATATAACAAAATCTGCTTACTTTTCGAAAAAATCCATTATTAATCTAATCAGGCACTAAATCGTGTCTGTTTTGTATTATTTATAATGTCGATTCTTAGACGGACTTTCTATACATGGTAGACTGGAGTAGGGCTGGGTCTGGCACATACTCATATATAAGCTTTATCATTTAAGAGGGAATTTTAAAACCTCGATATCAATAGAATCTTATGAATCACAAATTAAGTAATTATCAGGACCCAGCGCAAAAATAGTCCTGATTTGAAGATTGTTGTCTCTGTGTGTTCAAAATTAACTGAATAAGGACAGCGAGAAATTCAAATATAAACAACTGGCAACTTACTCTACATTCTTGGCCCAATCCGGGGGATTACTGAGGGTCATGAAAGCACAGTTGGTCAGGATCGTGAACATGATCAATATGCTGAACATCGTGGAAACAAAGTCAAGGATAATGCAGTATTTGGGCACTTGAAGCATATATCATTGTGTTTGGTACATACAACAAGCTCTGACAGTTAAACAGCTGAAACTGATATTTCCTCATCCATCACTGTCACAGTACACAGTACTATATCTTTTCTTCAACTGCTCAGCTGCTGTAAGGACTAAAAAAAAAAGTCTACTTAAAAAGTCTGAGCCAATCATGATATTTAGCGTTCATCAGCAGCCCATTTAAATCCCTCTTTTGTCTGATAAACCTTTAATCCAAATCAAGCTGCATCTGTAGCAAACTCTAAAAGGATATGAGTGCACTAAAACTTTAATAGCTATCCTCCTCAGAGGATTGAAGGGACTTAGGATGTACAAAGCAGGAGTGGCATTGAAACGGAAGATTGCCTTCCCACGATTCAATACTATGAAGGTCTGAAAGAGAGACAAAAGAAATCTGGTTAATATCTGTGTCATACAAAAAACTCATTCTTTTTCAAAAGACCTAAGAGACTGCTGTGTATGTGTGATTGGTTATAACGGTAATAAGGACCGTGTTAGGCTATGTCCAGCTGGATGAGTCCACCGCAGGCAGGACATGTCTGGCACCACAGTCCTACTGGCACAGCAGCTCAGATTAGCATTTAGCACCTCTGTTGGCCCAGGCTTTAAAAGACTCTGGCTTGACTAAGCACATTAATGCTGCACTATGGTTTACAGTTCAGTCTGTCCATGTGCTAAATGTGCTACAGTTTGATAATATGGCGTGATTTAAAAACAAACCCTGTTCGTCTGAGCCACAGATTCAATGCAACTTGCCTTTAGAAGAAAACCTGAACAACTTTGGCGGGATTTTAGACATGTGGGAGGAAACTCTGCCCAATCGTTCACTTAAAATAGTTTATTCAGGGCATCGTGCAGTTAATCTCAAGCTTTTATGAGCTGCAAAGCTTGAACTAGAAAATGTAGACCTGTAATGTATCAAAATTCAGTGCATGAGTCATACCGTAATTGAAAGCTAAATTGGTGTACTTAATGATACTTTGAGGCCTGCAAAGCTAAGAAATTGTGTTAGAGTTATCCACCGATGTCCATTTGGATGTTATTCTTTTACAGCGGAACGTGAAGCGATGACATGAATAACACACCTTCTGATTGCTATAGTAGGGGTCAATGTCCTCCAGAGGGGTGGAGACCAGGCCGGGGGGGATGTCCCCATAAATGAAGGGGAGAGATTTCCCCGCCTCCACATCGCTGTTGGGCTTGGGCCCATTTTCATCGTCGCTGTCACTGCGGCGCTCCACCCGTGGTCTCCGGGCCTCCTCCTCGGCGATGCGCCTTTCAATGGCGGCCAGCGACTCGGGGACGAAGGGGCGGAAGCTGTCAGGTCCGGGCGGTATAAGCAGCTGTGCCATCTTGTCATCCTGCTCCTTCAGAGGGAAGCGAAGGGCTCAGCTGGGATAGGTAGCTGCAGGGGGAAGGCAAGGAGAAATGAACCAAGACCTAAAAAAGCACCAGTAGGAGGAGTGAAGTCATCTACCTGGGACATGTTATAATATAGTACGAACAGGTGGAACTGCTACCTGTGTAAATTATATTAATGAAGTGTGAAGCTGGACCATGTGACATTTCTGGATTTATCACTGACAGTTTGTAACTAGAATGTGAGAAGGGCAAAACATAAGCACAAAATGCTTTTTCTCCCCAAATACTGCTGTGATTATTAGCAGAAGAGAAAACACTAATGACACACAGCATCTCAAAAAAAAATTATATTAGTTCCTTTATTTTTAATATTTACTAAACATGACCAGCTATACTTTACTAAAAAAAAGAAGGATCTAGAGTAGGTCATTTCTTTCTGTAGGGAGTACAAAACCACGGATAAGACCAAAAACAGGGACAAGATTGCAAACCTGCAAATGGCTGGAATTGGGACCATCAGCAAGAAGTTTGGTGACAAGGGGAGAGCTGAAGAAGTGATTATTCTTCAGAAATGGAAGAAATATAAAATAACTATCAGTTACCCTTGATCTGGAGCTCCATGCAAAAATCTTGCCTCGTGAGGTGATGATGATTATGAAAAAGGTGAAGGATCAGTCCAAAATAGGATGAGTTCATTAATAATCTAAAGGTCTTCTTGGTTAGGCCACCAAGGAGACCGTTGGTCACACTAAGCCATAATGGACTGAAATCTTGCAGTGCCCACAAGGTCCCTGTGCTCAAAGAGGCACATGTGTAGGACTGTCTTGTTCACTGTTTGCCAGCGAACTTCCAAATGATTCAAAGAAGCTCGGGAGAAAGTGCAGAAATGAGATGAAACCAGAGTTGAGCTTATTGCAATCAACTTAACCCACTGTCTTGGAGGAAAACAAATGCCGAGTCTGACCCAATGAACAGCAAACACACAGGTCAAAACATTATCTTTTGGGGCTGTTTAACGTCACCTCACGTGTTCGGTGGCCTCAGCAACGCAAAAGGAAAAGGCTGAAAAGGCTTCTGAGGACACACGTCACTAGTGAATAACTGTCAGCGACCCTGTTATTTCATGTCTCTTTTGTGCATCTAGTCTTGGTTAATAAAGTAGGTCTAAAGTAAAAGCTGTGCCATGTGCTGAACAGTTCTTATCCTACCAAGCTAACTGATAAACTGCCATCACAGGGTTTACAGTGCTGATATCAGGGGGAAGTGAGCCCATCTTGACATATGACTACATTACAGTCATAGCAAAACCAGTTTTGGCCAGAAACGTTAACGGTTCAACTATGTTTGCTAGGTTATTAGAAGACGTTTCTGTAAATGTTTGCACTAGTGGAAAGGTTGCTGTAGAGGGACCGATGGCATAGAAAGTAAATGGAAAGCTGGTGCAAATTTAGGCATCAGTTGAAAAGTCTGCAGAGAAATAAAAGGCAGAGCTTTCCCTAAAATATCCACTCCTATTATATATTTCACATCTCTTTCATTTTATCATGCTGTTAGAATGATACCCAATTTAGACATTTGCTAAAGTTTTACAGAGATTTCTTCTTCTTTTTATTATTATTATTGTTGTTTTATTCATTCCATAAAAGATCCTGCAGAAAGGAATCATGGTGATCTGATTCATTCAGTTCAGACTTAGCTGTGTTTAAAGCATTAGGAAAATGTGGCAGGTCTGACCCAAAAGATAGTCTGCCATTGTTCCGCCAAAAAAACCCACTCTTATTCAGACATGTTCAATTACCATCACAATTAGGCACATATGACTTTCATATTTTGACCATGCAATCACTATTATGCTTCTAACATAGTGACATGAAACCAGTTTGCAAAGATTTGGAAGCATTTGAAAGGCTGGGAGAGAAAACGCATGAAAAGAGCAGATTTCACATGCAAATGGTCCTGAGTGACTAATACCAAATCGAGTGCCTCACTGTATAACACAATAGTGTGGCATTTGCAGTTTTTATAACCAGTGAATGACAAACAGGAATCATCTCACAATCATCACATGGAAAATAATAAGTATGATCTGGTTATAAACCATCAATACACTTTGAGACAGAGGCAAAAAAACAACAACTGTCTCTGACTACAAGGTAAACTATTTAAGCAAAGCAGGTCCCAGTCTTCACTTAGGCAGTCAAAAGGGACTCTGAAGTCAGTGACATGCCTTCAGCTGATTCACTGGGACACAAAAGTAGCCAGCAGCAACAGAGGTGGACAGCAAAAGGAACAAAAAAAACAAAACATAATAGGAAAAAAAGAGAGTGTCACTGAAGAGAATCTTGGTCTACTTTTTGTTAATGCTGCATTCTGCCGTGTGGAGAAAGCAGCATCTGCAGAATGAGAGGAGCCACTGTCCTTTTACTGCTAATTAATTGGCGCACAGCCTCAAATTAGAAAAAAAAAAGCCTGTTTTTCCAGTGACTTTCAGCAGAAACAAATGAAGCAGGCATTAATTACAGGCTTTTTATTACTTCCTCCCTCAATCAGCCACACTACCCGATTCCTCCTGCCAACCATCTACTGTACCACCCTTCACACCCAGAGGCCCACCCTGTTCCCACAGGATGGAAGGGAAGAAACACAAACAAGATTTTCTCCCCTGCCAAAAAAACAATTAAAAAAAACCCTTGATGAGCCATCAGCTGGTTCACGGTGCCGCCCAGTCGCTGCAGTCTCACAGGTGGGTCCTGTTCCCTGTGGGATCTTATACTGCCACAGAAAACAGGAACCTCCCCTCTGGCGACCTCAAAAGTGATGTCTCCTTGAATCATCAGCTTTTCTTCCTTTTCCAAACGGAAATGGAGGACCTGAAACTGCCACACTCGGCTGCCATCTAATTTGCCTTCCATTTTAAAAGGAGGTAAAAGTATAAAAATGTTTTATGTTTTCTTTTTTAAATTTTTATATTTAGGTCTTAAAAACAGGGGACAGTCTGGAATGCAGAGTCATCCACTAAGAGTACAGGGATTAAGCCATGATGTTGGCAAATATGAGTTTACCAGATTTAGACTTTATACTCATGCCTATCAAACCACATCTAACCTAAATCACAACCAATATGTAAATCCAAACTATGCCTGGTAACAAATCAATACAGGGTTATTTGCTTTCTTATTAGAGTTAGAAAGGTTAAATAAGAAGACTGATGCCACTGTGGTGTCTAAATCTGAAGCATTTGCTTTATTTATTTATTCTTCCCCCCAAAGCTAAAGGAATTTACACTATATAACTGCTGTCAACTTTCATGTCATACTCAGATCTGGTACGGGCTGATTGTTCCCAATTTGAAAGCTACCTTCTATTACTATGGAATTTAAACTTTATTGATCACAAGCCTTTTCAACTAATCACATAGACATTATATTTTATTATGGTAAAACATTAATAAAAACAAAAAAGACAATGGTTCAAACTCAACAGTTTACTGGAAAGGAGAATTAGAGAACCCCAGAGAACATACACACACAGATTTCCCATAAAACACATCTGCTTGTGTCCCAAAAACTGCCTCGGGATCCAGTGTTGTGACATGTGTCCTGACAGCTTGTCTAGCATGAGATGCTGGGTGGTGGGTTGTTAGCTGTTCTGCCTTACCAACCCCATAGCCAAAACATCCACACCCACTTTTGAACTCTGTTATCAGTGTGGTCATCCCTGGACTCACTGACAGAAACCAAAAACATGTCATGTATACATTTCTGACAGTGATCTGATTCACATGCAGAAAGCTCTCATTTGTGCAGTATTACAGATTCTCATCTAGGTGTGTCATGCAATTCAAAACAAGAGCATGTAAAGGAGATTTTTAAAGGGTTAGTATTGGACACTCATTGCTGTGGGCAAAAATGCTCCTTACATTTTAGGATTTAGATCCTCCAGTATCAGTCAGAATTTCTATCAAAGACTAAATGACATAGGTGTGCCAGCACTGCTTTAGGACAGCTCAGAAAAATGACTGAATCTGTCCTTTAAGGTGCCTTTCAATGGCTCCCCTGAATGCCCTTGAGCAAATATGTTAAGTCTCCCCCCATTAAGAACAGACGGTTCACTGTCCATGGTGCTAAAGGCTAGAGCAGCTGCCTTAGAAACAAACAAGTGGAAACCTGCCTGAATGTATCAGATATTTTGAAAGCAGCATACAGCTTCTGTACAGACAAATAAACCCACCTGGATTGCTCAAATAGAATGATTTTAGCTGACTTGGTGTCAAAAGGTCCTGTTGTCCGTGGTGTTTAAAGAAGAAAAGAAGAAGAAGAAAAACGACTACACGAGAAAACACTGAGATTTTTTACATGATAACTATGTGAACACACACCGGCTCCCCTACTGCGTGTTTATCTGGACTTTATAGCCCTTTGAAAAGGCTCTTAACCGCCTGTGATAGGCCAGATAGGTGAGATACGTGTATGCTATTTTGCGTATTCATTTTTAACCCACTAATGGCGACTGGTAGAGAGACTGGGACTGGTTGGAAGTGGCTTGCGAAGCTTATTAGAAACCAGGAAAATAGAGACGGCGGGTTTCAGGCAGTACCTTAATTGTTTCAAAACGAGAAGAGGGGGCCGCGGCAGTCGTCGCCATATTGATGATAACCTCCAGCTCTCCGGAAAAAACGACACTTTGAGCTTTATATTTGCCACAAACGAGACCCTGTCGAGTGAGCCGCGGCCATTATGTCCTCACTCCCTCCAGATACGCCACCAGCAGCACGACAATTCTCAGGAGCCGGGAAAAGAATAAATAAATAAATAAATAAAAATAATTAAATCTTAACACACACAGACACGGTAAGCGACCGACCGAGGTTGACGTGTATAATTGTTCCCGCCACCCGACCAACACCCCTACAGGTAAAGTCTGGGGCCCACCTGAGGGTCGAAGTCAAACAGGTATCACTTATAGTCGTTAATCAGATATTTTTATCTCTTGCTCGCTCCTTTCCATATCCACAATTATCCACTGAATGAGTCTGGGCGTGTCCTTGGCAGATGTGTGTCTACTCGTTGTAATCAATCCCTGACACTGACAGCTTCTGGTGTACCAAAAATAAATACGTCGGCGTTATTGTCGTTGACACCTCAGTTGCTGGCTTACCTCAATGAAACCTGTTTAAATGCAGTCACCCCTTTGCGTCACCCTGTCAGGAGTAAGCAACATTTTCACACTGAAGGGGCCTGTAAATAAGAGGGCTAGTCCCTCCCAGCACGTCGGTGAGGATGCTAATATTTGAAGCCCGTGTTTGGCACGACGTGAAGGTTATCTGTCATGTGTTATTCATTTTTCTTTCAACATTTGTTTGGAAATGGGAGTAAAATACGCAACTTAAGCTCAAGACAAATATAAATAGTATATTTGATGAAGACTGCATGTCTGCGTAATTAAAACAATCTTGAAGAAAGGGAATACATACATATATATATATATATATATACATACATATATATATATATATATATATATATATATATATATATATATCAGCAACACGGGCTTTTAATATCTATCTATCACCCGGGCAATTAGTGGAGGAATATCAAAAATGGAATATAAAACATTAATGTTGATGCCACAGACTGCTCAACACAAGAGTTCAGAAAAGCCTTATTGCCTCGGACAAGAAACATCTAAAATGATGAGACCCTCCTCAAAAGATGTGAACACTCACCACCATTACGGTGCCCAGCAGGTAAAGACCCTGGAGGTAGATCCCATATTCCTCAGAATAATCCCTTCTTCCAGCGGAGAATCACTCAGTTTAAGATTAGAACGCTTTCCTCTTCCTATTGACAAATTCCGGTCGATGCTTAATGGCTTATTATTTAATAAGGACTCGTCTGATTTCTTCCTTTTTTCTATCCGCCCTTGTTGGCCATGGAGGAATCAATCCGCGCTTCCGGTTGGTTAGGCATCACAGACTGGGAATGGATGTACTCAAAGCTGTGACTGCCGCAAGATGGCCTGAGCGTACACTTCTAGAAAACACAAGTGAAAGAGAGAGCCAACAACCTGTTGTCATCCACAAACATTAAGAATTTGAAAAAGAGATTCAGAATGTAAAAGCAACGCTTTATATTTAAGTTCGTACTATTTTAATTTGCCTGTTTTTTTTTTTAAATTATGGATTTTTTTCGATCTACTTTGTGTTATTTTTCATAAAGCTATATCGACATATTACAGTTATTTGGCTGCAAAAAAATAAAACATAACAAATGCTGCATGACTTTGTTTCTATCTTTTTCGGCAACGGTTACACGTTTTTAATTTGGCTTCAATTCTATTGGCCACATAAGTTAAAATATTGTTTTTACTGCTTGTAATGTGCAGGTTTTGCTCACGTTCAGATTGTTGTCTCGCTATATAAAAGGTAAGTATTTATAGATTGCTGATAATTTGGTGAAGACAGAGTGGAGATTAGGTTTTTCAGACATGTGCGTGCTCACGTGCAGACCTGTACACCCCTGTGTGTTTTTCTTGTGGATTTATGCCACCTGGTGGACAGACTACGTAATTACATCGAGATTCGATTATGTAACGCCTACATTATGGAAAGTTTGCTCTCCTCTGTTGTTGGAATAAAATGGAGCCCTTGTGAAACGAGCGTAGTCACAGTATGGAGTGTAAGCTGTCACCTTCACAACAGGAAATACAGCCACCATTATAATTAAGTTTTAAGTGGCATGAAAGTTGCATAATCATAGCTGAGTGAACAGACAGGTGGACTCCATTTGGGAAATGAAAAAGAGTCACTCCTCACAGTCACTATGAGCAGAAGTGGATACACCCTTAAGCTCAGTGTAGCATGCAGGGAGTTTCACTTCACAATGAGAACACAGCTGACGGCTGCTCTAAACACATTTTAACAATCAGGTTAAGTTACTTTTTAGCATATGGAAATGTATTGTATTTGTAATGTCACGTTTGTCTTCTGTTAATAAAATTAAGAGTAGACTATCCATCCATCCTCTTCCACTTATCCTTATCAGGGTCACGGGGGCAGGGGCTGGAGCAGGGGCGATTTTAGCCCATTTTTGGGGATGCTTCAGCACCCCCAAAATGAATCAAAGCACCCCCAAAGATTTCTTACTTTTTTTGGACAATATTTGCTGTCTGTGTGACACACTGCTAAAAACATAAAAACCATACAGTACTTGGTTGAGACATAACATTTTAACAACAAAAGTATAGATAACACCCCCCCCCCCCCCCAAATGGTTTGTTCCAGCTCGGCTCTCCCCTACTCTGGCTCTAGCTCCATTGCTGCCAGAGCGGCAGCAGACGCAGCAGAGCGGTGCCTGGCTTAAAACAGGACATATTAGCTGCATTTAACCTTCAGTTACTCTTTATATAGTTAGGTAGGAGTCATAACATGTTTCTTTTTAGCTGAAAAACATTACACCCAGGTAACCTGCAGTGTTGAAAACATGTTTTCCGACGATGTTTGCTACCCTACAATCGGTCCTGCTCTGTAGTAAAATCAGCGACATTTGACCGTCCTGTTGCTCCCACTGAAATGTATACAGCCAATTTAAAATCTAAAACTTAAAATTGTCCGTAGCCTACTGTTGTTACCACTACGGAAGAGGATTAGGGCCACTGGGAAAAAAAAAAAGAGTGGGCACATGTTTTTTTTCTTCTTTTCCAGAATTCTGAGAAAAAAGTCAGAATTCTGAGATTAAAGTCAGAATTCTGAGATTAAAGTCAGAATTCTGAGAAAAAAGTCAGAATTCTGAGATTAAAGTCAGAATTCTGAGAAAAAAGTCAGAATTCTGACTTTAATTTTTGCTCAATTCTGAGAAAAAGTCAGAATTCTGATTTTAATCTCAGAATTCTGACTTTCTCAGAATTCTGACTTTAATCTCAGAATTCTGACTTTTTTCTCAGAATTCTGATTTTTTCTCAGAATTCTGAGAAAAAAGTCAGAATTCTGAGATTAAAGTCAGAATTCTGACTTTTTTCTCAGAATTCTGGAAAAGAATATAAAAAACATGTGCCCACTTTTTTTTTTTTCCCAGTGGCCCTAATCCTCTTCCGTATACCACTGTCCTGTTTGAAGTGGATACTATCTAGCTAACTGACTGAATGCCCATAAACCTTAAAACTCCGGTTGTGTGTGTGTTTGTGTACAGAGAGACAGCCAGGTTCATAAGGGATATAAGGAAGTTTTTTCAAAAAAAGGAGCCACATTCAGGTAAAAGTGTAAAATCAAATGATCCGTCAATCAAAAATAATGTTGGATCAGTGTTTCAATATTTATATCTTTTATTAGATGTTCATGTGGTTTGGTTATTTGCCTTTTGGTTGAAAGTAGACTGAGAGTGGACTTTTTGTTAGTGATCTTAATAGTATTTTTTCATATTAATGTAATTTTTCATCTAATTGAATACAATCTATTTGTGTATGATTGTCAGTCCAAAGAGGGAGAGAGGAAAGAGGGGAATGTGAGGAGAAAGTACAAGGTCAGGAAGAACCAGGTAAGAAAACAGACAGGGAACAGTGACAGGCACAACAGAAACTGTTAAACTGACAAAGAGAAAAAACCTGATTTTACTCATACAATCTGGAAGTTGTGTCCTCCCTATATTAAAGCTGCTATACAGAATCTGCAAAACAAACTGGGTTGAAACAATTTTGACCCTCTTTAACAACATTCCAACATAACATTATCATTGATTGGGGAGATTAAAATTAATCATATATTTTTATGTGGTTCAGCCACAACTCTACTAAAACCTCAGCCAGTAATACGTAGGCCAACTTTTGGACCGTCCAGTTGTCTGTATGACTGCCGCAGTACAGTATCAGAAAGTGCCAAACGGTGCCCTGGTGGAGTGAGGAGCTGTAAAGAGAAGCAGAGTGCTCTGTTTATATTCTAAAAGTGTTTTAAGCTGGCTTGTTTCAAAGATTCTGTACAGCAGCTTTAAATGTTTTCCAAAAGCACACATACACTTATCAGTGTTTCTCAAACTTTTTACAGTATGTACCACCTGATAAAAATGTCAAGCTCTCCCAAGTACCACTATGAAAGCATGAAACTCATAAATCTTACAACACAAAATTAGTATTATTAAATCAGTAAAATTAGTATCTGCAGTAAAGATTTTTATTTGTAATAATTTATTCTGTTTTGGGAGTGTTTTTTATGTATCTGTATTATATTATACATACACATTAAAAGTGAATCTCTCTCCAAATGCACTCAGTTTACTTCTTACTCACTATGAGCATCATTCATTATTCTCCTCCAGTAATTAAGGTTAGGATGTTTTTTTTTTTTTATTCCAATCCATTCTTCTTTTGCAGCATTTAAATAACCTTCATCAGATTTGATGGTTTTGTTACAGACTTTTCAAAAAAAGTGTTTTGCCTTTCTTTCTCAAATGTGGGGATTAAATTGTGTTAAAATGTACACAACAGTAATGTCATGTTTTGAGACGAGGACCCAGGCACAGAGAGACTTGTTGAATTTAAGAATCATATGATTTAAGAAAGAAATTTGCAGACTTGCACAGAGATGGTAAAATTATGATGACTAATAACGGAGACGAAGACAACAGACGATGAGGACAGGGAGGAACAGGGGTTTAAATGCACCAAGGAGAGAGTCGGAGAGAACTTGGGACAACTGGAGACATTTAAGGATACAGGGACTGACCGAGACAGGGAAGAAGTCTCATTGTGACGTGTAAAATTTATCTTGCCTGGCTGGGCAGCTCTCTGGGTACTCAGCACCCCCAAAGCTCTAATCCTAGAATCGCCCCTGGGCTGGAGCCTTAACCAGCTACCACAGGGAGAGTGGCAGGGTACACCCTGGACAGGTTGCCAATCTGATACAGAGAGACTTAAAACCATTCACACTCACTTTAAAAGTAGACTAGCTGGTCAAAATGTGCAGTGACTTTTACATAAATGGAAGCAGAGACCATGCACTCATTCCTGGCTGAAGAATTGTGAAATGTTATTACTTGGATAGTTAAATAACTGTCTACTATATTGTAATAAATTTTTTCATATAAGCTGGCTATTAGCTTGTGGAGGAAGTGAGAACCAATCATTTAGCAAAAGAAACAATGAAACACTATGAGAACAATTCACCAGCAGAGCTTACAGCAACAACAGCCAGTTGTGAGCATAAGACAGCAGCAACGTTGGTGAAAACAGGCTTTATGTCACAATGCTGGTTGAGATAAAATATAGATTTCTCTTTGGTAAGTTTTAATCAATATTAATTTTTAGATTTGACCAGGCAAGCACTGCTTGCCTTGCTTGTCTAGCTCAGCTGCAAAATAGCTAATATGCAATGTAAATGCAAATGTAAATAAACAAGCTCATAACATTTCATAACAGAACTAGAACAATGTTAGATTCAACAGAGTTTATACATATTTATAAGTACAGACAAATAACAATTTGTCTGCAGTGTTATCAGTGCTGCTGTCTGTTCTCTCTGTCGTTTCTTTAATAATATCTTTCCATTTCAACTCCTACGACATCATATTAAATGTTTCCAAATACATACAACTACAACTTCTGCTACTTGACTACAACTACAACTAATAATATTAAAGATATATTTTTTTACATTTTCACGAGCGATGATCTATATAAAAAAGCAAAATCTGTACATGAAATAATACTATCAATCACTGATAACAGTATTATATCATATTCATTATACTGAATATATGTAAATTACATAAATTAACCCATTTTACCTACAACCCATCTTGATCTTTGGTCAAGATCTTAAGAACTTAAGTCTGTATAAAGAGTGACTACCCCAGTTCATTCCTGCTCATGACAACCTGTTCTACACAACATGCTGCATGTAAAAGATGCACACAGCTTCTGAAAAGTGAAACCAGTGTAACAGTGCCATAAACCTGTATTCTTTCTAATGCATATAAGGGGGGAAATCTCACCATCAGCCCCTTGGATCTATAACCTCAGTAAACACTTCCCTGATGAGTTTATGGTCTCAGTGTCTAGTTTCAAGTCTTGAACTACTGATCACAGCATGATTTTCATTTTCTAACTTTTAGCTCACATTATGGCCTAAAAGGAGTACAAAGCACAGTATGGTTTCAGGGCAGGCAAGCCACTACCACATGAGCATACAGGCTACAGTCAGATCCAACCCTCACTGACCAGGTTAGGTTTTACACATCAAAATGAGAGCAGTCAAAAAAACATATACCATTTTGAAGCCATTCCCATCCAGATGAAAATATATTTGCATGAGAAAACAGATCTGGGAAGTTGTGGTTTTTGATATTGCTGGCAAACTAATATATGTATATGTATATGTATAATATATGTAACTTAATGTCCTATTATAATTACATTTAATTTTGGCTAACTTAAAACTTAAAAGAAAAATTTCTTACCTAGAAAAAACTGATCAAATGGCTCTTTAAAGTGTCATTTAGACACAATGCCAAGGAGGAAAACCACCAGCAATAATCTGAAAGACGCAACTGCTGCTGCCTATTGATTCTGGGAAGTGAAGGGTATTTCCAAACAATTAGAAATCCATCGTTCTATGGTTAGAAACATTTTTCACAAGTGCAAAACATTCAAGATCAAACTGCGCAATGCTCAGACTCTACAGCCCACAGACTGCATGTTAAATGTTGCAAGGAAAAGGCCTTGGAACATTGTGGCACAGCTTATGATTATAAAGTTGCAGCTGAACAAAGCACAAGACTTTTGGGATAATGTCCTTTGAACAGATGAAACCAAAGTGGAGATGTGTGGTAACAATGCACAGCACCACGGTTGGTTAAAACCAAACAGAGAGCATATCATCATCAACACCTCACATCAGTTGTCAAACACGATGGTGGAGGGGTGACGGTTTGGGCTTCTTTTGCAGGCACAGGACCTCAGATCCTTGTTGCCATTGAATTCACCTTGAAATCCTCTGTATACCAAAGTACCAGAGTGATTGTAGGGTCATTGAACATTGCTGCTACATGACACAAGCCTTTGAATAAAACTCCACTGACAGTCAGTGATGTAATCAAGACAAGTCATGCAAACAATCTTAACTGAGATAATGAGATTAGAGAAGATTGTTTAAAAAAGTTAAGCTTTCAAAGCATTGTAATTAAATAAATCATCTAGAATACTGCAGGAACACATAAGAAGCGCCAAACAATGTTTCCAAAGTTGGGTTCACATATGTCCTCCTTGGCAGCTCTCTGCGACTGTGCCATGTTTCATTAGTGGCACAGTGAAGAATTTGGGAACCTTGTTCAGACTGTGGGTTGTCATAATTAGGTTGTAGCCTGTCACTTTGTTCAAAGGACAGGATCCCATTTGGCTTTGTCGCTTTGTGTAAAGCTCCAAATTAGCCCTCTCTCTTTGCTTGTCTTCCTGTTAGACCTTTAAATCTGGGAAAACAAAAACATTTTTTTTGTGTTTTCAAGATGAATTTTCAAGATGAATAGAGAATATAGACTGAATAGCACACATTCTTTACACTGCTTGATTAAAGGCTTCCCAGGTTTACATAAATTTATGCAAGAATAGCATTTACATAAGCCTACCAACAAATAGAGGATAACATACTGTTGTCTGCATCATCATCTTTTTATTACACATAGCTATACCAGGGTTAAAAGATCTGCTGCCATGAACATGAAGTGAAAGCATTTAGTGTAAGGCAACAAGATGGAAACAATGTGACAGTTTAACACCTTCTACCCGTTTATCTCACAGTGGAGCTAAAGCTTTGAGGCAGAATGCATATGTACACATGACATGGCCTTCTTCCATTTCACAACATGCTAAATGATGAAACAGAGTGACGTTTCTATTCATCGGTTAGTCATAAAAAGAAATTAATTAACCTAGACAGTCACATGGTGATCTGTTTACTGCAGTCGGCTCCTGTAGTCCACTGAGTCTCCACTGACAGACTAGTGATGAGATTACAAGATTACAGTCGGTGTGGACATGTGTTCCCTGTTCTTAATTTGATTAAAACTCCCACTTAACAGCCTGTTCCTGCTCACCTACTGTATAAAGATGAATAAAGTGCTCTGTGGGATGATGCAGGAGCCTGGCTTGAGTTTCAGTTATTCATTATTGTCTTACAAACATCCTCTGTGTAAGGAAGGCTTGGCTAATCAAATATTATTTAGAAAAAGAAAATCCAAGAATCCTTCCCTCAGTTAAAGCGATGTGACTGTAACAGAGATCTGATGGTAGGTATGTAAGATTAGTTTTGGTAGACTGAGACCACAGTTATGTCCAAAAGCATTTCAATCATGCGTAGACCATAAACAGACAAAGACATAAGTACTTTCTATATATTATAAAAACTCTCTATGCAGACTTTTGCTTGAAATAGTTTCCATCTTATCTCAATAATAACATGCCAGCATTTTAACAGTTTTTACCTGATAAAAGTTTGATCATTTGCCTTTTAAATTCAGCTTCAGAATGCTAACACTTGCTTAAAAGCACTACACACAGACTAAGTTTCCAGGGTCCAGTGTTCACAATCTGTTGGGTTAGGTTTAAGTGTTTATATAATCTTATTTAAACCTTGTTTAGTTAACAAAAAAAACGATATAATATTTTAATTGCTTCTGAGCCAAATCCATTTGCAAGGTAATCAGTGCAGGTGTTAAGAAATTGTTGAACTAGCATAGGAGCACAAGAATTGGTCAATTTTAATTCTTGGGAGATCCTGCCCTGTCACCCACCCAAGGATGGTAACAACTGCTTAAAGTGTTCCTTGTGTTATTTTTAGCTTACATGCCTTATTCAACGCTCCTACAGCTACTCAATAAGAGATTTACTACATTACCCAGAAGACATTAGCCCTGAGGGTATTGACTGAGCTTGACTCAACTTATAGCACAGTTATATAATGTAGTGGACTAAGTACCAGCAAGAAAATGCAATTTTCTAATGGTGCAAAACACTGTGAAAGGCCAGTACAACATTGATTAATAAAATCTTGATGTTAATTAAAAGTGAAATACTGCTATCTTTGCTTTTTGTCCCCTCTCTGATGATAGCTGAATCACCACTCAGCTTAAGTTTGTTTCATGTATTCTGTGCAATGAGGTAAAAGTTTATTTAAGAGTGTACAGAACAGCACTGGTTCCTGCATGCTATACAATATGATAGGCTCTTGCTGAGCAGTCATAACTGAGCCCTACCCTATAGAGAGGATCAGTAGCTTATATGGATTAGAGGTCTTTTTACAAAACGAGTGGCAAAGTCTTTCAGCACTGATGGGGCAGAGTTTTAAAGTTGCAGAATGGTTCACCAGGTTATCACACACATGCCCATGCAGATATCAATCCTCCTTGTCCTCCTCAACACCAACACCCACAAAGCATACACACAGTAGCCATGCACATAAACAAACATGCGAAGTGCCATCACATGACTGGGCAGGGCCTGTAGGTGTGGCTCCTCTACAAGGATTACAGAGGGAGAGAATTCCCCTGCCCCTCTCCTTCTCTACTTCTCTCCTCCCATCATTAACAATACAGAGGAGAAACCTGAAAGAGAATGGGAACAATCTGTGGACACAGGTGAGTGTAATAGGGTTATGAGTGCATATACAATGAATCATTTCTGTGTCTTTGAATGTGACTGCGGGGGAGATGCAGCCTTTTAAAAGCACTAATCCTCCTTACTCAAGAAACAGAGTAGCCTAAGCTTATTTCGTACTCAGCATTACTGCCTGAACGACATGGCTTAAGACAGACAGGCTGAGAGGATCATGTACTGTGTATATATTCACACAAATTTGTTGTGCATGTAGGATAAGTTTCTACCGAGTTTTTAACTGTTGGTTATTCAGTAAAGGCTAATAGTGGAATAAATTGTTCCTTTAGATAGTTTAAATTGAATGAGATAATTAGGTTAACTGCTTAAAATGCAAATAAAAATAGCTTTCTAATTGTTACTGATAATTCAGGTGTCATGTGTGTTCATAGGTATCCCTTTGTTCGGGTATAGTAAAGGACTACAGGTTTAGTTTGGCTGTTCTGTGTACCGGCGTCTCTGTGCGCGCGCTTCAGCGGCCTGTGGCATGCGCGTGTTGATGAGCAGAGACATGCAGCTGTTTTGTAGCACGCTCCGCTGAGCAGCTCCTTTTCAAACACACACCGGGGCGTTGGCTTTTAATCGAGCTATTTGAGAGACTGCGTCTAAGCAGTGGCAGAGAACAATACAAGGTCAAAAGTGAGGACAGAGCTTAATGGAATCCCATGAAGGAGGTGAGGTGTCCTCACATGTACCCAGATAGGCAACCGTCAGGTTCACGGCGGAGGTTGAGACGTGGGATCTCAGTGCATCACGGCAGTAATCGCAGTTTACGTTTCAGGCTCTCTCCTTTTTATTTATCTTAATTTATTTTTCGTCATATTTCACTTAAGGGGTTCGTCGTTTTCAGACCTAGAAGAGCTGGTGAATAACTTAAAGTTTAAGAAGCTGTCCCTGTAAATTTTAGCACTATAGCATAAAGATGACTCTGGTTACCGCTTAGTTTCTACAGTAAAAACAATTTCTATCATTTTTTTATACTAAGCAAAAATGCCCAATATATGTTTATATTATTTTTGATATATATAATTAGTTTTCACAAAATGTGGGAATAACTTGGCGATCAAGTGTTTAGAATAAATGGGCCAAAAGATTCTTAGAGCGCTTTGTCATTGCTTTTATGTTTCCTGTTTGTTTACCTTGTTATTCTAAGAATGGCGGGAAAGAACCCCCAAACACACAAACGTTTTTGTTTTTTTTTTCAGTTCTTCACCTTTGAATGAGCAAATTCAGTCTTACAAGTTCATGTGACTGGATGTATAAATACTAGAGATGGACCGATCCGATATTACGTATCGGTATAGGTCCGATACTGACCTAAATTACTGGATCGGATATCGGCGAGAAATAAAAAATGTAATCCGATCCATTAAATATCAAAAAAACACCTCACAAAACTTGCGACACGGCGTAACTCGGCTCATAACCGTAGCACGTCTGAGCAGTGTGCTCACTTGCGGCTGTGTGTATTTGTAGCCTCACTACCAAACCAGCATTTCATCTCCGAGGAAGTTATCCCAGAATGAAGTAAAGCAAGTGTGTAAGTTCATCTCTGAATGTTTGTAAAGCATTCTCATGTTAAGCTTAACAACCGATATATGGAGCGACTGCCTCTCTCTCTCCCTCACCTTCCTGCCGCTACTTCAATTGTGAAACTGCTTAATGATCAGCTGATCGGCTTTTCTGTCGCGAGTCCATCTCTCTTCTTTGTTTTTGGCCCACTTTGCACCAGAAAGAGGAAACCAGCGGCTGAACAACAGCAGCACGTTTAAGCTTGATAAGCTGTTGTTAGAATTTATTTAATATTACTTTCTACACCAGGATCCTTTTCTACGTAGCTGACGGCTGGTAACTGTGCAGGGGCGGATCTAGCAAAGTTTAGCCAGGGGGGCCGACAGGGCATGAACAGGGAAAAGGGGGCACAAAGACATACTTTTCTTTCTTATTCTCATTTAAAATGTCTCGCTTTTAATAAATAATTATCTGAATCTTACACCCAAAGTTTTAATCTGATGTAAAATGTATAGAAGTCCATTACTGTATATAGTAACTGTTAAGTCTAATATACCCTAGTAAGCTAGTACTTTTTCCTTTGGGAAAGTACTATCTGTGAATTCTGCAATACTGTTGAAGAAAGATGTTGAATCTATTTAATTATTCTTGAAAAATAATTTATTTCTGTGCATTTTTTTTCACCCTGCATCAAATTAAAGTTGATTACATCGATTAAGCATCATGAGGTGGAGGGTGGGGGGTGGTTCCCTATTTTTTTTTGGCTGGGAGTTTGCAACCCTATTAGTTAGGTTGCTTAATATTTCTGCTAAGTACTCTTTAAAATACCAGAATAGGGAGGATGGTGCAGGTTTAAGTTTATTAGATTGATCACTGTTGCTGAACTATGAAATATTTTGGGCGCAGTGTATTTTTTACATACAGGTATAACAGAATAGCTTTAGTGTTGTTGTTTATTTAAACTTGAGTATGAACTTATACAAAATGCAGCAAGATATTAAAAAAACAGTTTTATTGATTAAAAAACACACTATATCGGATTCATATCGGTATCGGCAGATATCCAAATTTATGATATCGGTATCGGACATAAAAAAGTGGTATCGTGCCATCTCTAATAAATACTACAAAGTAAATGTGACAATAGAGTAATTCCATATGAGGTCAGTTGAATCTGAGAAAGTGTCCCACCTGACCTCCTCAGAAACAGCTGGGGTTTCAACTTTAGTATACATAATGAAGCCATGTAAATGTGATACTACGAAAAATGTCCAATCTACAGGCCCTTTAAGTCCATATTAGTGGGTTAAAATTTGGACGTACAAACCTTATAATTTCTTAAATACAGGAAATAACCACATGACAGTCTAAATACTATACAACCAGGAAATTAACACTGTCAGAATAGAGACAGTGTTAATTTTTCATGGACTGACTCATAAACATAGGTCACCATACAAGATAAACTTATTTTCCAGTATGTCGCTGGCAGTCATTAAAGTGAATAACAAACAGTAAAGACCATTGTCACAGTTTATGATATTTTATTGATAAGTCATACATTCATAAAATGCAAGAATAATTTAAAGATGATAATTAGCTGTAACCCAATCGTGAAGTATGGTGGCCACTTGGTTCCTGTTAGTTTGTGGGAGGTCATGTTTTAATCATATTTAGGAATGTAAATGGCTTACAGGTCGTTTGTCTGACACTGGGAACAACTCCAAATCTTGTGCGTTCCCGTGACTTCCTGTGAGGTCCACAAAGATGAGCGAGGAGGTGAGTCCACTGGAAAGAGACCATTTGCTGTGTGTGGTTCTGCCAGGTGGGCTGGAGAAGAGTGTCACAGTGCATGGAAGGTGGGTCATATCACAGTTTAAAAATAAATAAATAAATAAATAACCGCTGCAACAGCAATGACTTTCACAAAGTGCAAAACATGTTAAGACCATCCTTAAATTTTTATCTTCACAGTAAACCACTGATGGACTTTATAGTAACTTTCTGTGCAAGTAACCACCTGAATCCTTCGGACTATACTGTTGATATTCTATCGCCCAACAAGAGCAACATAAGTTTCAAACCAAACTCTACTGTTGGCTCGCTAGAAGCTGAGAAGATTGTGCTGAAGCCCAAAGGGATGGAGGAAAAGCCCAAGGGGCCATACGTGCCTGAGGTAAAAAGGAGGGGAAAAAGTCATAAAGTAAAACATTGCTTCATCGCGCTTCATCACAATGAGCATATGTTAAAGGTTGTTTCTCATTGCAGGCGACAATACGTCTGTTGATCAACTACAATAAATCCCATAAGACTGTGTTGCGAGTCAATCCCAAACTGCCGCTGCAGATGCTGCTGCCGTCTGTGTGTGACAAGTGTGAGTTTAAAGTAGAAACAACCATTTTACTGAAAGACTCTCAGTCCAAAGAGCCGCTGGACCTGACTAAGAGCTTAAATGACCACGGACTCAAGGAAGTGTTTGCCAAAGACACGGGGGGCAAAGACCTCACTGACCATCGTCAGCCCAAGACAGCAGAAACGGGTATGAAGGATGTGAAAGCTGATAGTCAGCGGTCCTGTGATCTTATGTCCCTCTAAATATTTGAAAGACCTGTGATGTTCTTTACCATGATTTAATTCAGATAATGTCACACTGGCTTGTGTATGTTATTTTGTTAGGAACACCTCATTTCTGTTGTCCCCCTGTTGGGTAATAATTTTAAAGCTGTACAGCATAAACACAGCAGGTACACATCAGAAAATTTTGTTTATGTTAATATAAAAAAAGGCTGAAAGTGGGGGGAAATTAGATGTCAATTACTCTGAGTATGGTATCACTGTTTGCTCTGCCTTAAGTAGTTCTAACACTGCTGCTTTCTGTGGATTTTTTTTTCCCATGAGTATACAGGAAATGTTTAGAAGCAAAAAACTTGAAGCAGACGGAAACTGTTTGATGACAGAAGTCAGATTCAGCCTTGCAGTTAGCAGTCTAAACAGGACGAGTTCATGCCAGGTTTCACTCCTGTGAAGCACATAACTCTGAGTCTGCAGTAAGCAAAGGCTAAACAAAATGGAACAATTAAAAACCTGTTGAGGCTGCAGATGGTGGCTCATAACTGGGTGTCAGCAGCACAAATCCCTGGAGCCAAGCCGCTTGTGTCAACAGTCCAAGGTTGCTGTTTGGGAAATGCAACATGGCACAAAGCAAGAGCCATCAAACTGGTTTTATGAACATGATCACTTGATATGAATTCAGTAGTTAAGCTTCATTACCACGTGCACCTGACTGTCTCAGAGATATGACGTGCAGTCATCAGCAACAAGCAAGTTTGTCTAACATCATGTGGCATCCACGATGGCAAGAGCCGAGCCTGTTTGGAACCAAAAGAGTTGGCCTGACCCTGCAGTAATGTGGTGTTCCTAATAAAGTATTTAGTGAGTAATTCAAAGTACCATCAATTTGCACTGTAAACATTGGAAGAAGAAGAAGCCAAATGTTAAAATGTTGTATATGTTATGGGATACATAGATAAGTTGTTTATTTCTTAAAAAACATCTTCCCAGGAGGCCATGTCTCACAAAACCTTGCTGTCTTACTAATCGTAGTTACATATCTTCTATTCCTGCAATACACCTGCTCGTGTGTAAATATTAACCTAATTCATCTGTTTTGGCAACTGTGTTTTCTGTCTGTAACAACTATCACACCAGCAGAAGTCATCTCACCTCCTCCACTGCAAGGTAACCAACTCAAACAATTTCATATAGTGGCTCAAATTTCAGGGTTTATACTGCATATCACTTACCAATCAGATCCTTTTCATTCCCTAGACCTGCCAAAAAAGGAGAAGAAATGGAAGGAGAACAAAGGATTCTTCAGCTTATTTAGAAGAAGGAAGAAGAAACATGAAATGGTATATTGTCAGCCTGTGAGGAAAATGATGTCTACTTTATTCTTTATTGATCAAATTTTAAGGATGACCCGCATTTACATTTCACTTTTAGCAGGGCGCAGTAAGTGCTCCTGCTTCTCCAGGACCCAGGAAACAAGCGGTAGTCCGTATGAATTCGGAGAGCATTTCATCTTCCAACACCTTGCCTATAGAAAAGCCCAAGAAGAGGCGAGCCCCCCTGCCACCAATTGCTGTTTCTCAGAGTGTCAACAACTTCAGCATCTGCAATTTAGGAGGAGCACAGGTTAGTTGGTGGCAGGGACGAAAATGGAACACGACCAGAACATCCTGAAAAATCTTTTTGTAAAAATGAGAAAACGGGTCAAACTTTGAAAGAATAACGGAACCACTATATAAATGGAAATACTTGGGACATATGCCAATGATACCATTGTGTCTCCGTAGAGCTCTGAAGGATCTACCTTAAGAAGTACCAAGAGGAGGGCCCCACCACCTCCCTGTGCAAACACACTCCAGGAGCTGCCAGCAGATACTAAAGGTAAATGATGGAGCCAGGAAAAAAAATAGATTCCAGGCATTAATTGAGGTAACGGAGCCAGTGTTTCACTTTAAACTGACAAATTATTGTCAGTCTCATTGCTTTATCTCTTATAGGCAAGCTGTTTATGTTGCCACCTAGTGGTGACTGTCTGCAATAGTAGAACAAGTGAACTATGCTTGTGAAGTAATCCCTGTAAAATTGCCCTTTTACAGTATTTCAGTAAAAGGTCATTTTTACTGAAATGCTGTCAAAGTGGAAGTCAGATGTGTTTAAACTGAGATGAATCCTTAAAACCTCAGATGGGTTCAAGAAAGAAGTTAAATTAAGATGAAAGTATCAAAGAAAATGCCTTCAAATGGGAGATTTAGCAGTTAAATCTGACAAAAAACATAGCATTTATCGGTCCATACAGTTGAACCCTGTGTGAAATGACCCAGAGCCTTGTTCATAAGACATATTGGCTCTAGTCTGTCCCCAGCTTCAAGCTTTCATTCCCCTGTAGTACTGTCTGAAATGTGTCCCCTGCCTGGGTCCAGGTTCTCTGTGGACATGCTTTCTTTTCACCGATCTGCTACAGATTTGGCTCTTGATTTCATTCTTGGTTAACAACTGCTGACGATAACTAAGTGAGAATAAGTAGATTGAGCACTTTTTTTTTTTAAAGCGTTCTTTTGGTGATCTAATTAACAGTTTAATTGGGGTCAGCAGCCTCATTGTCTTGGTTCACTCCTTTGTTTTCTTTAAACCACAACACATGCCACACTGCTGAGCTAGTGTCAATGTGATGCTGAAAAAACAACTCCCAGCCAAAGGTAGATGGACATTAAACACACTCCTGATCTCCTACACTTGCGTAAACATGATCCCCTACAATCTGATCTTCAACATAACAGGATTTTTGCATCCATGGCAGAGCATTTAACTGAGTCTCTTCAGTATGAGGTAGTTCTAAACATCTTGGAGGTTAGTTAGGAAGCTATTAGACTTAATCTTTTTCTCCTCCCTGCTTACAGACTCTGTGCTATCCCAAGGAGGTAATTGAGGGCTGCTGCTGCTGCTGCTGGTGCTGCTGCCCTGTCACTTTTTGCTCTCCTCCTTCCATCACCCTATTGCTCCTCACCATCTTCTTCCTGCGTTGGCCTCTTCTTCCTCCTTCCCGTCTTAGTGGCTTTTGTGGATCCATTTTGGTGGCTTTTATGGACACACAGTGCCCTCTATAATGTTTGAGACAAAGACACAAATGTTGGTTTTATAAAAAGAATTAGACATTCTTATACACGGGCCCCATTTTCAGAGGTTAATGTTAGCTGGAGAATCTAACATAAATTGAGATATAAAGATCTTCACTACAGCCACCTTCAGTTGCTGCTGCATTCAGTTTGATATTTAATCATGGAAAAGCATGCTGTTTTGGGTTCAGATCAGGTGACTGACTTGGCTGTTGATAAATATGATGCCTTTACTTTTAGAAACTCTTGGGTTGCTTTTGCAACCTACTTTGGGTTATTGTTGTTATGCACTTTAGTTTTCCTTTGAACTGGTCAGTGCATTCATTCTGTTTAACACCAGACTATTGATTTAGCCACTTGTAGAGTTTCTGCTTTTTCTCTGATAGGTTTATTTGGATTTTTTTAGGCTAATGACAGTCTTCCTCACTTGTAACTTCCTCACGTCTCATATTTAAAATGAGATTAAAATTACAATGAAAATCTATAAGTTACACATTCAAAACTTAAGCTTCAGCTTCAGATGTTATGTTTGCCTCATTTGTCATATCTGCACCTTACAATCCACTGTGATGGTGGACAGCACAAAGGAAAAACAACATACTGTGTTTTTTGTCCCAAAGATTATGGCGGGCACTGTATTCACACCTTCTACATTTGCAAGCTCTACATTTGTGCTGTTCAGGTGTCTGCTTATACTACTGATCTATATTTTTCTGATAATTCTGTACCTTTCTTTTTCTTATTTGTGTTTGATTTCCTATTAATGGGTTAGACTAGAATTAATTATTGTGCCTTTTAAATGACAAAGAAGCCACCAAGAAGAGCATTTGGTTAAAATGAATTATTAATGCTGTTGATTCCAAAGTGACTTTTTAAAATCTTGCATGTTTACTTCTTTCTTTGCTAAATAATATAGTTATGTGTTTTAAAGTATAATGTTAGAGTCCTTGAAGCTGATTCTTCTGCTTACTCATTTAGACAATACATCATAAGATAAATGTAACAGTTTTATGTGCACACTTTTCTAGATTATTAATCATTTTTAAAAATGAAATAAAACAATCATATCAATATTTTAATTTATATTTTTGTATACTATGTAAGCCTACATCTTAATGACTTACTGTTGCCTCATAAATTGAAATCTGCATACTTTTTGCACACTCTTATAGTATTTTAGATTAATTTTAAATTAATAATGTAGCATTTTCCCCCATCAATCTACATTGAAAAAGCCTAAATGTAAAACTGAAGAACTCAAGAAGTTAAGTCTTTACTCTATGAGATTATTTAGATCTTTAATTCAGTCTCCTCTTAGGTAAGTTTCTACAAGGCTTTGACGAGGTTATTCAAATCAAGGATGGGAAGCATCCTTGAAGCTTCATCTTTAGGTTCTTCTAAGGATGTTCAGACAAAGCTTGAAGTTTATCAAAGGCCTTCTTGTTTGGTTTGCTCAGTCTTTGCTTTATCTGCTTCCAGATAAAGACCATTATTCTCCTGAATTGATACCAACTGTTGAGTCCCACAATATTAACTATTTATGGGTCACTGACCATTAATATCTTATTAGTCAGTTTCTTCATTTAAAGTTATTCCTATAGCACAGTGTGTGCGAAAAAGTAAGAGTTTTGAATAATTTTGAAGTATCTGTGCAGAGATTTTTGGGTCCAAGACTTTTTAAAATTGAATAATTAAGATGAAAACTGTTGCTAAGTCTTTCCTGTTTCTTTAGAAACTGTCAACTCCTTGAATACTCTGGAGGAACTAAAAGAAAGTGATGAGTCAGAGCGTGTAAACAGATCACCATCTTCACTGGCACACCCTTTACAGCCAAAGTCAGGCTCATCCTCCTTACAGCAATCACTGGCTCATCTCCACGAAGTGACTGATCCCTATCTGCCTATGTTACGAGGCAAAGACTTCTCCAGCGCCCGCTGCAACCTTGCCAAAGTCCTGATGTCTTCTGTTTCTAGAGAAAAACTGGTCAGACGTTTGAAGAACTCTGCCACTTTCCCCAAATTTCAAAATGGCCCCTCCTTTATGTCCATGACCCCAAGGTGTCCGAATAGTGAAGTTTTCTGCACAGGTGTTGAATCCGCTTTCAAATCTAACCTTCCAACTGAGAGTGAATGGGAGGATCCAGCTGAAAAGAGGGGGATGACCACTTTTAAAGTTATCCCTCTGAAGAAAACACGAGACGTTACCCGAGATCTTCCAGACCAGTGCTGTATATCATCGGAAGATAACCCAGAGAGCAAAACTTCTCATGAGGTTGGGAATAATCAAGCAGATACTGATGAGAAACGATATTCACCAGACACAGCGGTGGGGAGTGAAGACCCTGCACCCAGTCCGGATACCTCCTCTCAGCAGATTCAGCTTCCTGACAACCTGGCTTCTCGTCCACTTTTGCATGATTTAACTGATCAGAACTTACCCAGCCCACCTCTGTCAGAGGCTAGGGACAAGGAGAGGGAAGAGGTGGGCTATGAGGTCTCATCAGAGGTGATTTCAGGGTGCAGTTATGGAGAGGTTAATACTGAAGATCACATCCACTCAGAACCTCAGAAGGAATTTGTCGAGAATTCCAGCGCAGACACGGACCAATCCAGTGCGTGCGCCGATGAGACGAAAGTTGAGGACGAAGTGGTGCAAGAAGAAGAGGAGAAGGAGGAGGGCAGTTTCCCTGCACCTCCTCCACCTGTCTTTTTCAATGAAGACATAGAGATAATGGAGAATGAAAGAGAGGATACCACATCCTCCTCTTTGCGGTCCTCCCAAATATCAAGCCCTACAGTTGCCCTGAATGGGCAAATTAATGTATTCAGGGTGGCCCTTCAAGACGAGCCTACTTCACCTAGGCCTGAACAGAACAGTCTGGACAAGAAGAGTGCAGCCCCTTCCAGATTTGCTCAGGCAGTAGCAATAGCTGTGCAGAGATCTCAATGCAGTAAAGGTCCTCAACTTTCCACTGGTCCACATGGTTTGCTTCCATCACCACCTCGGTCCACATATCAGTATGGTGAGTTCTGTACTCGACTGATAGTTAAGTCTTTTTACTGTGATGACTTACTTTAGAACACACTAATAATTATATTCACATGTCTGTTTGACTGTCTTCCACTGCATCTCTGCTTGCTCGAGGCCCTGTGACTTAGAAACATTTCTCTTGTTCTTCTACAGGTGCCTGACCTGCTTCCTCTCAGATGTTTGAATGAAAGTCCTGGTTCACAGTTGGGTCTGACTGTGAACACCAGGCTGAATAGGTGTGCTGAATAATTTCTAAGAACATCATCAGTTTTTATTCTTTTCTGTTTAAGGTTTGTGCTCACTGTCACATGTCTGATTCTCATGTTATGAAAATGATTCATATACATGTTGAGCATAAACATTTTCTGTTATGAAGAAGGCCAAATTCACAGGACATGAGTTATTGAAGTGAAAATGTCCTGTTTGGTCTTTTTTTTTTTCCATTTTCATTCAGCATGTGCCAACACGAACACAACTCTATGTGAGAGCTTCTTTGTTTGTCTGTAATTGCAATTATAGGCTTATTTTCTGTATGTTTGAAATGTATTTTCTCCTTCAGGATGCCCGTTTGTATGCTTCCAGATATTAATAATACTGTAAAACTCTGCGAGCTGTCTCATATTCTGGTCTGGATTTTAGTCACCAGGTGGCAGAAGAGCTTAGCTTTTAAAATGCATGAGCCTGACACCATCACTTTTTGAGATCTTTTTTTTTTTTTTCATAAAATCGCTTTGGACTGAGCACAAGTACCACATTTTCTATGCTTCCAAAGACAAAATAGACAAAAAGCATTTTATATATTTAACTGAAATTATGTGGAACATTATTCTAATACTCAGTTGGGGTTTTTTTTTTTTTTTTTTTTTTTTTAGTGTCAGAGTTATTTTCCCGTAGGCTATTGCTGTTCAAAAATCCATACCCATTCAGGGACATGCCGTGAGTAAGAAATACATGTAATATTTATTAGAGATGAGATAATTTCTTGCATTTCCAGAAAAAGAAAGAAAAAAAGAAAAAAGAATATCTTTAGTGGAAGCATGGGTTTTATGCCAAGCATTTCAGCACCTTCCTGAATAAACTCAGTCCACTTTGCTCACATGCACACACAGTTATGTCTTTAACGGACCCATACCTCGGGGCAATACTGCATAGCTATACTTGGGTGCCAAAAGAATCTGCACTACTATATGTATTGATCCAGCCCTGGCCTTAAAGGAACAGCAAGGAGCTATGCAAGACCTAGCCAGAACCGCCTGTGGCTAAAGCTTCTTGTTTGCCAGGCCTGGACTGAGTGGGCTCACTTGAAGACTTTCTTTCTCTCTGTCTCTCTCTCTATGTCTCCCTCTCTTTATCTCTCTCTCTCTAACATTCCTTGCTCCACCTGAGGAGCGAGAAAGAGAGAGCAAGAGGAGCATGGGTTGCTGGTGGATGATGGGAGGTGACCGTTGACCCTGTCGTGTTTCTGCGGCGCTCCTCCCAGAGGAGACGCCTGGCCCTCAAGGGCACAGCCATGTCACGCTGCCGTTGTCATGGAGAATGCCATTACCGCCCCTAAGGGAGAGAGCCACGTCTAACGTTTACCTAAAAAAAAAAGTCTGCAGGAAAAGAAACACACATGCTGGAGAGAAGCTCTTTTTCCTGCCCAAAGCAATGATATCCAATGTAAGTGACAACTCTGGCATTATCCTTTTCCAAGCAGGGAAAGGTTGAATTTCAACCTGAGCACTATATTCGTCATTATTCAGACACAATGAAGCTGGATTTATAACGTGGTATAACAAAAATACTACATGTCATTTCTGATCAAGCATACAACCGTGATGTTATTAGCACAGGTGAACGACAGAGAAAACAGACGTAAAGAGGTTTTACTGATTATTGTCTCTGGAGATGAGGTGAGTGAAATCCTGGAGGACACTTCAGTCACATGAGCACACGCAGATTCAAACACATTAATGAGGAGCCTTTGGGATGAATGCAAGATCACTCTCTGGATCGGTTTAGTTAAACACACCTGAACAAACAAGGAAAAGTGAAAGTGCATGTACAGAACACTGATGGACAACAAAGGAACCTACACGGCAATACTCCACCCTACAACCTCAAAATAAAAGGAAAAGGAGACTCTTAATCACTTAATAACTTACACAACACACAAAATTCATAATTAAAAAATGAAAAAAGTCTTTTATGTTTGATTTCAGTGTTCATGTTGATGTCAATATGAAGGCCATAAAACTGCTTACAGTTGTATTGCAGCTCTTTCCACCAAGATCTTCCTGAATTATAAAAAAATTATACATTATAAAAAATACTGAAAAAATTATACAACAATGAAAAATAAATGATTTTTTTTAATAAAGAGAAAATGGGCAATTAGAGTAGGTTCAGAAAAATCTGAAATGTATCATGTATGATCAGGATTTTGAAAGCTCTTCTGCACCAGCAGCAGCTTCACATCTAGTAGGGAATAAAACTGGTTTTAATAACAGAAGAGAATTTCAATTATCAGACAGAAATCTGTTAATTTTCCTGGCATTTCTCACCACTTTATTTTAAAGGAAAAATGCCACTGATGCCAGGAAAAAAGGTCCAATAAACAAAACAGGATTTAAAAACTAAGAAATAAGACAAAAAGCTCCAGGATTCACAAAGACGGGCTCTGACGTGGGTTTTAATTAGTGGCATGATGTCCTCTGGTCACCTGGACTGGCTTATGTGGCTGTGTGATTGTTGGGGGTTCTTTCTAATATTTCAGGGTCTTTACCTTACAATATAAAATTGCTTGAGGCAACTGATGAGGTGAATTGGTGCTTTATAAATCAAGATGATTTCAGTTATTCAGTTTCGTAAAGAGAGTACGCATGTCCCCTGATTGGAGCATCTTTAAATGCACTTACACTTGCATTAAATCCTGTAAGTTCATGAATTCTGCTTTAGTTGAAGATGTATTGTATGCCCTGAATGCATTTAGCACTCCACTGAGAAAAATTTAAATTCTGCCATTTTTATACAGCACAAAATAAGCGTAAACATCTGACTTGGCCCACATCCTGCGCTGTGAGTACAACTAAAAAACTCCAGCTGGAATCAATAACATAATAGCTGGCCCACACAAATCGAGGTAATGCTATTTATCATTTATTTATTCCTTCATCTCTTCATTCATCTCTATTTAGTTCTCCATCTGATGTATCTGCCTCGTGGTTTAAAGATGCCCACGAGCTGGTAAAAGTCGGAATCTGATTATAAAACAGTGAGCAGGCCCGAGGCTCGCTTTGCTGGATCCGCCGCGTCTGCATGTGTGTAAGGGGTGCACATGTGCATTGTAGACTGCTAATATATGTGTGTTTACATGGCACCTCCATGCTTTGGTAGAAATAATCAATAGATGAATCACCCAAAGCAGTGGAGCTCTCCCCAGGCAGTGTGGTGCAGCTTAATGCTATTCTTTCCATTCACCTTGGGAACGGCATCCATCAGGCCTCCCCCCAAAGTGAGGTACACTTGCCTAAAACATCACCAGTGCTTGAGGGGCTGCTTGGAAAATGATGCAGGGAGAGCGCAGTTGACCTCTCACCTCCTCCATGTTTTCGCTCGCTTCCCTCCTCTTTGGCGGAGCGGCAAATCACAGAGTTCCTGCCTCATTGGCATTGTCAGGCGCTTACAGTAGTGTTTCTCTGTATTGTGCTGGTGGTTAACTGGTTCAAATGTTATGGAAATGATATTTACCTCTTCTTTGATCCTGTAAACTCCAAACAGGCAGGCTGTTTTTCCCCCCTGTTTGAGGGAAGAAGGACTTACAGTAAAAGCAACGCTATAAATACAAACGAGAGGGAGAAAAATAGACGTCTGAAACGGAGCTCGGTGGTATTAAAATCAATCAAATATCTGAAATTTTCTACTCGAGCTGATGCCTTTTTAAATCACGATCCACTGTTGCTTGTAGGACACAGCAACAATTTTTGAAACAAACCACAAAGTCAAACCGGTTTGATTAATGATGCTTGGCAGCTCTCTATAAAACAAACTAGAAGCAAAAGCAGAAGCAGCGTTTGACGGCTCAACATACAGCGGTCAGTCCCTATTGCTTTGTGATAAATAGTGGACGAGCTCCATCTCGCCGTCATTTTTCTTCATTCACCTCTTATCGCTGAGACCTGAGAGAGGGAGAAAAAATGCAGCTTTCTTCTGTGATGAATGGTCCACATGTCTGATTCAGCACGGTGACAAACTGACACAATCACAGCAGATAATATGTCACCGGTGGCTGTTTCTTTGATCAAAACACAAGCCCCTTGGCCCCTGATTCTACTTAGTGAAACAAATGCAAAAACAATGCATTTCTTCCTCCTGATGATTACCAGTGTAGTGCATCCTTCATTCTAATCAGTCTAATAATCACACCTCTTAGCCGTGAGCTCACTGAGAATTATCTGTGAGGCTTGTAATGCCCATGCAGTGCTTATTCACAACCAAAAGGGGGCACAGTAATCCCTGATTCAGATTAGTACCGTTATGATGGATCCGAGGAACGCGCTGATGGTTGTATTGAGACGTAAACCCAGGAGAGTCACAGATGATTGGTGAAATTGATGGATATTTGATTTTCACTTTGACAGAATAAAACAACTCAAACTGCTGAAAACTATCTTCATTATGAATCTCATTATTATTATTATTATTATTATTATTATTATTATTATTATTATTATTACCTAACTTTGTAGAACTCTGCTCATTTTATTGTAATATGTAGAAATCATGATCTAAAAAGTGCTTCATTTTACCAGATCAATTTTCACACCATGCATCTCAGTGAAATAGCTCATGTATGGAGGGACCCTGCCATATTTTTGAGGAAAGGGATATTACTTTTTTTTTTAAGTACTCTGAACCTACCGATACACTTCTGAGAAGTTAAAGCGGATTCTGCATAACATATTTTACAGCAGAGTATTGAGACTGATTGATGGGTAATTGAGGACAACTGACACTAGTGATATTTAACAAAGGGAGTACAGTAATGTACCTAAGAGATAGTGAACCGACCCACTTGTGTACCTCCACTGGGCTTTTTTTATATGGGTGAAGAACAAACAAACAAGCACCAAAACAAAAAAAAAAGCTTTCAAAATCACTGAAGAGATATAGCATTTTCATATGGCATACAATATACTGGATATGTGAGGAAATTGATTTTTTTAGTTGTGCCTTAGGCAGACTTATTACACCCACATGTAGGATTTAGTATTATGTCCTCTATATCACTATGTAATTTGGAAAAATAATGAGGTCTGTACAGTCAAGTTTGAGGCTAACGTCGAAATTCAAATTCAAAAGAAACTCATGTAATTGATAAGAGTGAAACTTTACCTGTTAACATCCATCAGATCAATGGCGATCCACTGAGGAATAGAAAAAGAGGAAGAGTTTGGTAAACTTCCTGCTTTAACAGAATTTCCCCTGTTTGGAACACCCAGAGCTTTTAATAAATAAAATGGATCTCTCAGTTTCTGATCTTTTGCACATACAGTAGCATGTGGCTAAAAGAAAACCCAACCCCAATTCAGATGGGTGGCCACTGATCTGGTAGATGTTTAGATTATAAGGAGCAGGTTAATACATAATTACATGTTCCCAGCAGTGCTAGTCCATCCATGCATGCATAGAGACTATCTTAGCTACAGCCTGTATTAGGGACACCTACAATAACTTTAAAGGAGTCTGATGAGGCTGCACAGGTGACATTATTCCACTAGTTGACAACTACAGACTAGAGCCTAAAGCTTCTTAAATGACTGGGTGATCAGGGTCGCTTTGCTCCATGTCTGTCTTTCAAGTTATTAGCTCAGTTTACTCATGGATCAATAAGAAAGCAACAGGTCAAGCTGCCAGACCACAACGCTACCTATCTGAAACTGAGCTTTCAATATATCAGTTTTTCCACACATTTAAATGAAATTTGGGATTCCAAAAAAAGCAGCGTGTGATATGGAAAGCTGTATTTTGATCCAAGAAAAAGACCTATAACATGGAAAAGCAACTTGCAAATACATTTAATAAGATCTTGAACATTAAAGATGTTATTTTAATCCTTTTTAATTGCTGATTACATGGTGAGAACAAAGCAGTGATGACATTTGTTTTCTAGTTCTGCATCCTGCATGTATTTGATATAAACAAAAGTTCTTGCAATAATTGATCAGGTTTATCAGGTGTAGCATAAACCTTTACAGTCTTATTCACAGGCCTCTTGATGGAGCCGCAGCACTCAGCAGCAATCCTAAAAATAATAGATTTTTTCCTCTTTTTTTTCTTTTTTGTCTGTCATCATTAATAATTCATCTCTTTTCTTGGATGCTAAAACAACAACAAACAGAACAACAGCTCGGATAATGTATTCAGTCAAAAGCTCATTGTCTGGGGGAGGAGGAGAGGGGACAGCGAAAATGTGCACTGGAGTGAGACAAGAGAGCACCCCAACAGGGAGAGGCTCAATGTCACTCTGCAGCAAGGCGGGAAGGAAGAAAAACAAACGCCAGAAGGGGAAAAAAAATGTAAAAAAGGGAGTGGAAGATAGAGTTTGTAAGTCATAAAAGCCCAATTAGAGGCATTAGGGTCCTCAAATGGAGGATTACAATGAATAATTTGTGACTGCAATTTTTTCAGGCTGATTGTGCCATTAATGTTGGTGACAAAAAAGGATATATTTTTGAGAAGGGCTTGTAGAAAAGCTTTCAATGCATGAGAGAGAGACAAAAAACAATAATTCAAGGTTACATGTACGCCGTGCCAAATCTGCTCCGTGGTCCTCCATTGACTCAGCTGCTTTTCTTTAAATCTCTTCACTCCCCCGTCACCCCTTCATTCGGAGTAGCTCGACCTTGAATGTCTCCGGTGTGAACCAGTGCTCCAGCTTTCACATTACGCCAGAATGGATCCTGACTCATTCAATTTAAGCCCATCAAGAAAGCACAATACAAGCCAAATTAGCTGCCATTATTTAGACACTTTCCTGCCCCCAATTTGAGGTTATATATCACAATTAGTTACATTTGTCTCGGCTGTCTTCGTGGTTGTCCCACTCTCAGGAACATGCATGAGCCATTTTAACAGGCTTTATTCTTATATGGGAATTAGCAGATTTAAGCTGAAACGTGGCACTTGTAATTGTTTGTTTTCCAAGTTTTTATACTGAAAATATTACAGTGGACAATTATTTATAATTTTCTTTGTGACATCTTATTAAATATGGCTGTTTTTTTTTATTGTAATCAGACAGAGATGATTTCTGAAGATTCATCCACTGTGAAAAGAAGTTGCTGAACATATAACTGGTTAAGCAGTGTATATTTTCTGAGCACCTGAATGTCACAGAGAAATGTTTCCAGGTTGTTATTTTGCCATTGCTTACTGACATATTGTACATTCTTTGGAAAAAGATACAAAGAAACTTGCCATCTTGAATCATTTTGCTTTGACGTGCTGCACAGCCTACATACATATTTAGACAAAAAGTGAAAACTGTTCAAAATTCAAATATGAATTTTATTTGAAAAAAAAGAATTGCCTTTGCAGTCAATTTGCCTCTTAAAGACAACTAAACTACAGTTGGGACGCTAAAGCCAGAAGGTTTTAGCTACAGCAGATTTTCAAAATCTTCTTCTTCTTTATTTTTTTTTTGGGGGGGGGGGGTAATGTGGGATGTAGGACAGGACAGAGAGCCCCTGATTTGACATATTGTTCCTGTTTAACCAGCGACGCCCAACAAAATCCCTTTTAATCTTATGGACGTCTTTTATGCAGCTTATCAGTTCCGTTTCAGTCTGAACAAGGCCTTTTTAGCACCTACATTTTTAAGGCACCTTCTTTTAAAGGCCTACTTTCTTCTTATTGGCAAGTTTCGTCAAAAAGGAAAGACCAGTCAACATAAGAAATAAAGTAGAAACTTTGTAGAAATACATCTTTGCTGATTCTAAGCTGCTGCCAGGTTCATCAGAACAAGTGTGGAAGTTTTGTATGATAAAAATGCCAGCAAGCCATGGAGATCTATCTGCCAAAAACACCCCCCAAAATTAGATAGCTAGATAACTGGGTGAGGATAACTATAACAAGCTGACAAATCAAATAAAAAAAAAAAAACCCCTCTCAACTACCTGAAGTCATTAATGAGAAATACCCTGTGACACTTAAATGTACCCTGTTTCTGAAAAAAATATTATTGTGAGTCTTTATGAGTAGTTAGAGCTACAGCATTAAGTTATTGAGTATTACCTCCCAGTGTTACTGATATATCCTGCCTGGTTTGGGGGCATGCAGGTGTTACAGCCTGCTTCTGCTGTATTTTAACTATTCTTATTCTTATCTACACATGACACTAAAATAGCAATGTACCAAAAAAAAAGGCAAAGGGACACTGTGGGTGAAAACTGCTGAAAAAATCTTTACAATGATGCAGTCTCAAATAGCTTTCCATAACTTTTCCAGCAAACATGCGCTCTTCGGGCCCATTGAAGCAATGTGGACAGACCCACATGGCGCAGGATAGGCAGCCTACAACAGGCCCCACTAGGGTAAAATGGCTTAAAATGTAGGGCACAAGATGGGCCCCAGTGGGGTAAGCTCATTCTGTAGGCTGACTGTGGCCTGTCCACACTCACAGCAGGCTGCCCCTCTGGGGCCCCACCCAAGGCCCACAGTGCTTTACCCAGACTTCCCCAGATTTTATGCCAGTACCAGGGAGCACAGTAGAGAACACTGCTTACAGTAATTTTTTTCTAAAAAAAAAAAAGAAAAAGAAAAAAAAAAGACATTTTGCTACACCCTTATTCACAAGAGTTTAATGGCTCTTTTCAGGCTGAAACCAGAGATCTTTTCGTTGTCAGGCAAAGTTGTAAACCACTACATTTCAGAGCCACTTGCATTCAAAGGGAAAACAAATAAACAAACAAAGCCCCAAACTCAAATACAAATACAAACTCAAATGAGTTTGTCTTAGAAAACAGAATGTGGCCTGATAACTTCTAGGATATTCAAAAGTAGAATGTGAGACAGAGCCTTCAGCTTTCAGGACCTTCTTCCGTGGAAACAGCTCCCAGTTTGGAACTGGGAGACAGACACCCTCTCTATTTTTAAGATTAGGCTTAAAACAGTGTGTCTTTTATCTTGTCTTCCTCCCATCACCCCAGCTGGTTGGAGCACATAGCTGCCCCTCCCTGGGCCTGGTTCTGCCAAACATCTCTTCCTTTTAAAAGGAAGTTTTGATTGATCGGTAATTCCTTCTCACTATCTCCAAGTGCTTGTTCATGAGGGGTCATCTGATTGTTGGGGTTTTCTATCTATTATTATAGTATCTTTACCTTACAATATAAAGCACCTTGAGATGACTGTTGTTGTGATTTGGTGCTATATAAATGATACTGAAGAGAAATTGAATTGAATTGAACTTTAACTTCCTGAGTTCTTTTACAGTATATTAATGTATATGTAAGATCCAGTTTCACTTCCTTTTACTGATCTTTTGATTTTTTGATTGTAAAACTCTTCTATGGTGTAATGGCAGTATTATAAATAATGTGTCAGGGAAGACACCTGTGTGGGCCCACAATGGGTAACTGACGGTCAACCGTGGGGATGTGTGGGCAGGAAAAACCTATGCTTATCCCATGTGGGCCCCAAGTAGGTGTGCTCACACATGGCCAGCAGCAGTTTTGCCCTTTGGGGCCCCCATTTGGGTTTTCTATGGCAAACCGACTACGGGTATAAGTTATCTTTCATATTCTACTCAATTCTGCATATGAGAATTCACAGGCAACCAAAGGAAATTACTCCAACGCAGACCAACAAATGGAGATATACATAAAATGCAGTGCAATCTAATGTACCTGCATTAATAAGGCACTGCATAAAAGATCAGATATTTTCACTGCCTCTGTTTAAGTTTAAGATGGTTGAGATGAGTGATAATTTGCTGGGTATTATTTGTGGTAATCAGCTTGATATGAATTGAGAATATTGTATGATAAATAATTAGAAACTTATTGGGTAGCTCTGAAATATTAGATGTTACTTACTGTTTATGTTTTCTTTTTCCTCTCCATGCAAGTGTGTAATGGAGTGATTATTCAGGCATCCCTATGATAACACGTTGGCATTGCTTTGCATGGGATTTATGTTTTATTTAGCATACCAGCATTTATTAGTGTTATTTAAAGCACAGCAATGAGTGGATCTTTTGTTGTTTTCCTAACTTTTAAAAAGAGGGTGGACAAAGTGATCCCCCCAGCATGTGGAATGGGAACATTCTGCATGCTGTGGAGGCAGAATCCTTGGCCACCCCCAACAAATTTGTTTTTGAGTCTCCAAAAATTAGCTGAGGTCCGTTATGTTTTATTTTTCCAAAAATGACTCCCCACTGAGGAGACATGGAATTTCGTTGTCTAAAACTACCTCTTCCCATGCGTACCCTCTGACATGGAGAAAGAGCTGTAAGAGCACACTGGCAATCCAGTGATCAGGCGCATGATTAAAAACCGATATGTTTTGAGAAAACATTAACAAGGACCAAACAATATAATCAACACAATTTGGGGCAAGCATTTTTCCACTACAGGTAAAGCACATGCAGTTGCATTCTGTTTCTAAATTAAAGTAGAAAATATTAAAAGCTCACTAATTTTTCAACAAAAAGATACACTAGATGCACTCTTTTCCAACCCATGATCATTTTTTGCAATGTCCCGTACATAACTATTGACGCATCTGCATTTTAATTTAGTTTTGAAAAGAAGACAAAGCAAAAAGAAACAAGAGATGGAAAAAGCGAAGAGAAATAAAGATCTGGCAGGAATCCATTCATTCAGGAAAGCAGGACCACAGAGTTTACTTCCAGGGAGAACAGATAAAAGACTATCTTTGAATGCAGTTAATGACTTTTCTCACCTAAAGTGTTGACAAGTGTTCCGTGAGTACACTTCTTACCAGATGGGAACATTGACTCGACTGCCCAAATCCACCCCGAACCTAGTTTTCCTTCCTTCTTTTTCCACGGAAATGGAACCTCCTTTCTTTTCAAAAGCATCTGCTTCTTTCTTATCTATACATTGTTATGCTGCCGTGCTCAAACTTTACATCCATGTCTGCTGTGAGTTTAAGGTGGAAGGTTCAGAGCCTGAGAGAGATGGCTTGACATTGATGCTTTCTTCTTTGGCATGTTGAGATTTAAAATCTCTTAAAGAGTTTGTTGAACAAAAACTGTCGGGGGCTGTGCTATTAACAGGTGTTCACACCGCCTTCCAGCTCTGCCTCTCTATAGAGCCAGAGGGAGCTTTAACCTCAGTGCCATCATATAGGGTAAACAAATGTGGACCCTAAACACAGCGGGAATCTGTTCTTCAGAGTCAAATGGAACGCAATGCAAATTCTCCACATTAACTGGATATACTTTTAGATATCTGGATTAAAACACACATGTGAAAGCTTCTAACAATACAGATGTTTTATGTAAGGAAATAAAAACAAGAAACATGACAAAAAAAGCAGAGTTGCCCTACATGTCTGTCAGAAACTGTTTCGTGGGAGATAAATCTGTATTCATGAGTCTGACTCTTGCCAGTTACACCGTTTTATCTAGGAAGGATTTGCTGAGCCTAAATGTTCGCTTTGGAAAATAATTTCCCTTCTCCTGCAGTTGCTTATCACCTCCTAAATTTAAGTGGTTTCAGTTAATTGCTACTTTGTCGGCATCTGTGCGGCGCTGTGGTGTTATTTCAGTATACCGTCACAAATTAAAAAGCAATATTGTCCATTTGTCCTTCATATAGAATACTTTGGATATCAGGTTGTATAGATGAAAATAGTTAATGACGCTGCTGTTAAGAGATATTTGGGTTTTATGCAGATACAGTGTCAGTAAAAAGAGATGTTTTTCCAGCTAACTGATGTATGTTTGAACCACTGATTTCTGCATTCACAAAAATAGCCCCTGACCACGTGCATGTCTTTCTTTATAAGAGAGATCGTCTTATTAGGCAGCAGCTCTATCTTTATGTTCTATTTTCAAAGCAAGAACCAAAGCTGCACATTGAAGAAAGTGCTTTGAACTTACTTTTAATTGTATGTTTTTAGGATATTGTAAAGGGGGGAATGCTGCATACCTGAGTCCATCCGTCTCAAATGTAATATGAATTCATGGAATGATACCTGGAGTTTATTAATTCAGAGCCACAGAGACAGCTGAATAATGAAATTTAATGAAAATTTTAGATGGACTAAAAGTCAGAGTGCTTCTGTCATTAATTTTAAAAGCACACATACCATCAGGCTTCACACAGTAATGATAAATTCCTCCACTGGACCTCATGGTATATGGTAACTGTGCCCAATACTGAGAAAAAAGGCTTTTTTCTGTATTTGATGGAATTCAAGGTCTTATTATGGGAATTGATTTTCCTGACAATGTGCATATCCGAAAAAGACTTAACTTTAAATTCAAATGAAGGACTATAGGAAAATGATTTGTCTTGTGAGGGTGACTGATGAAAAAAGGTTGTATTTCTCATTTGCACTTTTTCTCGATTTATGTCTAAAAATTAAATAAAAGAAAAGTGGAAAAGCTATGTTAACTCAGGGATTACTGTTGCCTCACTTTATTATGTTATGTGGAAAATCCAAAATCAAGAAGCAAATTTAGAGGGGTGCATGTGACTATTGTGAAAAAAGAACAGTGACTTTTTTCGGCTGTAGCTCAAGAGATAGAGCAGGTCAGCTGCTGACCGGAAGGTTGGTGGTTCGATCCCTGGCTCCCCCAGTTTGCATGCCAAATATCCTTGGGCAAGAAACTAACCTTGCTCTTCGATGCATCCATCAGAGTATGAATGCGTATGAACGATAGTTAGAAAGCACAAATTGTAGATAATAGTGCTTGTGTGAATGGGTGTGTATGGGGTAAATGTGGCGTGTTCTATACAGCGCTTTGAGTACACCAGGAGAGTAGAAAAGCGCTATATAAGAATCAGTCCATTTGCCATTTACCATTTATGATAACTGCCAAATTTTTAGTATACATAGGATAGCAGATCCTTTACACAAAATTTAAGTTGCTCTAATTTCTACATGTTCTGGGAAGCTGTGCAGCTAAAATAAAGCATTCATTCAGGTAAAAAAAATATTAAATCAACCCCTCCCTCATACAGTTTGTCTAACTATGATAATAATAATAAAAGAGATCAAATCCAAAAAACGCGTGTATTATCTGAATATTACTAACTACCAGATGAAGGTAAAATCTGATTAACTGTCTTTTATGGAAGCCAGCAGGAAGCCCACCAACATTTATATAAAGTAAAAGCAAACAGCAGAAGAACAGGTGAAGGTGAAGACAGAAGTTAGCTAAAGTCTGACAGTTTTCTACAAACCATTGTCTAAATTGTTGTTGAACAGTTTCTCCTGACACTTTGTGTAGGTATTTCAGGATTTGACACCTTAAAGAAACGACTTTTCAAAGCAATTTCTTCAAAGGCAACATTTTACAGTCTTCTCGTGACCCTTCTTTTTTATGTTATCAAATATTCTCTCATGTAAAGATATGTTTGTCACGCTATAACTAGATGAATTAGTGCCAGCCCAATGTCTCATTTCATTGTCAATGCACTAAAACTTAATTTCACATCATAACAATAAATGGTAGCCGTTTAATTTTTCCAGCTGCATACTCCAGTTAATTTTTTGAGTAGAACGATACTCTCAAAGGAACAGCCTTCAGCATTGTATCTTAAACGAATCTATTCAAAAGAATCCGCATTCTCTACATAGCACATCTTTACAATTAATTGGTTTATCTGCTTCTTTTCACGTATGCTCAACTAACTTCTGAGATAAGTTGTACATGAGGAAGTGTGCACAAAAACTATCCACAAAGTGTTCATAATTTTCAGCTTGAAGGCCCTCGGTTCATTTACTGTTGTGGTTGATTTTTTTTTCTGCTGTTTTACAAAGAATTGGAAAAAAATAAGATGAAATAAAAAAAGTCATTGTCAGACTCTATCTATTAGCACCATCCTCTCTCTACCTGTCTTTATTTCCTGTCTCTTTTTATCACATTGCTGCTTATAACGCATTGAAACTGTACAATAGGTTTACTGTTGACCAAAAAAGATGCTGGCAGGAGAATAAATCCAGTCAGATCCCTGTGGTTTACTCATCCTACCTCACGTCCTGTGGACTTGTGACTATACCTCTGGCCCAGCGTGGGCCACACTCAACCAAGCATGGTGTTATTGGACCAGCCATGGAAACCCTCTGTACTCTGACCCCAGAGGAGATTGGATCCTTGGTAGCAGAGAACCTTAGCGGCTGCCTCCGTGGCTTCGCAGCGTGACTCCATACAGCGGGATAATGTGTTAGTTGTAGAAATGTAAGACCCTGGGATAAATCAGGAGTCAGTACAGGATAGACGGGATCATCCTCTTTACTTTGTCAACTTTTTCAGTTCAAGTTCTTATGTAGTGTAAAGGAAGAAAGGCTTTTTTAAAAAGCTCTTTCAGTATTATTCCCCAAAGTTTTTCATATTCTTCCTGTGACTGCATGGATTTCCTCCTAGTATTCCTGCTTCCTCTCATAGTCCAAAGACACGTATGCCAGATTTTGTCATTTTAAACTGACCAGGTGTGGATCCAAAGGTAGGTAAGTGCATAGAATAAAGTGCTGTAAGAATATATGTGTAAAGGTAAATACAGCTTTAAGAGTAAAATGCTTTGAGTGGTGAGTAAGATCAGTAAAGCTCTATATAAACACCAGCCCATTCCATCATATCTATCCTACTTAGCAGTAATATGTGTGGATTCTGGAGCTTTATATTAGTGAAGCTTCATTGTTGTTAAAAATATAGATCGAATGTGGACACTATAGTCTACTCTTTCTCCCACAACACTGTCTTGCTGCTTTTATGATTCAATAATGCACGACATGTGGCTGAAAATAGTCCATACCAAGCAAGTTTTAGTCATGCCAGAGAAACACTAGAATCAATTATTGGTTCAATCTGTTGAAGGCCCTGAAAAGAACCCCAAATTTCCCCTGATGCAAAAACGAGTCTGTGTGTGCAGGTTTAATTGTGATAAATTAATAGTTGTTGATGTTTGAGCGTGTTTGTAAATGTGTCTTGTAGTACAAATGCTTTGACGGCCAGTAGATATTTTAAAAAGCCGCTACAGTGTATACATGTACAGAAAAAAAGATATCAGGCCCATGTGTTTATAATGTTTTGTTTGCTATCCTTATCCTGAATTTGCCACCACATAATAATTTAAACGTCCATTTAAGTGCTTTCCTGAATTTTTTTGTCCTTTCCTCAGGACTAAATTATGACTAAATAACTAACAGCACCTATTACTTACTGGAATGTTTATTAATGGCCTTTTTTTAGGTTTATGTTTTATTTATTTGTATCGTCCACTGCTTAATGATGTATAATGCTCTTACATATTAAATGCACCAATCTGTACTTAAAATAAAAATAAAATACAAGCCCCAAACCTAAAGTTTAATAATCTGTTTAAAGGGGTAATTTTATCCCAGGTGAATATCTTTCTTCAATATTCTTCACTACGTTTTATTTTTTTTAATGTGACAGTCAGTCACGCAACATTACAAGTTTGGGCTTGTAGCCCTGATGATGTTTGAAATGCACACCAAGCCCTATTCTGTTGAAAACAAACACATACACACACACACACACACACACACACAACATTATCCCATCAATTTAGTGTACATTTGGCAACAAAAAGGTGTCCCTATATTTTTTGAGTGGGTATACTGCTCAGTCGTTTGAAGGTGTTTGTCTATGGAGTGTCAAAGCTGTCAAATGATGTTGTCACATAAACATGTCACGGCGAGATCCAATATCTAGCCCCCATCCGCTCGCTGACAGAACGACGTCTTTCCTGTTAAAGTCTCTTCTTGCCTGCACAGTATGACTCTTCATAAACAAACAAACAGAGACAAAAGACAGCCCAAATCTTGCATGTCGAAATCCGACTCTTTGAAAGCCAAAAAAGCAGGAACGGATGCAACAACCAGCAGCTGTCTTTCACTTAACTACCCACAGCTTTTGAATAGCATTAGAATACATGAGGACTTCTAGACAGCGAGGTGTACTCCCCTGGTTCCTAATGTATGACTATTTCATATGGACTGGAGAGGGAGCGAGGGAGGAACTGTCTGTGGGGGTGATTGACACAGGCCCACATTAGGAGCAGCTTTTGGAAATAGGTCCGTGGAGACTTGGCGTATTGGGTCTGCTGAAGGAACGGTGTCTCCGTGAGGAGCGGTGCCTTCTTAACCCCACTCATTGGTATGCCGATGCGCGGGTAGCGAGCAGCGCTCCACACGGCACAGCCTTCCAGACTGCTGCCGCAGCCCCCAATTCAACACACCGCTACGCAGACACAACCCCACTGAGGGCCTGTGACGATATGCAGCGTGGAATACTGAATCAAAATAGGCTCCAATTAATAATCACATAGTTAGTTCATTTTTAGGCTCCCCGCACACTCACCGCGGCCTGCAGGAGAGCTCATCCTTCCAGAAGTTTCGGCAGGCAAAAGTTTGGTTTCAATTTCACAACGCGCCACATCATCCACACGCAAACACACGAGGCGTCAAACATGTCAAGCTTCAAGTTGGTGCAAATAAGAAGGCACAGGCCCTCCCATCCCTCCCACATGTGACAAAACACAGGCAAAATAAAATGTTTAAATTTGGTTTTAGATCTCACTTCGGGTCTCTAGAATGAGAGGAATAACATGTCAGCATTGAGACATACTCTGCTGTCAGGTAAGAAGACAGAATATCACTTTACCCTATTGTGACTTTGAACTATATGACAGTAAGCAGACAGATTGTTTTTGTCACAGAACTAAGTGACCTTGAACCCAGCTGTTCTCTTTTCAAACTCTTCCTCCGTACATCTAAAAATATTCCCATCACAAGCAAACTGATGGAATTTACGAGACCTAATGTCATTGCAAAGAAATATTACCACAAACATACAGTACATATTTTTGTCTTTATCATTCGAAGGGAGTTATCATTTAGCAAGCTTCGAGGTCCAAGGTGAGACAGGAATATTTGAGTACGCCTAATGAAAGGCAATATAAAAGGTGCCTCTTGTGTTGTTTGAAATCAGCTTGTTTTGTTTTTTGGCTATGTTACATGTGCTGGCACTAATTATACAAGCTAGGTAGTCCTCGCACATTCAAAAAAGAAAATTCGACCATTTTTGACATGTTCATTTAAAGTTACTAATCATATGTAAATATGCAAAGCAGGTCCCGATGGGATTTCTTTGATATGCAAATTGAAAGTGCAAACAAAGGTGGGGGAGATGAAGAGGATTTTTTTTTTTTTTTAATAATATGAAGAAAAAAAACCCTCTGAGATGGTATTGTCATGATGTTCTGCTGGAAACGAAAAATCTGAGACTACTCACCACTCATGGCATTTTGTTAGCGCATTGTTTCAAACATGATAGCGCCATGCGCTGGAATTCCACGGCCAAATTTCTGCCTTTAATATCAAAGGCAGGGTCCGATATGAATCTAGTCTTTTTTGCTATTCGCTTATATTGGAACATGTAAACGGGCATGACAGTGTAGCCTCTATCATAACAGCAACTTACATGCACAGTTATCTGTTTGATGGGATGTAAAGGGAAGGTCAGTGTTTCCATAATTCACTCCAGAACCATAAATCACAGTATATGATCTCCTTTGCCCGTGCAGCTGTCGTGTCCTGTTCGCTAAATGCAGAAAATGACCAATTCACCGCTGTATAATATGGCACTTATGGGCACAGGTGGAGGTTTTAAAAGACTTTGTTTTCCCCATTTCCTTGCTTACTCTGCCGAGCTGTACATTCAGATTAATCGTTAAATTCTCACTGCTCGTGAATCTAATCATTATTTTATGCATGTTAGCACACTGTTAACTGTCCAATGCTCTGACAGTAAGCTAACAAAAGTTCCTATGTGGTCAGCGATGGGAAGCAATGGAGGGAAACTGACTTTTATTGACACGAGGCTGTCAGAATGGAGACACCACCACTGTTCATTTCCAATTTCAGTCCACAGATTGGAATCCGCTGCTGGGCTCTCCAGTGTCTCAAGCACCATTTTCTGAGCCTATGGTGTGGAAAACATGATTTAATTCCTGTTCAATGCTTTTCATCAGATTCTCCATCTCTCCAAATCGTCTTTGTGTGGCATCATATTGAAGGAGTAATTGTGCATCACTGTGGATGGTGGAGTGCAACGTCCTCTGGTAAAGCCAAGGGAAAAAAAGTGATGAGGGAAGCTGTCGCTTGATGTTGCAGTACTGTTACTGATCATTTCTTGCCAATGAGAAAGCTGTTTACAATATTGTGGTAATGTTCTCTTTCAGTGAAAGTGACTCAGTAACGGCAGTCACAGCAGTGAAAACAACTGCAACTAATGAAAAGTGACTGTAAACCAATGAGCGGGTGCGTGATCAATATTTTAATTACATGTTTGTGGAATGCACTGCAGTGCTGCTCCCTCACCAATAACATGTTAATTCACGCAGAAGTGGGATACGTGGCCTTTCATTGTGTTTCACTGAGTTTCTGTTTCTTTAATTAATTTTAAAAAATAATCAAAAATATTTTTACTAATTACTCATTATTAAAACTAATCTGTTATGTTACACATTATATTTGTGTTACCTGACTCATCAGAGCTCCCTACAAGGCGCCAACTCTAAAACTTTTACATCCACTTAGTCCAACCTCTGCCTTTAACTTATAATAATACAAAACAAGAGTGTGTACATTTTTAATAGACATGAACTAATAGCCCAAGTGACTGATTGTTGGTAATCAAAATTCTCAATTTATACAATGAAAACAAGTAGATTCACACACCATTCCACTCCAAGCAGAGACCACCTGATTCATGAGTGTAAGCTTAGGCTGTAGGGTCACATAGGCCGAGAGTCCGGTCGATGACCCCCTGGTAACCTCGGGTGTAGAGAAAAATGTGGAATCACCAGTGTTGGTCAAGTTACTTGAAAATAGTTACTAATTACTGATTACGTCTTCAAGAAAGTAATCCTGTTACTTAACTGATTTGTTATTTTCACAAGTAATTAGTTACTTTATTACTTTGTTACTTTTTAAAAACATGATACACAACCTGAATACGTAATAAAGCACATTGCATCAAGCAAAAATTTAACTATATGCAACAGTCTCTGACTGGAAGAAATTTGTTTAACATTTAAACCTATTTTCTGCATATTCCAGCATATACATACATATACTCTTTCAAATAGATGCAAGTAAAACACATCAAACAATAAATAAAATCAAAGATTCAGCTGCACTGAGTCCTGTCGCTCTTAAATCTATTTTCACCTGTTTAGCAAGAGTGGGGGTTTGTCTGGTGCTGCAGCAGTCATGTCAGTGGGTGGATCTGGGGGTTTCTCTGTGAATTTCACATTCCCCGTGGCAGCGTGCTCAGTACTTGGTTAGAATTGAAGTTTAATTTTTCGCTGTAGAAAGAAGTTTTCTTCCCATGCAGAGTGTACAGCAGACACTAATGTTTTTGTCACTTTTTATGGAATCAAACCCAAAGTAATGTATATACTTCCAAACTTTAAATGCTACATGGTCGTACTCTCTCCCACACTCCATATTATCCATTGTTGATCTACACACGTGTGTGGCTGCCATGAACATTGCACATTCATACGTCCTTGTCATGAGACACTCGCACAAACAAAATCATGACAGTTTAGTAACGCAGTGACGCAGCTTACTTATGGGAAAGTAACAGTAATCTAATTACTTTTCTTGCAATAGTAATCCCTTACTTTGCTCATTACTTGAAAAAGTAATCAGATTACAGTAACGGGTTACTGCCCATCTCTGGTAATCACCAACTGACTCAATGGCATGGGCCCGAGTAGTTTGCATGGAAGATGCTGACCTGTCTGCAAACACTCACCATTTACTCTCTGACCTGCGTGAAACACAGAAAACTGGGACACAAACCAGAAACAGGGAAAGTTTGGCTTCACCGCTGCAACCAGTTTGGGGTATATTGCAGTATGAAGTAATGCTTTAGTTAAATGGCATTGTAAAGCGCTTTGGGTGCCTTGAAAAGTGCTATATAAATCCAATCCATCATTATTATTATTATTATTATTATCACATTTTTCATTTTTAACATTTTTCAGTAATGCACTAATATAATGCTTTATTATATTGTATTATAATACAGTTGATTAAGTAATCTACTGCATTAATTTAAAGAAAAGTAATGTAATGTAACCAAAACATTTAAAAAAGGACTACTTTTGCTTTTAAAAAGGTAAAAATTGAATTTGCCCAATTAAACCTGTCTGTCAATATAAACTCCCTAAAACAGTTGAAACAGAATTTTCAGCCACCAATATTTTTTTCTTTAGTGTACAAGTGCTGTCTTTTTAACATTAAACCAGGTTTGTTTCTTCTGCAAGCCTGGCAGAAGAAACAAACTTGCAATTCTTCCGATGGCCACTAGAGACTGCCTCCAAAAAGCGAGTCAATCCCCACAGTGAGCTGTCTTAAAATGTTCACTCAATTTGCAGCAAAAACCAAACAGCCTAGATTTAATAAAATAAACCTGAATTCTTCCTTCCAACTACTTTAACTTTCTTGAACCTCTGTCGACTCCCTGACATAGATCATATATTGTCCTTGTCTCTTTCTTTGTTTCTCTTCTCTTTTTCCTCATCTACTGCCATGAAGTTGGGCTACATGGCAGCCCCCTTTTGAGCCTGGCTTTGTCAGATATGTCTTCCTGTTAAAAGGGAGTTTTTTTCTTCCCCTGTTGCCGATTGCTTGATCACAGGGGATCATACAATTGTTGAGTCTTCATAAAAATGGCTTGAGACAACTGTTGTTTTCAAGTTGCACGTGCATGTAAATACAGCTGTACTGAATTTAATTTAGCAAGCCAGTCAAGAACCCTTACACAAACACAGAGGCACAACAACATCTGTACAATTTTTTTCAGTTGAAGATATTAATGGTTTCTTGTTCTGGTATTAGTTAAATGTTTATATTTTTCACATGTCTTTCTCTCTCTCTCTCTCTCACACACACACACACACACACACACACACACACACACACACACACACACACACACACACACAGGGTTGTGGTGTCATTTTTTTTATTTATTAGAGATGGTTAGTTTACATGTATTGGTCAGCTATAACATTATCAAATGAGAAAATAGGGCTTCCTGCATTTTTTAAGGTGGAATGTTTTCTTGCATGTAATGAAGTGAATCAATCAAGTTGTGAATCAATCAGTGCACTGTGACAACTGAGGGGACACACAATTAGGGATCAAATACACAACCCAGAACAGTAAGTAAGTGTTCACAATCTTAAAAGAGCAGAGTGGGAATTCGCTACATAAATTGAGTCCAACTTGGCACATAAGGAGCAATCAGGCAAAACAACAACTAAACAGTCTGTGACTGTTAAGGACACAAAGAAGATTTGGTGAAGAACATTTAGATTATGTACACACAGAAAGAGAAAAGGCAGAGTTAGTGCTCATTATGTGGCGAGAGCAATCACAGTGACGCGAAACACAAAACAAAACAGTAAACCATGGAAATGATCCTGGAGCAACAACAAAACATAACATAACAATTTTAATGGTTCCTCCAGTGGACACATTACATGTCATTACTGGCTTTACTTGCTTATAAAAATTTCCCTTGGATTGTCCAAACTACAAATACAGGAAATAAAAAAGTGATGGAGCACTGTTGTGGAACGTAATGACACCCCTACATCTTTTTTTAAAAACTGTAATTAATCATCATAAAGTAATAAGTGTGTATGATCGCTTACACTTACTGTCAAAAGGAACCAGTTCAGTTATAAAACACTCTGAAATGCTCATGGTCCTGTCGGGGGAAGTTCATCCATCTTGTCTCAAAAGATGGTTTTTTAAAGACAATCTGTAAACTAAACTAAACATTTTGCTTTTCTGCTCTCAAAGGAACCTCGTGACATTTTATAAAACTTTCAGAAACAAGCTGGCCATTCTCCTGTTTCAAAGATTAAGGATGAAAAATATCTCGCTTGTCCTATTTACAATACTTAAATAATGATTGTTAATGTATGGTATAGCCTAACAATAGCTATTTTACAGAATAATCTTTAACTGAGCCTGGCCCAAGCCTCCAGTTTGCAGTCATAAAGACATAAAGGCATAATTTTATTATTGTACAAAAATGGTCAACACAGCTTAGGTTAGCTTCGCAGCCAAAAAAGTGTCGACTGTGATGAAAAAACACTGTGCTTACCCTTGCAGATGAGAAACAGTCATTATTTAGCAGGTAATGCAATTCATTTTAAAAAATGGCTGCAAATATCATTTTTAAAAAAAAACATTGCTCACTTACTAATATCTCAGTTTTGTGGTGAAGTGGTAGAATTCCACAAAAATCTACCATAATTGCTTTAGGACTAGAATATTTATCACATAGAGAGTATTACACACACACATATATACATCAAATGTGTGTTTTGTTAGTAGGTGGCGGACTATTGTGGCAGGGCCAGTGCTGAAGTATGGAAGAAAAAATAGAGAGGGATTTATTATCCTGTATTGAAGTTCACCCCAAAAGAGCTAGCATTTCACAGGAGCTGCATGCTGACCTTTCCAACAGCCAAAAATGTCATTGAAGGTTTAAGGCAAAGAAATCCAGTCGTATTTAACCAAGCCTTCAAAATCTTTGACATTTCTTCTGATGTTGCCACAGGATGGCACCCTGAAGACTGAGAGCTGGCCTTCTCATAGAGAGCTATAGCTTTTTACACATACAGACTTCACATGGAAGCAGCCCTTGTGCAAACACCAGTCTCCGCTATGAAAAGAGGGGATTTAGAGATATGCCATTGCAGCTGATGGAAGATAAGATTTTTTTAAAAGCCACTTTTAGTCTTTGTATTGTCTAACATGAATGGGTTACTAATTAGGAAAGACACACAGGGTCATGTCCCAATAGGTCCTGATTATTTTAGGAAGATCAAGATACTTTTCAGCTGCTACTGTGACAAATTACTTCATTCTCAAACACACACATGCACACAAACACATACATCTATATATATATATATATATATATATGGAGAGAGAGACCATATACTGCATATACCTTTAATTCTGATTACTTCTTAATTTTTTCTTATCTGGTTTTGGAGTATGTGTGTGTGGAGACCCAACCCACACGCATAGACACACACACACATCAGTGAACACTCCACTGAATCAGTATGGTGTCAGTCTGCATCTTCCCTGCCACTCACTAAATTGGAGAGAAAGCTGCTCTGCGCTCAGGCAGAACTAAACTAGGAAGTGCTAAAGCTGGAGGCAGAGACAAGGGACATGTATGGTGGGGGGAGAAGAAAAGGGGCAGGGTGGTGAAAGAGAGAACACAGGGGTGGAAGTGATGGCAGCAGTGGTGGTGGTTGGGAAGGTTGGGGTGGGGGGGTTACACTCTCAACACTACTGGATACTACCACGGTGGTCCTTCACTGATTCACATTCCCTTAATCCCAGTTGGCAACCTCTTGGACAGGCACACTTGATCCAAACGCACACACACACAAACAAACTCACACCCATACAAACACACTCGCCACCCCCACACTGCTCGAACTCACTCACTCATAGAAAATGGACACAATGGTGTGGATGGGTTCAGCTTTAGATGAGGCAGAGGCACAGATTGAAGTCTTTACACTTGTGTAGTCATCTCTGAGGATTGACATCACCTCCAGGAAAGAGGCTGAGCTATTGCAAGCATCAGAGGTACTGAAGAGCTTACCCTTTATAAGAGAGGACAGAGGATATACTATTTGTTGAATCACAGGGGTTTTTTTGAAAAAAAAAAACAAAAAACGTGCATTTCTGTGGTCTTAATTAATTAATTAATATATGTAATATATCTGTTATAGTCTTGTGTTATTAGCAATTTCTGAGACTAAATCAGAAATTTAGGCTCCATTCCACTCCCCATTAATTGCAAAGCACACCCAGGTAAAGTCTTTATTAAAAGTTGGAGAGGTTACGTAACCGAAGTGGCACTAGTTTGACTCAGGAGAGCAACAAGACCAAAAGGACAGTAATTGGTCCAGATGAGACAAAAAAGAAACTGATCCAGAATGCTTACTTGAGTCCACTAGTAGCAGTCAGATAGTGAGCCAGAGGACTGGAAAAATAAGGTTTCGCCTGGGACAGAGGAAATTTGGGACAAATTCTTTGGGAGGCATGTAGCTTTATACATACATAAGTGGGACTGAAGACCTGGAAGAGGTTGGAGCATTGCGAGCATTTTCTATCCATGATAACTGTATACACCAGTTGGAGCGGATATGGGAAGGAACCTGGCAGAGTTTCTAAAAATGTCAGGAAATGAGCTGACTTAAAGAATCTGTCCATGATAGTGATGATTCAATGATGGATTTGATGTTCTTGGGGTCAGTCCTCTGCTGCCCACCCTGAAACACATGAGTGTTCCAGAGAAGATTTTTCAGTGGAAGTGGAACGAATCAATGGAAACTGGTTGGTTATGCAGGTAGGTGATCCACTCTTTCAGCCCTAGTGCACTGCACTGAAAATTAGGACATTATTTTAGCCTATGTCATTAGCACAGTGAGGCTATAACTTCACTAATGAGTTTTTTTTTTTTTTTTTAAACTGCCTGTTTACTACACTTATGAAGCAGACAATCTGGTGAAGCCAGAGTGCTGGAGCTGATCCTTTTATAATAAGGCGGTCCGGTTGAGGAACAAGAAACTCTGGATTCTACCCAAAGGGGGAAATCAGTGCTGAACTATGACCCAAAGAACCCAAAGATAATGGATATGTGAAAAGATTTGGGATCACTTTCCAACGTTTTTGTGAAGATTTGGAACAGAAAGCAAATCAGAATATTCATTTCTAATCAGCCAGTGTTTGTTTTGTTACATTATTTGTAATGGCAAAAGACAAATTATGTATTCAGGGATATTTGAAAAAGACTTTGGAAGATAACTAGATGATTTCTAAAAATGACTTTTTATCCTGATGTACACTAAACAACTTCCTAGGAACCCGCTCTTCACAAAGAGGAAGGGTCAAATAAATATCTTAAGGCAACACTAAATGATTCAGGTAATGGAGAAGCTGAAAAATGGAGTGATGTGGGAAGGAGCTGATCTTGTGGTTGGAGACTAAGAAGGGTTTGTGTCTAAGTACACGGGGCTGAAGATAATTCCAAACTTTTGCTCTTGAGATATAAGTAATCAGACTTTACTTTGAATTTTTCCCATTAAAACTGTCTCAGAACCAGACCTTGCATCTTGTCTGCTGCATGTTTGTAAGTATTCTTGGTCACTTATTTTAGTGCTGTAGAACAGATGGCTTACGGTTGTACTGGCTTATAATACAAATTTAAGCACAACACAGCAATTTCTTTGGAAAGAGTAAGATTATTTTATTAAATAAAATACGTCCTGATACTTCCTGATCACCTGCTTTTTAGCCACAGCTAGCAAATACTTTCAGTGGTTAATGTGCAAAATAAACAATAAAATTACTAAAAAAAAGTGATTATTGAAAATTATGTAAAAAAAATACTAAAACAACTGGCTGTACATAAAAGAGGAATGAACCTTTTTTTTTTTTTTTTTTTGGTGAAGTTACAATGTCCTGGCTCAAACTGATTGTTTTTGCCTGTCTGGCTTTGCTTTTTAAAACACGATGTCATCATCAGTATAGGACATGCCATAGTTTATCCATATTTTTGACTTAAATTGGGACCAAGATTTACAAAATGAATATTATTTCTATTTGATATGAGCCCAGGAAAGTGTGTAGTAAAGATAGATTACTACTTCAGATTTTGTATTTTGATTTTCTAAAATACATTCCACCCAGCGGTTGGCTAGTTCACCCATTTTCAGTCCACTGTGGCTGAGATGTTTTGGCTTTGGGGATCTGTCAGGTCACCTGTTTATATACTCGATTTTTATACCCCCCCCCCCCAAACAAAAACAAAACAAAAACCCACTGACATCAAGGGTTAAAAGTCTCTTAGAAGTCACTGACACGCCTCTTCCAAAACTTAAGACTCCTTTATTCTAGTAATTGATAACGTAAGCATTTACTTAAGAATGTAATCTACCAAAAAGTGGACATATGCCAGATATGCTAAATTAATGCAAACTTCCATGACTTTAATATAAACAACAAAAAGCTGTGTCAGTGCTAACAGTTTATTTAACAGCAACAAAGGACCATTAAAAGAGACTACACATCCATCCATCCATCCATCCATCCATCCATCTTCATCCGCTTTATCCGAGGCCGGGTCGCGGGGGCAGCAGCCTAAGCAGAGAAGCCCAGACCTCCCTCTCCCCAGCCATCTCCTCCAGCTTATCCGGGGGAACACCAAGGCGTTCTCAGGCCAGCCGAGAGATATAATCTCTCCAGCGTGTCCTGGGTCTGCCCCGGGGCCTCTTCCCTCCATACCCCATACTCCCGCAACACCTCCCACAGGACACCCCGAGGGACACAGTCGAATGCCTTCTCCAAGTCCACAAAACACATGTAGACTGGTTGGGCAAACTCCCATGCACCCTCAAGTATCCTTGAGAGGATAAAGAGCTGGTCCAGTGTTCCACGACCAGGACGAAAACCGCATTGTTCCTCCTGTATCCGAGGTTCGACTAGCGGACGAACTCTCCTTTCCAGCACCCTGGCATAGACTTTCCCAGGGAGGCTGAGGAGTGTGATCCCCCTGTAGTTGGAACACAACCTCCGGTCTCCCTTCTTAAAGATGGGGACCACCACCCCGGTCTGCCAGTCCAGAGGTACTGCCCCTGATCTCCACGCAACATTGTACAGGCGTGTCAACCAGGACAGCCCTACAACGTCCAGAGCCTTCAGGAACTCGGGGCGGACCTCATCAACACCAGGGACTCTGCCACCAAGGAGTTGTTTAACTGCCTCAGTGACCTCGCCCCTGTCTTGTTGGTGCCTTTTTAATCATTTTTAAATTACTTATCATGCTGTGTAGCACTTTCAGTTTTGAGGAGTGAAATTTTGATATTTTTGTTTTACTATAGTTTGGTAACTTAGCACTAACTGGGACATGTTAGGCAGGGATAGCTCAGTAGGTAGAGTGTCTGCCCCATGATCGGAAGGTCGGGGGTTCGACCCCACTGAACGGCTACCCTGAGGTACCCCTGAGCAAGGTACCGTCCCTACACACTGCTCCCCGGGCGCTGCACTGGTGGCTGCCCACTGCTTCACTGGGTGAATGGGTTAAATGCAGAGGAGTAATTTCCCTTCGGGGACTAACACAACACACTTTACACACTTTACACTTTACACTTTACACATGTTCATGTATGTTCCATATGGGTTATGAAGGAAGCTTGCTAACCAATCCTGATCTTAGCACTCCATATTTTGTCCAACTATGGTAAATATTCAGCTCAAAATGCTAACACCAAGGCCTAAACAAAAAATCTGGCCTGGATCCCACTGTCTTATGAAACTTCATACCTATTTCCAAACTTCCCTTTATTTCAAAAATTCTGGAGAAAATTGTTTACAGTCTTTTCAGATAAAAATTGAGGTTTATCAGTTTTTGTCTCTTTTAAGTCTCTTTATAGCACAGAATACTCACTGTTGACACTTTTTAATGATGTCATCCTTGTTACAGATTCAGGGAACTTTGTAAACCTTGTTTTCTTAGACGTAAGAGCTTCTTTTGTCTGTGGATCATAATATTTGTGTAGGCTGTGTGGGGATTTGTGGTAGTGCGCTGGAGTGGTTCACATCATACCTGTACCTTTCTGTGTAAGTCTACATGACTTCAGATCTTCCTGTTCAGATCTTCCTGTCCTGTCTTGTGGGGTTTCTCAGGGTTCAATATTTGGGCTGTCTGCAATTTTCTCTGTATCTGCTGCCCTTTTATTTTCTCTGTATCTGCACTACATCAGCTGCCCTTGAGGGTGCATGGACAAACTCCCATGCACCCTCGAGTATCCTCGAGAGGGTAAAGAACTGGTCCAGTGTTCTGCAACCACGACGCAAACTGCATTGTTCCTCCTTAAACTGAGGTTCGACTAACTGACGGACTCTCCTTTCGAGCACAATAACATAAAGGCTGAGGAGTGTGATGCCTCTATAGTTGGAGTACACCCTCTGGCCCCCCTTTGTAAAGATCGGAACCACAGATGTGGTCTAGGGCCTATGGGCCACTTATGCCACTTATGGACACTGTTATGGACACACTTATGTTTGAACATGGGGAAACTGTGGTTTCCACAGAAGTCCAGTAACAAAACACTGCACAGGTTCAGATCTGGCAGCTTGTTCCTCCTAATCACACCCCTCCACGTCTCACTGTCTTTGCCCACATGTGCCTTAAAGTCTCCTAGTAGGATGACAGAGTACCCAGGTGGAGCACCCTCAAGCATTCCTTTAAGCATTATAATTTTACTGAATCTATGTTTACCCCTAGCCAGCAGCTTTTAAATTTGTGGCTTCACATGTCTCAGAAGAGAATCGCCAATTACCAGAGTTTGATCCCGGGTGGGTGTGTCGGCGAATGGGGTAAAGCAGTTTTCTCTGGTCCCCTCCCCAATCGGACCAGGAGTGACATGTTTAGCCGCATGTTCTGCTTAAATTGCTGGCTGTCTGAGCGGTGTCCAAAAAACGATGTGGGCTTTATAGATAATTGGGGAACTTTCTGGAGCAAACCTGGTTATTAGGAGAGACGGCATCCATCCCACTTTGGATGGAACAGCTTTCATTTCTAGAAATCTGGCCAAATTTATTAAACCCCCCCAAAACGAGATTATCCAGAGTTGGGACCAGGAAGCAGAGTTGCAGTCTTACATGCCTCTGCAGCTTTTCTCCTCCCATTATCCCCTTAAAACCCCATCCCCTTAGAGACTGTGTCCCCTCTAAAACAGACAAAAAACAAACTAAAAACGACTTAAACATAAAAAAATAACAAAGAAAGGCTCCAGGACGAGGCCCAGGTAAACCTATGACGGGGATGGGTGAACTGTTCCCTAGGTTTTTCACTCATAGTGGTCTTCTCAATCGTTGTTGTTTTTGTGTAATGTATGTATGGTCGGAGGGTAAGATGGCGCCGTCATTGCGTGCAATAGGTCGGCAGCCTTAACATGAAATTTCCCCTTGTGGGACTAATAAAGGTATATCTTATCTTATCTCATTGTCTGGTCCCTCAACCTGGATCAGTTTGCCATGGGAGACCCAAAGTGCCAAAGTGCATGTTTATTATCAGGTGATAAACATGCATAATAAAAAAGTAATACATTGGTATACACATTAAAAGCTATTTAACCAGTTACATTTTTATGTGAAATTATGTGAGCTGTGGAGGCTTCTCAGAATGCTTTGCACATTTTTCAAAACTGTTAGCTATCATCTGTTAAACTGGATATGATTTCTTGCTTGTGACCATTTCTGGAATACAAGCACTACAGAAATAGTATATGCAAGGCCATATTGTTGCAGATAGCCCCAGGCTTATATCATGTCACAGTACTCAGTACTAAAAGAACTATAGAAATGATGTGATACACAGGTATATATATACACACACCAGGTGTAGTGACATGCAGATAGACTAGTTTTGTCCACCTGACTGCACTTTCACACTAAACTTTTCATAAGATTTACATGTGCATCTTTATTCACACTCAGAATCTCAAATCTCTGTGCCTGTATTCAGAGCCTGACTGCATGTGAACTCTCACCTTGAATCTTGAACAGCATGTGTAAACAGAGACATCTATATGAGCTTGAGAAGATATGCGGTAAATTGTCTTGCATAATTTCCTTTTTATTTGCATTATGAGGCTGTCTTGATGTGTAATTTTGACATGCACCAGTTGGGTTTGTGTCTAGTGTCCTTTCACAGAAACAATAATGAAAAGCCAACAAATAGTTACCTTTTGCTTTTCATGGCCAGTCATTTAGATGAAGCGGGCAAAGATTTTCTATATGAATTAATTACAAATGCTTGGAAATGTCAAGTATAGATAAAGCTTAATACCCTGTCTCCTCCCTTCTGCAAAAGAGAAGCTTTTAAATGGCTCTCTGCCAGCACCTATCTGCCAAACGACACCAAGGTTACTGGGAGAAGCTGAAATATTCATAATATATGCAAAACCACCGCTGTCCATGGACAGTGTTCATTGGAATTCAAGAGCAAGCTTCAAACCTTTGACAACTGCTTAAGTAATTAGTTGCTGGGAGAGTAGATTCCCCCTCCCTACTTCTGCACCCTCCCTCCACATAGCAGCTGAAAGTAAATATTAGAGCATTTTATCTTTTCAGTTTGATGGTATAGTTACATGCATTAAGAACCAATAGCAAGACTTTCAGTCTAAATTTATCTAGCGATTATTTAAAATGAAATAATACATGAAATTGACTGGCTTAAGGGACAGAATAAAAGTATTTGGAAGAACTGAACCACATTTCACTAGTATGTATATTTTATATGTATAATTGATTCCACATAAAATAAAAAGCAAAAAAGGAAACAAATGATAAAACAGCATTTAAAAACTATATGAGCCATTTGTTTTCTAAAAAAAAAGGTGGCTCATGCCTAGTTCTGCTGTATCTGACTTACAGATTTTGGCCAGTGTATTATTAATAGCAGACACCAAAGAACAACATGTTCTTGTGTTGAAACAATAGCAGAATTCAGTGTTGGACACAGGCCCGAGCTGCTTTTCTGCTGTATCTTCACCGCGCCCAGCCAGCCCTCAACTGCTACTCACTGATCACTTTCGTCAAGGCTGGGAGCTGCTGCACAATGAGAATCATGCCCAAACTGGAGCAGAGCCAAAGCTCATTCAAACCGACTCCCCGTGCCTAACGCATTACCTTGGTTTATTAATCTGAAGAGACCGTGTTTTTGTGTTTACTAAGCATGATTCACCTCTAATTAAGGTGAAATAATTACACTTAAAAGGAGCAGGGAGGCAGGATAAATGTTCAAAGACGAGAGCACCTCTTGACACAGGAAGAATTGCTTGCCACAACAATGCAGGACAGCCAAATTAATCACATGGCTCGCCAGAGCTATTAAAGCCAATTTATAGCATAAGATAATCTCCAAACTCACAGAGTAATCCACATATATGGCACTATGTATTAATGAAGATTTCTTAAATGATGTGATTCCATATTTTTATATAGTTTTTATAATTTATGTTATGAATGAACAGAAAACATTCACTTTATATACTTTCAAACATTTTATCCTTGAATTTTTACCACTTATAGATGTATTTATAGAACAAAGATGCCAAATGAAAGGCTTGTGATCATTAAATGCTAGGCAGACTGAGCTATGGCAAATACAATTTTTTTTTAAAAAAAGTCACGCCATTTTATTGAAAAAATAAATGTGTGAAATAGAAGCTGACTAACTGGGCATATGGACATGTAAGCCTGACTCCAAGGCTTAGCTCAGCAGTCATGGCTAGTGTGAACAATTGGACCAACCTTTTTATGAGCACAAGTGTCCTTGTCCTTGGTGAGGCCAAGGTCGATGTGGCCCCTTCCCCCCTCCCTCCCGCTGTGGTGCTTCCACTGGCCATTCATTTGGGCCCACGATGGCTCTAATAACATCTCCATCACATTAAAGCCGAACCAGGCTGAGGAGATGTTAATACTCCCCTGCACTAGCTGCCGGGAAATTGGTCATGTATTACAACAAGTGCTTTTTAAGAGCCTCCCCAGCTAAGTCTGTGGAAACCAGCAGATATTCATTGCTGTGAAGCTCTTAACACGGTGGATTTTCAAGTTGTGACAGTTCAAGGGAAGCAGTGCTGTTAACATATTCAGAATGGTGCTGTAGCAAGGCCATTCCTCCAATTCCTCTTTGCATCTCCACTGCTTGGCTGACAAGGTTGCCCATGATTTTTTTTTAAAAGAGAAGATTAGGGACGGATGCTGTAAACACTCAACTAGGGTCTTTTTAAAGGATGATATGAAATTTTAAATACCATTTTAAACACCAGGTGAACAGAGTTTTATATTTTATTCAGTTTTACTGGAAGTTTTCCAATGAAATTTGTTCATTTCAAGTCGTTTGACTCTTTTTTAAATAAACAGTGTAGTAATCTAAATATTACAAATAAGTCATGTGACTTACAAAGAGAGCTTGACCAAGTGTAACCTGCCACTCATCAGCACTACCCAGCAACCACACTCACAGCTCTGGTACAGTCTTATTTTCTTTTTTGTATACATGAAACAAACAAAAAAATCTCAGTGTTTCAAAATACTTTTTTGTATTAAATTAAAAAAGTTATGTCAAGTGGTTCCACCAAAAACGCCTAAAAAAACTGGTTGCATTTAACTCTAACATGTTGAACTGACTCAACAGCATGCCATTGAGTTAACCTGCCAAATGACTAAATAACACGAATGACTACAGTAAACTTAAATAAAACAAATTTATTCAGTAAATTCAACTAAATAAGATTCTTTAAAACCAACAATAGTGAGATTTTATTTGTTTGAGTGTGTTTTGACAGGTCATCGCATGAAGTCCACTCAACATTTTAGATAGAAATTACCAATCAGTTTCAAAGGAGCTACTCCAGCTGTGTAAAATTACTTGGCATAAATCTTTTTCACATTGTGGGGGACTCCTTTAAGTCCTCACTGATTTTACAATCACCACTGCAAAGCACCTGTCACATAGACTGTAGCATTTTCCACACTTTTGATTTTCATATGTACTTAAAGGTTCACTGCTCATAACGTTAACTCATGTCAAAATTGACGTTTGTCTTTTATTACAGGACTCAGGTGATTGTAGTCTTCTATTAAGAGAAATATCTATGAAAAAACCCATCAGGTCACTGTGTTCTGTCAAACAGGGGAACATCTGCCCATGAGCTCCACTGGTGGGGTGGCTGTAGCTCAGGAGATAGAGCAGGTCATCTACTCAGATGGTTGGTGTGGTTCGATCCTTGGCTGCTTAAGTCTGCATGCCAAATATCCTTGGGCAAGATACTAACCCTGAATTGCTCTGCATTGCATCTATCAGACTATGAATGTGTGTGAATGCCTTTTTAAACTGAATTTCTCATTGTATTCTCCTGGCTACAGTGAAGGCACAAGTTAAGGAAAACACAAACACTACTGAGAAAAATGTAAAACATTTCAAACCAATTACCTGTTTACATCCAGATTAATGCATTTCATGTTTTTTCAGTAGATTAGGGCTCTGGTGGTATAGGCTACGTGTCACTCCCGGTCACCATGGTGAGGGAGGGATTGATGGATCCCATTGGCGAGTGAAGATGTATACATCATGTTGGCCTAGGCCGCTGCATCCAGATGGATCCTGGCCATCTATTGTCTGTCAGGGTTGTTCCCTCTTCTCCTCCTTTCTTATCGTGATAAGGAGTTTATTCGAAAGATAGGCTGAAGTCCCCATAAGGGTGGGCAGCTTTTTCTATCCATGCACAAGGTTTTCAAGGTGAAGCTGTACTACACGTTGCATCTTTGTTTTTCTGGCATCACACCAGAGCAGCTAAGCTTACTGTGTAATTTAATTTTGCTGAAATTACATTATTTTCAGTGGAACATTGTGTGGTAAAAGTGTGGAACTTAGCAAATTGAAGGAAGTATTGTGGAAAGTGAAGGAAACAGAAAATAAATTGACATTCCTGTTTTTAATACAAAAAACAAAGAATCAGATCATGCCTTCGGATTTTTTTTTTTTTCACAAGAAAAAAACAACTCAGGTAATGATCCATCCATTCAATTCAGGGTCACAGTTGGGCTGGAGCCTTTCCCAGCTGTCATGGAGTGAGAAGCAGGGTACACCCTGGACAGGTCACCAGTCTAACACAAAAAGACAGACCACCATTCACATTCACAGCCAATTTAGAAACACCAATTAACCTAACATACGTGTCATTGGACAACAAGAGGAAGCCAGTACCAGGAGAGAGCCCACACAGACACAGGGAGAACATCCAAACTCCACACAGATTCAAACCCAGGAATTGTGGATTATTAAACATTAGGTCTCTCTCCTCCAAGTCTCTGTTAGTACATGACTTAATAATTGATCAACAAATTGACTTACTCTGCCTTACAGAAACCTGGTTGCAGCAGGATGATTATGTTAGTCTAAAGGAATCAACACCCCGGAGTCATTCTAACTATCAGAAACCTCGAAGCACAGGCCGAGGGGGCGGTGTGGCAGCAATTTTTCACACCAGTCTATTAATTAACGAAAGACCAAGACAGACTTTTAATTCATTTGAAAGCCTGATGCTTAGCCTCGTCCACCCCAGCTGTAAAACTCAGAAACCAGTCTTACTTGTTATCATCTATCGTCCACCTGGACCTTACACAGAGTTTCTCTCTGATTTCTCAGACTTTTTATCTTATTAGACTCAATTGGCTTCTCTCAAAATGTAAAAGAACCCACCCACCACTTTAATCACACTCTAGATCTTGTTTTAACATATGGCATAGAAACTGAACATTTAACAGTATTTCCTAAAAACCCTCTCTTGTCTGATCATTTCCTGATAACATTTACATTTACTATCATTGACACAGCAGTGGGGAGTAGACTTCATCACAGTAGATGTCTTTCTGAAAGTGCTGTAAAGTTTAAGAATATAATCCACCCACTGTTATCATCTTCAATGCCCTGTACCAACATAGAGCAGAGCAGCTATCTGAACGCTACTCCAACAGAGGTCGATTATCTTGTTAATAATTTTACCTCCTCACTACGTACGACTCTGGATACTGTAGCTCCTGTGAAAACTAAGGCCTCAAACCAGAAGTACTTGACTCCATGGTATAATTCTCAAACACGTAGCCGTAGAGAGGAAATGGTGTGTCACAAATTTAGAAGATCATCATTTAGCCTGGAGAAATAGTTTGTTGCTTTATAAGAAAGCCCTCCGCAAAGCCAGAACATCTTACTATTCGTCACTGATTGAAGAAAATAAGAACAACCCCAGGTTTCTCTTCAGCACTGTAGCCAGGCTGACAAAAAGTCTGTTGAGCCAACCATCCCTTTAGCGTTAACTAGTAATGAATTCTTGAACTTCTTCACAGATAAAATTGTAATCATTAGAGAAACAATTACCAATAATCATCCCACAGATGTAATATTATTTACAGCTACCTTTAGTACCCTGATATTCATTTAGACTTTTTTTCTCCAATTGATCTTTCTGAGTTAACTTCAATAATTAATTCCTCCAAACCATCAACGTGTCTTTTAGACCCCATTCCTACAAAACTGCTCAAAGAAGTCCTGCCATTAATTAATTCTTCAATCTTAAATATGATCAACCTATCTCTAATAATCGGCTATGTACCACAGGCCTTCAAGCTGGCTGTAGTTAAACCTTTACTTAAAAAGTCATCTCTAGACCCAGCTGTCTTAGCTAATTATAGGCCAATCTCCAACCTTCCTTTCATATCAAAAATCCTTGAAAGAGTAGTTGCCAAACAGCTAACAGATCATCTGCAGAGGAATGGCTTATTTGAAGAGTTTCAGTCAGGTTTCAGAGCTCATCACAGCACAGAAACAGCTTTAGTGAAGGTTACAAATGATCTTCTTATGGCCTCTGACAGTGGACTCATCTCTGTGCTTGTCCTGCTAGACCTCAGTGCAGAGTTCGATACTGTTGACCATAATATCCTATTAGAGCGATTAGAACATGCTGTAGGTATTACAGGTACTGTACTGCAGTGGTTTGAATCATATCTATCTAATAGACTCCAATTTGTTCATGTAAATGGAGAGTCTTCGTCACACGCTGAGGATAATTATGGAGTTACACAGGGTACAGTGCTAGGACCAATTCTATTTATATTATACATGCTTCCCTTAGGCAGCATCATCAGATAGCATACATTTTCACTGCTATGCAGATGACACCCAGCTCTATCTGTCCATGAAGCCAGGTAACACACACCAATTAGTTAAACTGCAGGAATGTCTTAAAGACATAAAGCCCTGGATGGCCGCTAACTTTCTGCTTCTTAATTCAGATAAAACTGAGGTTATTGTACTCGGCCCTGAAAATCTTAGAAATATGGTATCTAACCAGATTCTTACTCTGGATGGCATTACCTTGGCCTCCAGTAATGCTGTGAGGAACCTTGGAGTCATTTTTGACCAGGACATGTCCTTCAACGCACATATTAAACAAATATGTAAGACTGCTTTCTTCCATTTGCGCAACATCTCTAAAATTAGAAATATCCTGTCTCAGAGTGACGCTGAAAAACTAGTTCACGCATTTATTACTTCCAGGCTGGACTACTGTAATTCATTATTATCAGGATGTCCTAAAAACTCCATGAAAAGCCTTCAGTTAATCCAAAATGCTGCAGCAAGAGTCCTGACAGGGACTAGAAAGAGAGCAGATTTCTCCTGTATCCTGCTTCCCTTCATTGGCTTCCTGTTAAATCCAGAATTGAATTCAAAATCCTGCTCCTCACATACAAGGTCTTAAATAATCAGGCCCCATCTTATCTTAATGACCTTGTAGTACCATATCACCCTATTAGAGCACTTCGCTCTCACACTGCAGGCCTACTTGCTGTTCCTAGAGTATTTAAAAGTAGAATGGGAGGGAGAGCCTTCAGTTTTCAGGCCCCTCTTCTGTGGAACCAGCTTCCAGTTTGGATTCAGAAGACAGACACTATCTCTACTTTTAAGATTAGGCTTCAAAGTTTTCTTTTTGCTAAAGCATATAGTTAGGGCTGGATCAGGTGACCCTGAATCCTCCCTTATTTATGCTGCAGTAGGCATAGGCTGCTGGGGGATTCCCATGATGCATTGAGTTTTTCCTTTCCAGTCACCTTTTTCTCTCACTATGTGTTAACAGACCTCTCTGCATTGAATCGTACTTGTTATTAATCTCTGGCTCTCTTCCACAGCATGTCTTTTATCCTGTCTTCCTTCTCTCACCCCAACCTGGTCGCAGCAGATGGCCGCCCCTCCCTGAGCCTTGTTCTGCTGGAGGTTTCTTCCTGTTAAAAGGGAGTTTTTCCTTCCCACTGTCGCCAAAGTGCTTGCTCATAGGGGGTCATTTGATTGTTGGGTTTTTCTGTATGTATTATTGTAGGGTCTACCTTATAATACAAAGCGCCTTGAGGCGACTGTTGTTGTGATTTGATGCTATATAAATAAAATAGAATTGAATTGAATTGAATTGAATTGACCTTCTTACTGTGAACCATCGTGCTTCCCCCAGTTACTGATGGACGAGTAACTGTTTAAACAGTAAGCATTGTGTTTGTATTCCTCAGTCCACATATGCAAAAGTAATTGCTCACCTCAAGCAGACAGGAGCTTGAGAGAATGTGTACTCTTAACAGCATATCAAAGTTGTTTGTTGATTTTTTAATTTTGTTTGTTTGTTTTGTATGTGAGTTGCATCCATGAATATGCAGTTATGGTGAGAAGTTTACTTATGTTCATTGTGGGGATGGTGGACGTGTGAGTTGTCACTTAATGATTTTTTTTAAACCATCCAAGAAACCTTCCCAACTTGTGTAAATCTACAGTTTTACTTTTTTGGTCTTCGCTGAGTTCCTTGGACATTCCGTTTGTACTGAGAGCTGAGAAACATGGAAGACTGTGTGGTGATTTTAATTGTAAATAAAATTATTTTATTTTTCTAACAGTTAGAAACCCAAATCTATCATCTCTTAGTAAACAAGCCATGGTTAAATGGCATAGTAAGGGGAGAAAAGTTTGTGTTCACAATGGACGGTTCTGTCGATGGTTTTCCTCAGGTCCAAAACACTTAGCATGTTATTCAAAGAAGAGGCAATGAAATTTGTTTAAAAAAATTACACTTCAAATACTACCTTTGTAAAATTTTCAATATAGAGAGATTAAAGTATTTGCTAGCCATTGGATTATAGTTTTATTTACATTTATTTACATTTTACATCACAACCAAATGTTGGAAATAGAGAAATAGGGTTGTAGAGCTTGTTTGTGGCATTCAAAAGAACAGTTGCCATTATTATTGTGTTTCAAGGCTAGTTCAAAATCATACTTTTATTATTCTTTCAAACCACAGTATATAGACTTAGAGCATTTGCTCTAAGTCTATATACTGTGGTTTGGAAGAGGAAAGATAGGGGCAAAACTAAAAAATAATTGTTTGCAATTTTGAAATAAGTATTATCAAGTATTTTGTTGTGTTTTAATGTGTGTATTTATTATAAAGATTGAGCACATCATTGATTTTCTTGTGTTTCAAATGGCCAACTAACCACTGACATTGCAAACTATGAGGCTGTGAATTGCCTAGTTCATTTAACATATTTATCCCTATGTAAACTAAACTAAAACTGAATTCAGGACTGATACCAACCATAGGAAAGTTGGTCCATGTGAGACAGCGAGTAGAAACTACAATATCAATATTCAAAAAGGCATGACACTTTAGTTAGTTGTATCGCTACCTTGCAGATGGACAAGCCCACTGCAGTTGGTTCAAATTCAGAGTGCATTTTTGTAAAATTATGGCCTAAGCTGCACAAATCTGAAGCTCTAGCTAGCATTTATGTCATTTAGAATCTTAAGCACATCGGTGGGCTTTAATATGTTTATAGGTGAATGTTACTTTAGACAGAGCCCGACCAACACCGTCTAGTTTAAGCTGTCTCTTTGCTATGACTCTTGAGTTTTGATTTCAGAGACGTATCAATCTTTTTGTCTAATTCTAGACAAAAACAGAGTAATTTTTCCCAAAATGTTGCTCTGGTCCTTTAACAGAGAGACGTGTGATAACTGTGCACACACACACATGCACACTCGAGCCAGCTACTTCATTGCTTCCCCCTGTGGTGTGAGGTGGGACCAAGGAAGCATGGACTTATTCACTGTCTGCCTACTTGGTTCTAATAGTCTGGCACAGCGTGACTGACGCTGGCCCTCTCAGCAGTGATTGAGTGTATTGATCCTGATCCGCTGCCGCCGGCGTGCTCCCTGGACACCAGGCGGGAGGAGACCAACAATCAGATCCTTCACTGAGGGAAAAAGCCCTCCTCATCTGCCTTAATCATCCGATCGATGATTAGCGCGCCGGCCCACTCGTCTTTCTCTTGCTGACAAAGACATCTCCTCAGTCTGTGTGTGCACGCGTGTGTGTGTTTAAATCCTTACCTTCTTCTGTTTATTTCTTCCTCGGCTTTGGTGAGCACGTGGAAACGTAAGAGAAGCGAAACAGAAATATTCTACAGCGAGAAGGGCTTCTGCTGAGCAATCGTTTTGTGTGAGTGAAAGTGAGGAAGATGGAGAGTAGCTGATTACAAGGAGAAGAGGACAGGGGAACAGAGAAACAGATGTAGGATAGACAAAGAAAGGTGGGGGGATGTAATGGAATTTCATAATGGAAACTGGTGAATTACCAGCTGCGTTCTGGGACTGGGATGCTTTCAACATTCGTCCGTCTTCCACCCCGACCCCCCATTTGTTGGCAGTGGGGCACTTCTGCTTTGTTCTTCTTCCCACTATTGGTAGGGCCACAAACTGCTCCCATTACCTGGCATTAGTCCAGTTCTCACTTGTCAAGCTTTTAATCTGATCGTTATCCCGGTCTTAAGCGGCAGCACCACAGGTTCTGTTTGCTCACGAAACATATTAGGATTGATTGAGCGAAGTCCACAGCTACAGTATTTCAGGGTTGTTGTTGTCCAACCATTTAAATGTGCGGATTATCAAAACTGGATCACGTGCTCTGCTTCTCAGGCAGAACCTTTATCTCTTTTGTTTTTTTCTCTCCTACTTTCTTAAATTAAGTTGTTCTCATCCCAAGGTCGCCCCTGTGCTTGTATGGCCTTGTGCAGCACAATGGAAGCATTATTTTTCCAGAGAGCACAATTTTCTGACCATTTCACCACTCTCCTGACAACATGTCATTCATTGTAGTTACAATACCTCACACTCAACATATTCTGAGAATTGTCTACTTTATGCTTTTCAACTTGAACAAATGGAACAAGGCCTTGTCTTGCATGAAGCGTCTGCTGAAAGCTTGTAACGACTGCTCCAGTCTGTGTAGGGGTGGAAAAAGTAGCTGAGGGTAAGGGTACTATTTGTCCTGAGAGCCAAGGACAGAAACAGCAAGAGAAGGCAGACAGAAAGAGAAGGAATACTGAAGTGGAGGCTCTTTCTGTAAGCACATCCCCTTAACACACTCGAGCAGCCTACTCATCAAATTTTGTGACATTTCAGTGAAACTTTTCAAGGCTGCTGCTTTCTGCCCACCAGTGACAAATGCTCACTGCAATATCTGAGAAAACATCCTGAGAAAGTTATCTGAGTGAGCTCATGAGCTCTTTCTTCTTGCTGTCGAGGATAAATGTACACCTATATAATGCATAGTATCCACTAATGAGCCCTTCTGTTGCATGTAGAGTACAACAGAGTCTAGCACATGATTACCGCAGCCCGTCACCGTGCATGAGGAAAATGCCAGCCAACGGCTTCTAAGTGCTCATTTCAATTACCTTCTATTAGGAATTCCAGCATTTACTGCCCCTCACCAAGAACCCACTTCTGCTGCCCACCCACTAACCTACACGCACTCAATCTAGCATCCCAATGGGCCAAGAGCCCGTAAAGCATACCAGCCAGCAAAACAATGCATGATGTAAGTTTGGAGAGCCACTTCATCGAGAGAATCAGGCTGCAACTGTCCCTCGAGATGTAAAGTGGAAGAGGGGGAAGAAGCAGGAAACAAAATTACTGTTTTTAGAAGATCCACTTCTTCTTGATGAAGCAAAATCATTCCCCCCCTCCTTGGTGAAAATTGCTCTTATGAATACAGAGGATAACTAACACTAAAAATGGCTAGTTAGTGTTCAAGTGGAGTTCTCCAACTTGCAAACTGCCCATCAAATATGTGTGGAGGGCTTTTCCTTGAATCCAAATGCTGGAGTGCTCCCTCAAAGTAAGCAAAGAAAAAATGAGAAGCAAGATTAGACAAAAGGAGGATTTGTAAAGTATAGGAAATGAATCCAGCGCTTTCAGGAAGCACAAACAACTGATGACGATTTTGCCTTATGAAGCTTGTTGGCTGTGGCCCAAACAAAAGGAAGAAAGTGGGAAAACAGTGCACAACATCAGTCTTCACTAATGCTTGACTGACAGTCTGTTTGGTGTGACATGAGACAACCGCCCCGTTGTTTCAATTCTCAATTCTGCAGGAGATGATGGAGGGTGTTGATTGTTGTGTCATTCCCATGACAAAAAGGAGGCAGGGGAACCAATTAGTTGCAATAGCTTTCAACATTCCCCTCCAACCAGGATAAGACACAGAGGTTTGCGCTAAGGCTTGCTTGACTCTGCCACTGGCTTAATTATAAAGAAGGGATGTTTTCCCAAGGCCGGAACATGCACACATATTACTAATTCATTCTCCTTGCATGAATATATTGAATTTTGTATGCAGTGTGGTTTGGATGCATAAATAGTGGCATTTTTTTGTACTGATGACCAGGCATTTTGTGCATATAGCATTCAGACATGGAAAAAGAGCTTGCCTGTGGGCATCAGTGATCATTTCTCAGGAAAAAAAAAAATAGTTGGTGATGATAGACCAAGTCTTCACTTTTCAGCACTTTTTTTTGTTCATAACTCCCTCAGGGGTCATGGAAGCAGTCCATGCAGTCTTTTCTAAAATAATCTGTGCACCAGAAATGTCATCAGTTTGTCGTACGGTCACTGGCAAGTCTATGAATTCTATTGTTCTATTGCAAATGGATTCAAAGATATCAAAATTCATCTTGCCAACTCTGTTACTTTTAACAGGCCTGCCCAGTATGTGTTTTAATATGGTACATACTGTGATACACCATTAGATAGCTAGTTTTATTTCATGCTTACATCATCCAAATAAATACAGAATAATGATGCAAAAAAGTAAAACAGTACTGGCAAATATACTTCTAGCAACAACAAAAGAAATTTTGACTTTTGTAAAAAGTTCAGCTAATCTAGGATTTCCCAAAAAATCTACATCAAAATCTTTTGCTATATGTTTATTTGCTTTTAGAAATTTAAACTTGATGAAAAGGTTAATATTGAAGATATTGTCATCAAGCACAGATGACTCTTAAAACTGGCCAATTTAATTATGCATCCATAAGATATAAATAAGCTGAACTCATCAATAAAAATGTAGGACACCTGAGAGCAAAGAGGTGCAAAACTGGTAATCATCAAATTTACAATCTTTGCAATATATTCTAATACTGATACTAATTAACAGGGACAGACTCATCCTTTTGTATAATGCATATGTAATAATAATAATATATTTATGTAATACTTTGTAATATACTGTATTTTTTAATCAGAAGGGCACCATGAAAATGCTCCATCCCTTTGTGCTGCAAGTTTCACTCACACAGATAGCATTGGATTAAAACAAACTACATGCCAGTTTGACTTGGTTCAAACTTGATTTTTTATCTTTTTTTGAAAAACTGAGATCATTTTACGATGCTCCATTACCACCTTTTAACGTCCCAGACTGCAAACAGTATTTTAGCTGGAGCCTCAGAATGCTAAGACTAAATAAATATTGGGTGCCAGCTGTAGCAGTGGCTGAAATTTATCTCTGTGTGTTTATTGAATATTGGATATTAATACTGATGCAATGGCAGAGTTACCATGAATTCAGTGATTCTTTGATCCTATGTGTGCGATACCTGAAAGTATAGGTAGGTTTCACGCTCAGCTTCCTGGAATTAAAACATAATGTCAGCCAAGAAATGTAAAGTGCAGCTTCATTAGCTTTTACTCTTTTTAACAGCGTTGAAGTTTTTCACAGTGGATTTTGTTTTTTTATTCTAACAAATCATCTGGAGGGGTTGTTGCTGACTTGTTGGACTTCACTGTGTGAATGGTTCATCACATATGGCAGCTGCAAGCTTTCAGGCCAACTTGCTGAATTTGATGGATAGTGAAAAGGCCTTCGGGCAGCATGTGTTGGCCCTCCCTATCTAACGCTTTCTTTCCTTTTTTCTGCCTTTGTTTCTTCTTCTCCAACTCGCTCCCCGCGCCTATTGATTATCAGAACTTCCTCTCGACAACTTCCTCTCTAATATCTCCTTTCCTCAGCGTGTCTTCACTCCTCTGACTGTTGGAGGTTCTCCAGCACTCTCCAAACAGGTCTGATCCTTAACAAAGGTGAGGGGCTGGAGCTCGTTGTGTTCCAGCACAGCAGAGGTGAACAGAGAGAGGTCTGTGTTCCTGGCACTCGATTCCTTCAGCATGCTGTCACGTCTCTTCAACTCTCCCCTTCTCTGATGTTACCTGACAGGTTAGGGTGTGTGTGTGTGTGTGTGTGTGTGTGTGTGTGTGTGTGTGTGTGTGTGTGTGTGTGTGTTTGTGTGTGTGTTACATGCGTTCTGCAATGAGGGGTAAGGTAGAGGGGGAGGGAGGAGGACAAACAACGGGATATGGATAGGGTCGGATTGGAGGGGGGCACAAGGGAAAGGATGCTAAGAAGAAATAAAGGTGGGAGGTAATCAAAAGCCGGGTGTATATGTGCGTTGTGGATCTATGTATAAGTGTGTTGGCATCTGTGTCTGTCTATTGATTTGTGTATTTGTGTGAGTGTGTGTGCCATGTACAGGGAGGGTGTGCGATGGCAATGCCTTCAGGCTCCTCCAGGCGTAAGAATCAGTGAGCAGGTGGAGCGCACCGGCAGCGCTGTCTTCTGACGAGTCCCTGCCGTCTCCTGTTTTGTCAGGACCCCTGGAGCAAAGACTGGAGAGCGTGCGTGCATGTGTGTGTGCGTATGTGTGTGTTGCGAGTGGCTGGGATGCACTGTGATCATTACGATTCACAATGGCTTTGACAGCAGGGCTCTGGAGCAGTGGACAAAGCATATGCCCAGGGAGATAACTGGTTGGTTGACTGGTTATCTTACAGGCTGGCTGCTGTGCTGACTGCGTCCACTTCACTAATGAATCCAAATCTTTTAATTGAACCAGACTTCACTTTGTATACAAGACCTGCTCGGTGAAGCTGATATGTCTGTATTGCATCAGGCAAGGCCATGAGTCTGAATTATTTGTTTGCTCTCAAAGTTGTGATTAATTTTGCAGAAGTCTCGCTTCTATTCAAGTGGATTCAAAGCAGCGGACAGAGAGCATGTTTTTGTTTTTGGAATGTGAATATTTGGAACTGCTGCTACAAAATGAAGCCTGTCTATAGTAATATTACTGGAGAATTGTCATTTGCTCTTACATGCAAATTCCTTCAACAGAGGAAGAGTTGTGTGTGTGTGTGTGTGTGTGTGTGTGTGTGTGTGTGTGTGTGTGTGTGTGTGTGTGTGTGTGTGTGTGTGTGTGTGTGTGTGTGTGACTACCCCAAGTGTGTAAGTGGCTCAGGTGGTAAAGACAGGACGTCCTAATAATAGCCCCCTGTCTCCATACTGGTCCACAGGCTGTAGCCGTATCGATTCTGCCTCTCCATCTTCAGTGTTGCCCGGCATCGTTATAGAGCCAATACGAAGGGTTTGGTTGGGAATCTTGTGCAGCACAGAGCAGCTATTTCTCCGACCCGAGCTGGATAAAGCCGAACGCCCTGGGGGGAGACAGCAGTGGTTTTTAATTGTTTGTAGTGTTAGTTGGCCATGCTGGAGGCGAGCTCTCCAGGGATGGGCCTCCAGTCCAGGTCCTGACCTCACCGCTCACATACAAACATCAACAACAGCACCAACGTGCTAATGCACATATTCCCGCACACATGTGCTGTAGAAATAGTGCCTCAAAACACATAAATACTTGTATGTAATTAAAATCAGAATTAAGATTTATACTAAAGCCTGAAAAATCTAACAAAAACTCTTTGCTCTGATTTGATCCCCATAATATCCATTACATGGGGATGGAGGTTTTTTTCTTCACATTTCATAGGAACACCAAAGACATATACAACTTTACATTAACTATATGCAAACTACGGCGATTTTTAAATTGTGGTAACACATAAGATACATAATAAATGTGTTATGAATTTTACTTAAGGGCCTTTTATTCGTGTGCGAGACTAATCATTCCTAACAGTGAGAACCCAAATGGACGTCTTATGCAGAAAATCTAAAATCTTATCTGTACTTGAGCTTTTTTCCCATCATCTGCAGAAGTGGATGTTTTATCCTTTGATCTGCAGTACATTAAAGTAATACTGTGGGTTTGAAAAAACCATTAGATGGCCTTTTGCAGGGCAGCAGGTCTCTTTTAAAAGCACAATGAACCTCTGCACAGATCAGGTTAGAAACTTAGTTAAAGCCACAATAACACATAGTCTCAAATTAGTCTTAAATGGTGTTAGCCCTCAAATAAGACTATTGACTCTTGACCTGTGCTGTTGTGGTTCAATTACACCTACAGCTTTTTCCTGTTTTCAGCTGTTCAGAGCGAGATGGCGAGTTCTCAGAATCACTCGAGAGTTAAAATATTCACATGCTGTGTGTTTTGCCTTCATGCCTGCCTATCTCGCAGTCCGTCTGTCTGTCATCGTGGCAGGTCTTGTTGAATAGAGAGTGGGTCATCTCCCTGACAGAGCTCAACTGGTAGTTATGGCAGCCTCGCCACGGCTGGCTGGCTCCACACAGTCACCAGGAGACAGGGGATCATCAAGTCTGTCCTCCTGCTCCAACACACACATATATGACTGTGTTGCACACAATCAAGTGCTCAATGTCTTAAAAGCAAAAACATGCACCTACTATAATAAAGTTGTAAAATCATTATGACATATGCATGCATGGATTTTACAATTATCACAGGTATGCACTATTAAAAAATGTATTTAATTGGAGTTGAATTAAAGCACAAAAGTAAAGTGTTTATGTAAGCAGCAAATTATCAGAGGCACAGGTATTTTTGTTTTTACTACACCTAAACTTGCATTTTTCAAATGGCCAGCAGGGGGCAATTCCTCTACTTACAAAAAATAGATTTAGGCTGTGACTGCCCTACCATACAAGCATGCAGTGTCCTCAGTCAGATGTAAAAATGGTTAAATGCAGCTGTTGACATCATATCAGTCCATCTCTGAATACAGTCATTAAAATAGATGAACAAGTAGCTAGCAACCGAGCAAGGTTAAAACTTTATGTTAAAATTTTATGTTATCATGACAACAAAAAGTTCTAGCAAAGAGCTAATTTTTTTCTCCTTGTGACAGCTTTTAAAAGAAGACCGAGCTCTTAATAACATTAAGATTAGTGAAAAACCCTAACCCTCGTCCTACCCTAACCCTGCCTAGGTGAGCTACTACTTTGAACATATTTTAGACTCCATCAGTATAATTAGTATGATAAATGTTTCGTAATGACAAAAAACTTTAATTATTACCTTTTAATAGCCATTGTAGATACTCTTGTCTATCTGTGTACCAAAATTCATGACATTCTCCTTGACAGCACATCCACCACTGGAAAAGCAGCACAATCCGACGCCTGGAAGGTTAGAAAATTGTTCTTCTTCTTATAGTTTTTGGCAAAAGTTGTATAGTGTTCAGTAATGGGAATAACAACGTTACAAGCAACGGCGTTACTAACGGCGTTACTAACGGGTTACTTTTTTCAGTAATGAGTAATCTAACTAATTACTATTCCTATCGGTACAACGCCGTTACAGTTGCTAACAAGAAAATGCGGTGCGGTCGCGTTAGTATTTTTCAACAAACAGAAGGCTGAAGCTGTCTTCAGTTTACCGCATCTTATATCAGCTGCACGAAGTAGCTGTAAGTAATCTGGGCGCTACAGCTTTAAGCAGCTGCGCGCGCTCCCGCGGGCGGCAATCACTTTCTGGCAGACGATCACTTTTTGGCACAACACCTGGAGCTAAGGGGGCAAAACAATCGCATGAGTGCTGCTGTTTGACTGAGGAAGAATAAAGTAATCGTGGTAAGCCAATCACATAACCACTTCAAGATTACAAAGCAACAAGGTGATATATACCAGTTTTTAAATTGTGTTTATAGGCCACATAAAACCAGAGTCATGATAAACAATATATACACGGCGTTTTTTCCGGAATAGTTTCGTCACATTTACTGTCTAAGGACAGCGCTAGCAAGCACTCTCTGCTTATGACCAGAAAACAAGAAACAAAACAAAACAAAAAACAGCCCTTTTGTGTTGGTGGAAAAATGCACCATGTCGGGACCAATCAAAAAAAAAAAACACACATGACATTTGGTTGTTTAGGAAGATGGGGAAGTTTTAGGGGTGACATGAAAGAAAGAGAGAGAAAGACAGCAGAAAAAGAGAGAGAGAGCTAGTTTTGAGATGTGAGAGATTTGTTACGTTTAGCGTGTTTGGAGTGTGTAGTTAATGTGTTGTCTTATGTAGTTAGTGTGTAGTGTTGTGGATAGTTTTGTGTTGTGTGTCAGAACAATGAGGCGACTGCTGTCTCCAGGTAGAGAACAGGAGTGATACACCTGCTTCTGTCAGACCTGCAGGTATCAGGCTGTGATGTTCTCTTTTATAATGGACAGAAATTATTTTTTTGGAGTGGCACAAATAATTTGTGTGGCATCTTATTGAATGCAGAACAGCTGATTGTTATGTAAATAGTTTGAAATGGTTACAAAAAAGGGTAAAAGGTAAATGGCTGCAAATAACTTTGTCAATTTTAAAATCCTATGTACAAGTTTTGCAAACAATTTATATTTACATTTAAAGTTATGAAATATGATTCAATAAACATGTTTGTGGTTGTTACAGTAAAAAATATAACCTTTTCTACACAGATTTTATGTTTTTTGTCTGATTTTAGATCAACTGTGTTAATACAGTATGTCAAAATGAAAACATAACTGTAAATTCAGGCACGTGAGGTTGTGCTGAAAAGGATGATACCAAACAAGGCAATTAATTCATGTAATTAATTACTTTTAGAATATTGTAACTCAGTTACTAACTCAGTTACTTTTTTGAAGAAGTAACTATAATTAATTACTTTTTCAAAGTAACTTGCCCAACACTATTAGTGTTAAGTAAATACTTATATTTCCTAACATAAAAAGTGAAGAGTATTCAACTTTGATATATTTTCGCTGCTTAGGAAAAGCAAAGAGAAAAAAAGGAAATAAAAAAGCCATAACCCCACCAGTGAATGTCCCAGTTGTTCCAGAAAGCCAACAGTGTTTTAATCTTCTTCGCCACTTAATGTCCCATTTAAATGTTCTGCAGCCTTCAAATATGAATCATGAATATCTGCGCCCGGGGGTTGGCCAGCACAGTCTATTAGAATACATCACTACCCTACCAGGGGACCACTTTGTGCATCCCTCTAAAATGTATCATATCTCCACTGTAGAGAGGGAGACATGACTTCATGTGTCTTGTGATGTAAGGATTATTACAATTCATGAAATTCAAACACTTATGGCAGTGCCATTAATTTGAACCATAAGCCATTGGGGAGAGATTTACTGCAGAGTTAAGGGCGATCACACCATTAAAGGACTTGGGAGGAAGATGGAGAGAGACTGCGAGAGATAACTGGATAGAGCTGGAACTTAGCAATAGCAGCAGCTGTTTGAATTTCATGTATAAGTGCAGCAATTAATATTTCCATTTCATGCTCTAAGGTCAACTTTGCAAACATTTTCGTCAGAATTAGAGGGGGAATCGTTGAGTTCTGAAGGTTCACTAGTTAAACCATAACCCCTGCCTTCTGCTTTGGCTCTATCTCAGACTACATGCAAAAGTGCTGAATTTTGCATGAGCGCCTGAGCATATAGCAACTGAAACCCTATTGCGTTGTTTACTGATAGGTCCTTGAGGCATCTCACTCCACGCAGCCCATTCCGATAAGACAACGCACACAGCTGTCTCTGGTCGGTGCTGTGTGATGGTCTTGTTATACAACAGAACAACAGGCAGAGGTCAGGACATGCAGACATGCTGCTTAGCTTCAAAATGACCATTAACAAAGTGCCCCCCTCGTGTTCATTTGTGAGCTAGAGCTGGTATAAATTCACATGACTTCACATTCTGAAACAGAATGGTCTGTCTTTCACACTGTAAGCGCAACAAATTGCACTTTTTCTATTGCCAAAATTGAGATTTTTACTGCTGTGTGATATGATACATTAAAAGTTTTATAGGAAAGATTACCTGACTTTCACTGCTGTCAGTTATGGCATTATAATTAGGAGAATGTTAGCAAAGGAATAGAAAGCGGTGAACAACAGCTAGTCTGGCACCTGCAAGTTTTACTAGGATGTCATGTATGATGTGGGAAGTTTTAAGCAGACAAGAAAAAAAGCGTATAATTTGATTTTGTTTGGAAAAACTGTCATTTGCAGAAATTAGAGAGAAAAAACTTCAAGTAAACCTTCCATAGCTTACTAGGCACAATACTATATAATACTCGGGATCAGCCAGCAGCTCCTACAAAATAAAATGAATAGAAGCATGTCTAAGCTGAATACTGCATTTAAATCTAACATAATAAGTATCTAATCAGTGTCTTTGGGAAAATTTAAAACAAAAAGTTAAACAAGCTAAGTAAAAACTCAACAACAGACATGACTACTAAGATAACTGAAAAGAACCAGAGAAAAGAGTGAAAAAAGCAAAAGAATTAACAAGACTGTGAGAGCAGCTAGTTAGAAAGTTCAATTCAATTCAATTTTTTTTATATCGCGTCAAATCACAACAACAGTCACCTCTAGGCGCTTTGTATTGTAAGGTAGACCCTACAATAATACATACAGAGAAAAAACCCCAACAATCACTCAGACTCTACACAGTCTGGCTGAAGCTGACTGTGTAGAGTGAGCAGGAGGACCCAAGTGCAGACATCAAAAATGAAACTTTGCTTTAACTAAGGACGAGCCGTTTATTCAAGGCTGGGTTAACAGTACAAAAATAAAAGGGCAAAGGTGAAACTAAACAATAACCTAGGCTAGGTTAACTAAGATTATAACATGAAAAAACCCTGAACGTGAACCTGAACCTGAACATGAAGCTCTGACGTGGATATGTAAAAAACCTACAAACATGACGTGAACATAGCAGACGACCGGACGAGAAATACATGAAAACACACAAGAGGTGATCAGGGGAAGTGGAAACACATGGGGAAAAAGCTGACTGGAATCATGATGCTACCATGGAAGTGAAACTAAACACAATGAACATAGGACACAAGAACTCGTCAAAATAAAAAAGGAAGCATAACAGGATGCAGACGTAGTAACACGAGCCTGATGACAGAACACATTTAGGGCGAAGGAGCCGGCCAGAGACCACACCCACGCCACAATAACTTAAACAAACAATATCAAAATATAAGAAAACTCAAAACACTGGGTCAAACGACCCAGGACCGTAGCAGAAAGTAATTATTGTTCAGCTACTCACTTAACAGTGTTTGTAGCTCGTGTCTGGCTCAGCACACACACCACTTTAAAATGGCCAATGGGAAAATAGTGGTTTTCTGATGGCCAGTTTCAATTTATGAAAATGGTTATGAAGTGGGTTATGGGCAATGAAAGAACCTAGAATCAATTTTGACATCAATCTGACCTGCTTTATTTAAAATTTTAATTCATAAATATATGTGAGGGTAACTTTTACTGAGGTTCTACCTTCTATGGAAAAAAGTAAATGCAACAGCAGGTTATGATTTACCATAATGGTAAATCGTGTTGGCTTACAATATGGATTCTTTTTACTTTTAGTCAGATACATAGAAAAAGGTTTCAAAGCAACACACATTGATTTTCTCTAGTCCTTATTTCACCTCACCATAGAGACATGCATTTGTATGGTGGACTCAGAATGAATCCAGCTGACTGTAGTCTTCTCCAAGTGGCTCAAGCTCTGTGTTTGCTATCATTTGTCACATGGCTACAGTGTTATGGGTTCAAACAGAAATTTGCAATGGCTCAGTGCACTCCAACAGCACAGTTTTCCATCTCCGCTCTAGCCTGGCCCAGTTTCATTATCCGCAAGGTATTCAAGGAGTAATGGCTTCTAGGGCCACAAACCTATTGGCCATTTCAAGTTCTTTGCCCAGACCTTTGTTGTTATTGTTCAAGAACTGTGTGCAAGTGTTTGAAGAGACGGAATCGCACGGCCAACTGCAGCTGTACGTCTGATTGCGGTAGTAAAAGACGTGATCTCTGAGCAGCTCCTTTGAGGATTTAAATACACATTGGAATCTTTTGCTTTAAAGCTGATTTGACAGCAGAAAAGTATGGGGAAAAAAGCCACAGAGAATTTATTTTAAGTGTGGCCTTGGTTCTTGCATGCTCCAATCATGCAAGAAATTCTCCACATTCACTGACAATCACACAACTACAGTATGTGAAGTAGGAAACTGTATGTAAACTTGTTGTCTTTTCCCAGGCATAAAATAATTTTCTGCACCAGTGGCAACAATTAAGGAAATTAACGGCGCTGTATCATGTCAACAAGTAAAAATAGCTTTGTTTATGTGCTTAAGATTCAGGTTTCTGCTGTGTCTACATGTTAACATTGTCTGCAAACCGGGCCGTCTTTTCTCTGGGGAGTAGCTGTAGTGTAACTTCAGCTCCATTGAACATCACTCTTCACTGGGTTTGAGGTATCTGATTGAGTCCATCCATGTGGAGCGCTATTGAATCAAAAGAGTAAACCTCAAGGATATGGCCCACCACACACACACACACACACACACACTGTGTGTGAGCTAGGATAAATCCTCACACTTACAAATGACAGCACACACACAAAACCTCTGAATTATAAGCAGGTGCACACACTTACAGTTAGGCCTAGAAATGTTTGGGCAGTCACACAAGTTTTGTAACTCAGCTGTGGACTGAAACATGTTCAACTCACAGTGCTATGATGAATATAGACTTTTCAGCTGTAATTGGAGGTGTTAAACTGTTGAGGAAGCTACTTTTACACACAGTCAACTGTTTTCAGGCGCTCTGCTGACATTAGAAATGCTTTTCAGAAGACCTGCTTTAAAAATTAAGCAGGTAAAAGATCTGTAGTTTATTCCAAGTCTGGCATTTGAATGGGAAAGCTGTGGTTCTTAATCCAGATCCTACATTCAAAGGAGCTCTCAAAACAAGTGAAACAGGTCATGCCAGAACATTAGGAGTGTCAATATAAGTCATTCTGGTACATTCTGAGAGAAAATAATAAGGCCTGGAAGTCCATGTTTGATACTGTAGCAATGGTGAATGTTCACAGCTGCAGAAAACCCTCCACCAGAGTGACAAACACTTTTCGGTAGGCTTATCATTATCCAAGTCTAAAAAAAGAGACAAGACTCAAAAAGAGAAAATGCAGAGATCACCCCACAAAGCCTCAGACTTTGCCAAAACACATCTAAAGCAGCCAGAACAGTTTTCTTAGGATAGATGACACTGTGATCAACCTGTGACAAATAAGGAAGGAAAACAAATCTGGGCAAGACTTAGAACAGATCATGATCTTGCATTATGTCGCAACTGAAAATAAGTGTACCATACAGAAGTGGCCAAATCAGGAATTTTCACTTACAAAACTGAAGCCAGAAAGGTTAGAAACAGGCAACAACCAAAGCCAGCTGAAGTAAAGGCCTGGCAAAGCATTACAGAAGAGGACACCCATTCTTTGACAATGTTCATGGGCTCCAGACTTTAGCCAGTTATTGCCTGAAAGGGGTTTTCTACAAAGAGGTAGAAAACAGCATATTATTTATTCTAAAAATATTTACATTTGTACCATATCGTATTGTCCACAATAATGCCACTGTAACAGTGATGTTACAACGAGACGAGCCCAGAAATGCCTGAGAATGAGATCGGAGTCCCAGCAGTTGATGATCCTCGACTTCAGCAGCTTCCAACGAAGCACAATGGTTTACAAAATACGCAAGAAATCCGTTCTGGCTTAAGGCAGAAATAGTAGACTTGTTTTGAGGCAAAAACACATTGTCAAGTACAACCAGACTGTGAAGGGCCATGAAGCCGAGACGCTGGCAGTTGCAAAAGTGCAACCCAGAAGTAAACAAAGGACTCAACCTAGGATGACTTGAACATTCATTGGTTGCATGCCATATGACACGAATCTGCTTTTACCTAAAATTTCCAGGAAAAACACTACCTACCCACAAAAACCCACAGACTCAAAAACAGTTTCTTCCCCAAAGCCATAACCACCCTGAACTCACACATGTACCGATAACACAGCCCCCCCCCCCTAATTTTTTTTTCTTCCCACTTCCTCTATGGACCACCACTGTGCAATACCAATTCTATGTGCAATAACCCAACTGTATATACACAACACTATTTATTATATATTACTTTTTTTAAAACCGGCTTGTATATTTGTACATTTTATATATATATATCTTTTTCCCCATGTTAATACTGTCCATATGTATATAGCGCTGCAGAACTGTACTCCCCCCCCCAGCATGTTTGCACTGAGTAGGAGATGCTCTGTATGTCATTGTACAACTGTATAGTGACAATAAAGGCATTCTATCTATCTATTTTGTGTTTACATTTGATTTATGTTGTGTCATATTGCTGCGTCACTACTGTTGCATGATAATTCAATTCAATTCAATTTTTTTTTATACAGGGCCAAATTACAACAACAGTCACCTCAAGTAAGGTATTATAAGGTAGACCCTACAATAACACATACAGAGAAAAACCCAACAATCATATGACCCCCTATGAGCAAGCACTTTGGCGACAGTGGGAAGGAAAAACTCCCGTTAAACAGGAAGAAACCTGCGGCATAACCAGGCTTAGGGAGGGGCAGCCATCTGCTGTGACCGGCTGGGGAGAGAGACGGAAGACAGGATAAAAGACATGCTGTGGAAGAGCTATACTATATAGTTGCTACTGCTGCTTGCAACTTGTGGACCTAGATTCACTCTTTGAACTTGGTAGTCTCTCATCACTGATAGCAGCTCGCTGAATGATCAAATGCAGTCTAGTATTTTTTTTCTGTATCGTCAGATATAATTTTGAGGCTATGTTGCACACCCCAAGTTAATGCAGTGGTTTTATTCAGCCCCTTGAATTAAAACTGAGAGTCTGCACTCCAGCTGCATCACGTCAAATAGGGCGGTGTTACGAAGGTAAACCTGTGAAAACTGCATCAATGTCCAAGAACGTCTAGATCTGTAAGAACTGTAAATGTGTCTGTTTTAAAAACTTCAATTTACAGTCTGGTAAATTTCTTTTTTAAATTCAATGACTGATTGAAGCAGAGGAGCCTGTGATTTATCATTTAATCCCAGCATGTGTCATCGGTTCTTCCCACAACACTGAAGAGATTTTTTTTTAATCATAATTATATTGTTCCTGATTGTCACGTGTTGATTTGCATTAGTGGTAAAAAAGCAAATTCCTGCTCAGAGGGAGATTGGTCTGATTTCAAAGAGGCAACAGAGAGAGATAGAGACGGACCGGTCAGCAACAATAACCCTGCACTCACCACTGCAGGAGCCAATGCTGCACTATTCGGCTACACCTCTCAAGTGGTTAATTAAATGAGTCCACGCACAGAGCTAGCACACTACGCTTGGTTTACCATAAACAATGTGATTAAAGCGGCCATGGGGCAGCCAGAATGTAGAGTTGGGAAGAGAAAAAGAACTCCGATCACCATGGAGATGTGTGAGAAAAAAGGTATGAATGCAGATAGGGATGTCATTATTACTTTTTTATTCATTATTTTCATAATGACTGTCATTATGCACAGGCTCTGATTGAATTCCATTTTGTTAGTCAGGTTTGTGGCGAGCAGAATAATTATCACTTAAGTGATATTAAGATTCATGCTGAACATTTTCATGGTCAGAGCCGGTGCATGTGCAAAAGGACTTGCTTGTCTTTGATTATAAAAGAAAAGCAGAAAGAAGTGGAAATGAGTTGTGACTGATTAGAACAGAGACGGTAACATTGCAGATCATTTTAAATGCCAAATGGGAATATTACACGCACATTTAAATGCATCGTTTTATTGTTTTTACTTTGATTACTTCATGAACAGCATAACCTCTTTTGTTCAAAATGGAAAAATTCAAAAGCACTCATCCAGTCAGTATATAAAAGTGATGCTTACATCGTTAGAGGTGTAACCATCAGTGGACTAATTCATTTACAGCATGTGAAATAAAGTGTATTCATTGATTAAATCTGTGCAGCCATAAAAATGGAGGATAACACGGTCATTTAGTTGCAAAGAGACTTTGCTTTGTGAATCTGTCAGAAGAATCCAACAAGAAACAGTTCTTTATGACACATAATAAGAGTTCTTACTAATGTCAGCACATGGTGACACTGTATTTCATTCAATTGTGAAGTCAACAGAGGCCTCAGTGCTCTGTAACTGAACAAATGCATCCGTGAGACGTGGCTGCTTCAAGCACCCGTATTTTATCTCTTCACGCACAATCTTTGGATGATTCTTTTATTGTCAACAAATGTATGGCCTAGTTTTCTATGTTCATTGTAGCCTACTCAAGCAGGAGAAGGAGGAGCATTTTGTACTGAGGAAAAGTCTCGAGTTTCCCCTCGTTTCTTCATGTTTTGGTAGGAAAATATGTACAAGCTTAAAATGAATCCAATATATGAGGCAAAAACAGAGTTAGCACCATTCTGATGAGCTTGAAAGTCAATATTTGGTGTTATCGCGTCTATTCTTGAACACAGCCTGAACTGGGAAACCACTGTACTTTTCTGCACTTTTACTTTTGACAAGATCTCAGCCCCAAACCAGAGCCTCCTCATGAATTCAGATTCATCACTGAGACCTGTCGCCACTAATTTTCATTCTGCTTCTTATGTAATTCAGCATGCCTCAGCCTTTTCTCCCTGTTTGCCTTCCTTAAGAATTGTTTCTTGACATCCACTTTTCCACAAAGACTATTTCTAATGAGGTTTTCCCCAACAGCAGATCTGTCAGGTCTTTGGACATGCTAAGATTGCTAAGTTGTCTGTTATATATAGACTCAAAACTCCGTCATTTTTTGAATTATGTGCTTTTTCTATGCTCAAGAACAGTGTTAAGTTACTTAACAAACAAACAAACAAACGAAAATAAGCATTCCTCTGAAATGCTCAGGTACAAGAACTGGAAAGCCAGTTAATGTCCAAAGAAAAGCTCTGACAGACCTTTAGAAAGCTTAGAGAACTATTGCTCCTTTTATTTTACTCTTTTAAAAAAATGACGTTAAAGTCTGGCTACATGGAAGCAAAATACAGAGAAATGGGGGAGACTTTTGCACAGTACTTTTGCACAGGCAACAGTATATTTCATATTCTTACATCAGGATGCACTCCATTTAAACTAAATACCTCTTCTCCTATAGGAGTTTTAACACTGACAGTTTGGCATCAAGTGTAAATATATATATATATATATATATATATATATATATATACATATGTATATATATATATATATATATATATATATATATATATATATATATATATATATCAATATTCCATTGAAATCTTAAACATTATATCAACATTTTTTATATCAAATATTTAATATCTTTTGAATTTTTTTTTACTATAAATTTGATATAGTTAAAGGATAACCTTATGTAACCCTATGCTATCAGAACATGACTTTTTTGTATCACTCTCCAAAGCCTCAGCAATCAGGAGATGAAGAAAATAATCATTCTGATACTCACAAAAAATATTTTTTACATTTTCCAAAAAAGTCCCTTTTGTTTGTCTCTAAAACAAAAAGATTAGATTAGGGTGTGGCGCTAGGGTTGGAGTCGCCACTGATGAGGACTTTGACCTTTATCAGGTTGATGCTTAATGATTGCAAAATATTGGAGCTGAATTCTTACAAACATAATTTTTATTAAATGATGCTATATAAAAAATAAGAAAGAAAAGTGGTGATTTGGGGGGTTGATCGTCTCCAAACATAAAATAAGGAATTTTGGGGCACTCTGTGAAATAATATATTGCAAAGAATGCTAAAGATAAAGCATTCCCTTACTTGCTTTGATTTTGTCAGCTTCATAATATATGCAAGATGAGTTTGGGGCTGTTTTGGCCTTTACAAAAAAGGACACATGAATTCCCAGCTGAATTCTTATTGAGTTCTTAGATGTACTTGCACATCGAAGAACTCTCTGTCTCCGTGTTGTCTTTTCCCTGCTCTCTGTCTCTCTCTGCCTCACACAGCAGCAGCAGCGGCAGCAGCAGCAGGCGGGCCTGCAGCCTACCAATGCGTTCAGTGAGGGGGGATTTGGCCAGGCTCTAATCAATCACTGACAGATTACCTCCAAAGCCACTTCCACAGCCATTAAAGCAGGACAAATGCAGAATTGCAACTGAACAAGTTGGAGTTTTTAAGCCAACACCAGGACTTCCTGGTTATTTGTCAAAGTCAGTGCTGCTGAGCCGCATGAGTGGTCGTGCGAGCGTGTCTGTGTGTGTGTCTATGTGTGTGTGCACAGGGCTCAGAGGCAAAGCAGGCCAAACGTTCACACTGTGTGTCAGGGAGAATGAGGGAGAGAGCAATAGACAGTAACAGAGTGACTGAGTTATTGTTAGTGTGTGTTTTTATGCTCTCAGGTGTGTGTGTGTGTGTATGTGTGCATGCAGGTGGCTGCGTCACACTTGGACCACTGGAGCTTACAGTAAATCACATTCCCCTTATTGCCAAATTTAGCAGCTTATGTTCAATAGGCTCTGCTCAAATCTACGCCGCGTCCTATCAGGCCGTTAGTCTGGGTTATAAAAGAGGACTGGCCACACTCTAGCCTCGAAGCACAGACAACTCATCCCTTTTTCTATTTCCCTATATTATTATTCTTTATCTGAGAGACTGGAAACACAGTCTGGGCTTTTCTAATCTCTCCGTTTTCTCCCCTTGGATTTTCTGCCTTTGAGATTCCCCTACAATTGTACCCTATTCACATGGGCTTTGTTTACATCAGGGTATATTTGATAGAAGACACTGAGAAATTGGATATCATCATTTTCATTTTCAGCCTGTATTACCAAGGGAATATAACCTATTCATAATGTAAAGAAAAACATTTTATTCTATAAGCCTTCCTCTTTATCCAAATAGATTCTGACATTTTTACTTTGTGGCAGACAAGGCAGGTTAAGTGCTGATAATTATTTGGAGAAGATGAAGAAAAATATGATATGCAGGGAGGTGACATCAAAGTAACGGGTTTTGTTGCATGTTCTGCCTCTTATAAGTGGGAATATGGTACATTTGCAGCCGAAGCTTGATTATTGTGACGTTCGGGGATTCCTTTGATTAGGTGTTTTGTCTTTGCCTTGCATTAAAGAACAGGGCCTCGTTTTTCATTTAGCACTGCAATTTCATAAATAACACGAGAGATTTCTTTGGGTTTTATTTATTTATTTAATTAATTTCGGGGCTGGTGGAGGGAGGGAAAAATTCACCCAAAAAAAGTGAAGCGTTGAAATGATGAGGGCCGACACTGAAGTCTGCAGGCGCTGGGGTTGAAATTTAGCTAGTCATGTGACTCTAACCCCCCCCCTTCTTATGACCCTGGAGATGGAGAGAGAAAGACAGAGAGGAGGAACACAGGAAGCAAGATTGTATTGGTAGGTGCGTATGTGCATTGTGTTTTGTGCACTGTGTGGGTGTCCATATTTGTGTGTGTGCGACTGTGTTTCTCCACCCCCCTCCTATTCAATTAAGAGCTTAAGCTCATTAGTGGCAGACTTACATCATTACCTCTCCAATGGCTAATGAGTTAAAATCTATTTAGATTTATGTTGCTGTTAAATCTTTCCCACACACACACACACACACACACACTTTTACACGTCACAAAAGTAGCCTTACACAAGGTTTTCCATAGCAGTGTGGGAGCCTTTTATAGCAACACTGAATATTCAAAACACTTGAATTATACCTTTTCCCTTCAGTATGGAAATCAGAGAGAGAGGGGGGGGGAAGAGTATGCTCTGTAATGTACTTACACACTGTAATGTAACACAGAGACCTGTTTCCCCCCCATTTAAACATTTCAGACCTGATGCATGGAAGCCTTTTTCCCTCTAACTAATAATTAGCGCTGCCTAACAAAAAGATCACTCCTCCACGAAGCCATTACATAGTGATTAACTGAGGTTTCAATCAATTTTAATTAATCCTTGATTGCATTGCCGGCTTGACAATTTTAATGAAGTGGTGGAATTGTAAAATAATAATAATTATTGATAGCGAAAGTTGCAGCGCAGGCCCGAGCCATAAGAAGCAGGATGGAAGGAAGGAAAGGAGGAAGGAAGGAAGCCACTGATGGAGGTGTGCGTGACCTCAGCATGGATGCACATTTAACCCCGAGTTATTATTGTTTCAAGCACATTTTTTAATAACCTCACTTTAAACTTGGCTACATTGACGATTATTTTTTTTCTCCCCCTCGCGCGCTAACTACTTAGTAGGGTGATATTAGGAACAATGAAGTGACAGGTCTTCCATCTTTGATGTCTTGTTTAAACCTGGTCTCCCCGCTGACGCTTTGATAACGCGCTAACTGGGACATTTTCATTCTAATTAGGGCTTCAATTGCTAATTCCATTTTGCTTGCTATAATTATCACTGGGAGATATTTGCGACTGCTGTGTGCGCTCGTGTTTTTTCTCTGCTCTGCTGCTTCTTCTCTGCTCGGTTTAAGAGGTGAATGCTAAAGTTTATCATCAGTGAGAACTTTTAAGCGATCGCGAGCACTGTGTTTAAATCAGTGTCCATGTGAGCAAATCAGTTCGTCGGTGATGTGCAAAGATTAAAAGGCGTGTCTTTTGCGCCAGAAACGCGCTTAAAGTTTGTCTGTGTGTGTGTGACCTTTCATATCCTAATACAGCTGAGTGGAAGTGACTTGTTAAAAGGCGTCTCTCCTCCAGCGCAGGCGTCCTCACTCTTTCTGTGTTTGCCTCTTTCGGCTCATCTCCCATCACCACTTACAAACTTAACATACAAATCAAGTGCCCACAATAACCTTATGGGTAACAATTGGACCACCCCCCCCCCCCCAACGTGCTTCACCCCCGCCTCCTCCTTTTGACGCATGCGCGTTGGCGAGCGTACTGGTCAGTCTGAGAAGCAGCTGTTCAGCGCTGGTGAAATTCCAACATGGCAGTGGCTGTGGTCAGTGTCTCCTGCGTTAACTTGGGATGGTTTCAGCTCACACGCAACCCGGCTTAACCTCGGCACCTCGCTCATCAGCAGGACCCCTCCCAGGGATCGATGCGACCATAACACTCGCCCCCCCACACACGCTCTCTCACACATACACACACACACGCACACACGTGAGAGGTCGACCTGTCACTGGAGAGGCGAGAGAGGGAGAGAGAGAGAGAGGTAAGGAACGGGGATCCGCTGCGTGTGCAATTAGAGCGAGTGGTCAGAGCAGACAGCGCGTCTGTGTGGAGGAGACGAGCTCGGAGCAGCCCGCCGCTCATCTCGGAATAGTGCATGTGCAGTTTGTGATTTGACAAGTTTCCCGATTTGCGAGCGATGCCCTCTGCGTAACGGGTTATTTATTCATCTGTCGGTGAAGCGCACCTGCGCCACACAGCGCGTGGATCGCACAGGCACGGACACGTAGGCTGCACCGTTGGCTTCCTGTTTGTGTGTGTCGACTGTGCGGCACTCCGAACAGAAAAAAGCCACAACTTGGGTGCACACACACACACACACACACACACGGAGGCTTTTTTCCTCTCCCCATTAGCTTCCATGAGGCGGGTACGGTTACAACAAGTTGCGCGTGCAGTCAGCGGAACCGGTGATATCGCGGCACGTGTAGCTATTAATGAATCTCGCAAACTGGACATTTGTGGTCGTAAGGAGCGGATTTAACTCGGATGACAGATCCGCACCAGTTGATTTTTCTCCGATATCGCCCTCCTCCTCGTCCTCCACCGCTGCCTGTCATCTCGGGCTCCACTTTCTAATGAGATGCATGTAGGTTAGATGGCTCTCCTATTGAGTTGCTTGGTCCAAAGACTCGCAGGGCCCACCTCTCACACGGCTTGAAATCCGAGCAGTGTTGCACCCAGAAAGTGTCTCCTATTGTAAAGCTTTTTTTTTTTCTTTGAGAGGGAATCCTTCCTTCCGCCTTTTCTTCCACAAATTAATTCCAATGCTCTCTCCTCCTCTTCCTCTCTCTCTTCTTCTCTCTGTTCCAGCACGACATGATCAGCAGCAGCAGCGTCTATGGTAGGTTGATGTTTTTTTTTCTCCATCAACTTATGTACTTGTTCACTATATATATATATATATATATATATATATATATATATATATATATATATATATATATGTATATGTGTGTGTGTGTATATATATATGTATATATTTATGTATGAATGTATATGTGTGTGTGTGTGTGTGTGTGTTTATATTTATGTATGTAAAACTATTAAAATAACATTGGGCAGCTGGGGTTGGGGGTTGGGGGAGCTGATGACCTCAGATTGTTTTCAGTGTTGACTCAAAAAGTGAATTCTTCATGTTTGAGATGGAGGTCCAAATTGTAGCTGTGTTGTTTGGATTAATTTTCTTTCTCTTAATTTTTTAAAAACTCATTTTTTTTCCTGTAACACAAACACAGCTTTGTGTAGCACACACACTACCTGGTAATTAATATTTGGTGACTAAGCCTGCAACATCTAAATTACACATGGCTTAATTTTGCAGCTCTAATTAGATTTTTTTTCAAGATATTAAATAAATGACATATTTTTTAATGGAATATTGTTTTTGAACTTTTTTTAAAAAAAATCCTCAGACCTGCAGATTAAATACAGCAGTTTGAGTAAGCTAATTATTTTTTTTCCTTGACATTTGAGAATATCATTGAGACAGAATAATGTGCTCAGAAATTCACTGATCATTTAATGAAACAAATGGATGTGACTGGAGTCGCTGTGCGCGAGACCTCTGTCACATTTTTACAAAGTGAAAAATACATATTTATGATTTTTTTCCCCTAGTTGCACCATATCTTTTTTGCTTCATTGTACTAAAGAAATATTCAGTGCTAGTTATTATTTTTCTAATAAGGTGAGGGATTTCTTGCGTGATAGAAGAATGCTGATGTAACATTGAGAGCGCATATTGCTCCAAAATTAAATTCAGTTTTGAAATTTCAGCCACATAAACACACAAATAAAAAAACCCTGCACGCGTGTTGCTGTTGTGCCGATGCACAACAAGAAGGTTCACGTTGAGGGCGAGAGTTTTAGGATGGACGACGGCCAAGTTCTGTAATTGCACAGTCTTGGTTTTTTTCTAGTGGCTGTTAGTGAGAACTCAACCTTTCGTCTCTGATCTCTGAGCTCACACATGCAGTCGTTCACTTCACCTCACCTCCTCTCTCCTCCTGTCTCGCCTTTATTTCTCTTTATATGTGCACGCGCTGACGTTCTCACACTTCTGTGAAAATGTGGAAGTTATCCTGATACTGGTTTCATTGTTCCAAATTAGCATGCAGGTATGCACATGTAAGTAGCAGCGAACAGTTAAAACTGAACACTTTCTGCGGCTTTTTGTTCCTAAATTAGTCCAAACTGATTTTATTTGCACATGCGGGTCTGATTTGCAGATGTGATTTTTCTGTTCTTTTTATTGGGCACTCGCGTACACTCGCTTTGTTGCTGTTTTTGAGACTCGTGTGAAATGCGGGCTCTGACGTTTGAGATGGGGAGCATGAGTTTTTCCAAAGGCAAGTGTGTGTGCACAAGAAGGAAATGCAGGAGCAGCCACACGCGCTGTTGATTTTTGTGTGTGTGTGTGTGGCCTACTGTAAATAATGTAGATACTGAGCGGTTTGTTTATTCCTTTGCTCCAGTCCTCAGCGTAAGATCTGCGTCCACTGTGTGAGCTTGTTGCAGTGACAGTCACAATAATCCCCCTCATTATACACATAAAGTATCGCCTCACATCTCCAACGGCCTCACAGTAAAGCTAATAGGGACAGAGTGTGGAGAAATAATAGGAATAGCAGAAAAAGTGCTTTACAAATAGGCGGCCCTTTACTCTGACTTTATCTATCTAAATGTGGACTTTTCCCTCAAATGAACAGAGAGAGTCGGTGTGCTGCAAGGGTGGCTAAGCTACTCCCAGCGGGGCCGTATAAATAAATTATCCTGACACTTTCTATCAGTATGTAATGTTTACCATTAAAAGCTGTTTTACCATCCTGCAACCACCGGCATGCGATCCAGTCTGCCCCGCGGGACTCCTGCCAGATGTAAGGGGATGTGGGTGTTGGGGGGGGGAGGAATACTGGGCTTTTCAGACAGAGGGAGAAGGAAGGAAAGAAAGAGAGACATTTGTTAGTCTTTGCCACATCCATATCAGTGGATTTCTCCTGTCTGAGCATCCTGACAAAGGGGCCTCTTCAAATGAGATCTAGGCAGGGTTGTCATCTTTTAGCAAATATGTTAAGTGTTATCTTTTGTGCTCTTGGCTTGCCGAGCGGAGCTGGACCCCATGGGAACCCGGCGCATGCAAATAGAACAAATCCCTCTCGGACCTGTCTGTCTGTTTCGCTCTCTTCCATCTCTCCTCCTCCCCTCCCTGCTCCCCTTCTTTTCTCCGTGTTTGCTCGACAGTGCGTCAGCCTATCTTGTCTCTTTGCTCTCTCATCTATTTCACTCTTTGTCCACTTATTTCCTCCCTCTCTCTTCCTCTCTCTCCCTCGTTCTTCTCTCTCTCTGTCCCAGAAGACAGTGCTGGGGCTGTGTGTCAGCTAACTGTAGCGAGGCTGTGTAGTCTTTGTGTGTTTCCCTGCGTGCTAGCTGACAGCCCCCTCCTCGCTGGTCCAAGTTCCTCTTCTCAGAGACGGCAGGTAGCTGTCGGTAGGGCCGCTGCCTGTGTTTCTCCGTAGATGAGTGGACACCAATTCCTTAAAATCCTTGACACTGTGATCCACTCTATCCTCCTCTTCCTCTTTCTATGTTTCCCCCTCCTCCCCTCTTTTCCCTGCTACACTGCCTGCATCTTTTTTTTTTTTTCATAGTTTCGCATGGGGGTTTTGTTTTTTGTGACTGACAGTTGCCGCTTGATAATTTTTTTTTTTTCCTCTTTTCCTCATGTTGCGACTCAACCTTTTTTGCACACTCTTCTGATTCCTATTCACTTTTCCTGGCAACTCTCCTTCTCAGTGCTGACTAGTTATTATCCAGTCAAAATCTGATGGGGGTTCTTAAGTGAAGGGATAGCCACATAAGACTGACTCCGTGGAGGAGTAATACCTACAGCTTACTACCAAAGATCCTGCTGTAACCTGTGATGCTCAGTGCTAAGATTGTGCTTTTGCACTTGAAATGCCAGACGTGGTTAATCAGGTTTTGGTGCTATTATAAAAGGGGGAAAAAACATGTAAGAAAAAGTTAGGCGTTAAAAGATGTGCAGTAATGAATTTAAGTTTGACGCAAATGAGGAAAGAATTGCAACAAATGCAGCAGAAACTGATCTACGACCAGTGTAACCAAATTTACAGATTTATTACCCCCCTCCCAACACACACACACACACACACACACACACACACACACACACACACACACACACACACACCATCCTCTAAAAGACATCCTGTCAAATTCATTTCCATGTTAATTCCAGGATTAAAAAGCATTATCTCCATTTCTTTGAACTCTGAATCTCCACAAAATGTTTGAAGTTTCTCATTTTATGTAATGCATCGTTTTTTGTAGGTTTTAATCAAATCAAAGCGACAGTTATTTTATATTTTTCTTCCCTCCTACCTTCTTTCGCTATTCCCCTATTTCTGAATTTTAAACAGACCTCCGTTCACCTCCCTTTACTCTTCACCAGCAATCTCCACCACCCGTGGCCCGGATTCTCTGGCAGATATTAAAGCATTCTGCGTTTGGAAGTGTTAAATATGCTAAGGACTTATTAAAAAAAGGAAAAATATTCCACACCATTAGACCTTTAATAGACATGGCAGCTCACAGCTTATCCTTTACATTGTGCCTTGAAATGAGAAGGCACCATTTCTAATTAGGTTATTGCCATGGAAGTCTTGTTAAAGTGTGCATTGATATGCGAAGGGGCTGCCGCTCATTTAGTTTGATGACGGAGGACCCCGACGAGAGCCTCTTTTTTTTGTTTTGTTTTTTAAAGAATGAAAAAGCACTGGCCCAAAGAAAACAGCAGCTAAAGAGCAAGACAGGAGCTGACTGTAATGCCTTGCTGCTGCTCTCTTTTTGCGGCTCTAACTGGATGATCTGATTTTGCTAACAGCGAGGCTTGGCCAGATAGTGACCGTCTGCAACTCCCCCCCCCCCCCACAAACCCCCAATCCGCCACTCAGTTTGAACATCTTGATTAGCAGGACACCTTGCGCAAATGGAAAGTAAGTCAGCAGCACTTCTTATTTTTATTTTATTTTTATCTATTTATCTATTTATTTTTGTCTGAGGCGGCGGAGGTGTGCATGCGTGTTAATGAACAATGGCTCATTTGGCGCGAGAGTGAATTTGTATGTGTGTATGGGTGTCTGTGTGAGCTTGGAAGGCTGCCAGGGGATGGACACAAAGGATGTTGAGTGGCTGGGCGTGTGGCACAGCATCACTTAGCTGCCTGTGGCCTCAGGGAGATGGACACAAACTGGGAGCGAGAGCAAAAACAACTTCTATAGCTAAAGAGCTCCAAATTTGACTGTGGCTATTGCAGGGTTGCTACATTTTTTTTAATCTATTTATTTTTTACTGGTTTGGTTTGTAAAATGTTTTTAAAAAAAGAAGAAAAAAATGAGAGTCACATGTTGTCTAGCTTGAGGTGATAACTTTATAGTCTTTTTGTGGCTTTCTAAAACAAAGCAAGAGACACAAAAGATTTATGTATCTCATTTTTTTTCTGCTGTGAATAAGTAGCGTTTGTGCTTCTGCTAATCAATAAATGATCGAATCAATTCAGCTTGAGCGTCATTGTCTGATAAGACTCAAGCTGCACGTACAGGAGTTAGGAGGTAAAACAGAAATTTCACTGTTGTCATGCTATTGACAATAATTCTCAACATTTCCATTTATTTGCATTTAAGTGCTGTAAAATCAACACTAATGCCAGGCTCTAAATTTGCCTCAGCTTCAATTTCAAAATGAAACTGTTTACTGTCTTTTGTTTGACCAGCAATCAAAAACTTGTACATATGTTTTTTTTTCCCAGTGACATAAAAAAGGAAACGCTCTGCAGCTCAATCGCTGAGAAATTGCTTAACATCTGCATGTGTGTGTGTGTGTTCTGGCCTGCTAAGGAGGGAATGTGTGTGATTATGTTGTTGCATGCTTGCACTGTGTGTGTGTGGCCAAGTTTCCCCACTGGAAGCGGGCGAGAGCATTAGGATGTTGCTTGTATGACTCTGCTGGCAGGATGGACACATGTGGTAGATGGCTAATGATAGCACGCAGCGTATAATGAGATCCTACTCTCCGTCTGTCTCCCCTACCTGGCATCATGCATTAACCATACAAGAGGAAGAGGAGGCACGCATGGTATTGACTTTTGAGTGGGCGTCTGCTTGTCCATTGTTGGTTTTGTTTAGCACTAAGAGATCAGCATGGCTGCAAGCGCTGCACATTTATAACAAGTTTTGTTGTTGTTGTTGTTGTTGTTTTTTTGTCGTTCGTGGCAGAAGCCCTCGGTGTGCGTGTGTGCATGCGTGCATGCGTGAGGCGAGAATCTCTCCTCATCTGCACCTCTTGAGCTCTGTTAAATGGTTGTAAATTGATTTTAGATGCACTCCAATGTATACACTTAACAAGCCAAATGGGTTCAGTTGGTGGGTTAGTTTATGTGGTCAGAAGATTATTCTATTAATGTATTCCTCAGTCTGTAATCCACAGTATGCTGTGTGAGGGAGGGAGTCACTGGCAATGGTCCATCTTCTTGCCCAGTAACATATATTTATCCTCTTCACTACACAATCCTCTAGGCTGCTCAAATCCCCCAGGGGGTCCCAATGACATGCTTACTAATGTGTGCTTTGGAAACGGAGTGCTATTGTATCCCCTAAATCTCACAAAGCACTGTATGATTTGCCCATTGTCGATAAATCGCTTTGCTTGTGCCAAGTACTTGCATCTCACAGAGGCTTAATGCTTTGAGGGTTTCAGGGACAGCTTCAAGTTCCTCTTTTGTTGATTTCGGGGAAAAGTGCCAAGACTGCTGCGCTGAATATTGTTTTGAGTATGGAGGAGGGAGGGGAAGAAGGGCCATTGCCAAGCAACTCCATTGAGCCCTGTGAATGGGCCATTCATATTTAGGAGAATCACCCAGATGCCATATTGTTGGCATAACAATGCTAAATATTCTCCAACAAGGATGGGATTGTAACAGGATTTTCAATTGTGCAAGTGTTCGAAAAGGATGTTGAGAAGAACAGTATCCAGCCTTCAGTAACTCTGAAATGGGTGAATAAATAAGTAGAGACATTAGAAGTCATAGGACAATTCTAGCATTTTCCAAACTAGTCGTGTGTATTGTTATTTTTTTCTTGGAAAAATGAAACCCTCTACACAATATAAATGTTTTAAAATATTAAAAATTGCAGGATCTGTTCAGCAACAACACCTGGAAGTACATTACTGCCTTTACAGGGTTACTGACCGAGGTTTAAAATTTCACTTCCGGACTTTTAAAAGCAGGGTGTGTCTCTAACTGGCGGTACTGGTGGGATTCAAACTACAGGCCAGGACGGTCAGACAGGCTGCTGGACAGGCACAAAATCGCTCTCTGAGCTTCCCAAAGGTGTGACTATAACGTGGAACCTGAAAACAACCGCTGTAAGGACCAAACTCTTGTTCTAGGGTGTAAAACAGCCAAAATGTCATTGCGGTCTTTTATGTCATGCATGCACTGTGTATTAATCACGGGCTGGATCTGTGCCTGAGAGGCTGATCAAATTTATTGTTTGGCTGCACGGGACAGTAATGGGTGTTTAATTACTCAATAAAAGCCCTTTTATAGATTCCCAGGCCTCCTGTGTGTTGAGCAAATGGTATTGATCTGTCTCCGGGCTGCAACATGATAGCCTGTGAAGGAGAATTAGAGCCGTTAGCCTGCTAGCGTTTTCTCATTCATTAGCTGCATTAGCCAGAGGATGATTACGACGTAGCATCATTGTTAATACCAAAGTCTCAAAGGTTTTTCTGTCTGCCTTGTGTTGTAAAGCTCCGTGCAGCTCATTTACACAAATATGGATTAGATGAGCAATGAATAACATTGAGGAAGGTGTTTCAATAAGAATCTCCAGGAGAGTTGTTTTTCTTTTTTGCAACATTTCCACCTGTGCAGTTTTGTCAATGCATTAAGCATGCTATAATCCCCAGAGCTAAGCTCGACAAAGCCCTTACCTGCGCTGTGAGCTGCATTAGTCGGGCTACCGTCTATACCTATGCACGTTTTAATCCCACCACTTCCCCACCCTCTAATCAGTAATCTGACGGCTCCTCCTCCTCATCCTCCCCAGAGGCCTAATTCTGGATCCCTGTTCTCCTGCACACCCAGCAGTCAGGAGAATGACTCACACGGAGGAGAAAGCTGAATGACAGTGACCCTTAGCATGTCTCCATTAGGTTTTCTGTCCATGCATTCATGCCAGCAAACATATGTGCAGCCCTGTATGGTGTCCACTGTGCCTTTTTCTCGCCTATCTGCATCTGCCTCGCGCCCATTGTTCTTTTATGTTCAGAGCATATCACCGCTTCTGTCAGCCAGCTCCGCTCCTGTTGATGCACGGCAAAAACCGCTGCAATAACTCGCTTGATATGTCTATATCAAATGAGTGTGGTCTATTACAGACGTGGTGGAGTCAGTTGGGTGGCTTTGTGAACAAAAAAGGGGTTTTGCAAGGGACCATGAAAGAGACATTGTCAAATACAGACCATACAGTTCCTTTGTAGATAAATGGATTTTTCATGCTTATCAACTGGGACAGTAACATGAGTGAAAACTGTGGAGAATGTGGAATTGCTCTTAGTATTCGGCTGTACACAGGGATAAATGTAGCTTCAAGTGTGTGTGGTCTGTCATTGTCATGCAGAAAGTTTTTTTTTTTTTTTTTTCCGTTTGGAACCACATTCACTGCTGATGCCACAGATGTGCATCACGCATGGAGCCATATGTTACACTTACACAGTAATTGTACTATCAGTTCTTAAGCATCATCTGTTTAGTGTCACAGGAAAAAATACTTTTAAACCACAGTCAGTTTTTTTTTTCTTTTTTATCACAATGGAATATTTTTTTCTTCTCTAAATTGGATTGGAATCATTATCTAAATGACATTTTCATACCCACTTGTAAAAGATAGATGTAGTTTTTGAAACATCATTCATTGATTTCTAAAGTCCCAGTTTAAGATGGACGTTTCCATCTTGGTTTAAGTAAACCATACGTGACGGGGCGAGGCGGGTCTGATTGTCACGAGTTGTACAAAACGGACTTAAGTTTTTTATTCATCATGAACCAAAATTAGATTTAGATTTATTGTGTTCCTTTTGGAAATGGCTTCATGTCTCAAAAACTGAGGCTACATCTGTGTTTTCTATTATCCCTGATTGTGGCTGCAAAAAATGGTTTTAGCAAGACACAGTTAAGCTAGCTTAGCATTTCAACTATAGATATATTTAACTAATTGCTATCTATACTTTGTGCATAGAACAATAAAAACAGAAGACTACCATGATATTTGTCCGTTTTATACATTCTGCATACTAGTGCTTTCTTTTTCTTTTCCTGTCACTATCAGACATGCTGTTTTCCAGGGGCTAGCTTTTAACCTGTTGTTGAGTGTATGTGTTGATGCTATAAGCCTCAAAATCATTGTTTTCTTAGACATAAATGGCACAATAACTGGATATTTGGTGGCACCTGAAATAATAGTGAGGCATTTTCACATTTATAACGCTAGCCCCAGTGTGGTGGTGGCTTGGCTTTCAGCCAGAGGACCTGTTTGTGTTGTGTGTGGGAACATGGCTTAAATTTATTTATTGGGGGTTTTTTTGTGTGTGTGTGTGAGTGTGTGTGTGTTTGCTTACTATTTCAGGGTTTTTTGACCACAGTTAGGAAACCTGTTCAATGCCTAGGCACTAAAATTATTTGATTAGGTAATATGTTGGCCAAAGTTAGCTTTTCATAACATGGTCGAAGGTACACGTCTCCTGTCTTCAAGCTTCCATTCTTTGATAATTACAATGACAGGTCATATCCCATATACAGGGCTGCACATAAGTGGTCCGCAGGTGCGCATTCACTGTCAAAATAAAAGACGCGCACCAGATAAGAAGTTGCAATGCGCGTTTGCGTACATAAGATTTTCTGGAGGAGGACAGACATTTGTTTAGAACTCTTAAAGATGCAGAAGAAGCAAGCTCCTTTAAGCAATTACTTTGTTGTTCCTCCACCTCCAAAGAAATGTCAGAAGGAGTCCGAACCGCAAAAGAAGCGCGTATTCTCGGAAAAGTGGTTGCAGGAGGTGAGGTGGCTTTAAACAAATGGTGAACGCACAGAGATTTGGTGCAGAATATGCCGTGAAAATCCCACTCTAGCGGACAAAAACAGTGCCTTTTATATGTATGCAAACGCGTGTTGCAACTTCTTATCTGGTGCGCGTCTATTTTGACAGCGAATGCGCACCTGCGGACCACTTATGTGCACCCCTGCCCATATAGTTGTAGGACATTACCTGCTGTACAGGTTGAACAATTTCTGTTTTAACCCTTTTACGGAATTAAACCAATGTTTTTTTCTAATGTTAATATATGTATATATACAATATATAATGTAGCTAATCCTCCATAGAGGATTTTACATCATTTTAAGGAAAATAATTGAAATAAGGGTCACGTGGCTGTAAGTGTATGGAGTTTGCGAATTAACACATTTTAATCCCAGGTGCACACGAACATATACGCAAACATGCCCCCACACAGACACACAAAAACCCTCTTCACATTCCAATGCCTGTGGGGCGCAAATGAGAAGCGATGTCTACTCGATGCAGAGCCAGTGATCTAGGTAATCTGCCTGTGCTGTGGGAGAGGTCTATTGGTCTACAAATCAATTGGCTTCATGTCCGTGCCATTAGGCTAACATAGCAGTGCTGAGGTGCTGAGAGCAGTAAACAGACTGTTTAATTCCCCTGGACACCAGCCAGGTGTCCTCCTGCTTCCTACTGATCCCTTTTTTTCCTTGTTTTATTTCCCTGTATTCTATCAGCCTCCTCCGTTCCTTCCTCTTCTCCACTTCACTTAGTGCAGTGATTTTCAGTGGACAAGTGCTTACAGGAATATTGCTTGGAGGGATTGTGTGTGTGTGTGTGTGTGTGTGTGTGTGTGTGTGTGTGTGTGTGTGTGTGTGTGTGTGTGTGTGTGTAAAGAGAAGAGGTTTTGGCCAATGAAAGTGTCTATACTGAGTAAGTGATCCCTTGGGATGCAGTACATACACCAGGCATCCTTCTTTATCTCCCTGCATGTGTATCTCTCTCCCCTTTTCTCCGTATCACTGTATGGGTTTGTCTCACTCTTTGTTTCTCTCTCTGTGTATCTGCTCGCCTTCCTCTTTATATATATATTTTCCCCCCTGCCTTTTTCTGTCTGCAGACAGAGCCAGCAAACAAGTCGGTAATACGAAGATGCCGAATCAAAACAAACGCACACTCCCAATGATTAGAAAAATGCAGATTTATGTCCGGGCGGCAAAAAGTTTACCACTTTTACTGTTGCACAGATACACCGGTGACAGATACGCTAATGACTTAGCTTGTATAACGTCAGCAATTCAATTTATCCACTTGGCTGCTGTTCCGCACGTCCTGCTTTGTGCTACAGTATGGTAATTGAGCCAGTGTGTCTTGACAGATGAGTGTTGTTGGCAGTACTGCTGTTGTGTGTCTCATTTCCTGCACGCTGTTGCAGATTGACTGATAAGATAAGAGGCCCATAGCAACTTCTGAGAGGTTCAGAGTAACTAACAACCTGATGAGGTGCTGTGCTATAGCTTTGATTAAGGAGGGTGCGAGGGACAGCAAAGTGTAACAGGTAGTGAATGAGCGCAGATTAAACTTACATTACCAGTGGTCTCACTGTTTGATGTTCTGCTGGCCAGTAAAGGACAGACACAGTATAGAAATCTGTTTTGTGCTTTCAGATTTGCCCGTACTGCCAGAACATTTTACTGTTGCTAGGAGACGCTGCAACCCTCGGACACATCTGGTCAGCTGTTAGTACAAGTTGTTAACAAAAGCTGGAGCATCCGCAACGACATGATACTGTTTACAAAATGCAGCTCCCTATAGGCTTGGTGTCAATCAGCTTTTTCAACGAAAGCGTGCAGGGAGGATGTTCGGAGCAGAGAACTCAAGGTGAAGAAGAAATGAGCGTAAAAGCAGAATTCAGATGTTATATAGCGCCGCCGTACTGACTTTGTTTTCCAGTAACAAATATCGTAACTTTCAAAAATGGAAATATCACAGCCTGAATTTCTGGCTCCTCTGTCAGCCTCTTCGTTCCTCAGCCTTGACTCATCTCCCTCATGGGACCTCAGTGGTGAAATGACATTCCTCTTCGAACAGGCCAGCAGAGTCACTCCTTATCTTGTGTCCCAACTCATCTCCTCAATAAATACCTCGTGCCCTTTTCTCTTTCCCCCTCCTCGTCCGGCTCTTCTTTTAGGGAGCAGAAAATGCTCGTGAAAAGGTTCCGACAGCAAAGCGGCACAGTAATATGGGAAGAAGAAAATATTAGATTTTCTAAAACTGCTTTACCACTGTGAGACATGCTGTGGCACAAATATGTGAAATCACATGCAAACGTGCACATCCAGACTGTTATCAAGGCCCTGGTCTTTGTCACTCCAAAATAGGCAGAGAAAATAGTGTTTGGTGTTTTGGTTCACAGCTTCAGGGTCATTGAGAATGCATTCTTTAATCATCTTTTGGCTCCTTGAGTCGGGCTATAAGAAATGAGCGTAACTGTAAAAGCTAACCTTAATGCTATGTTTCTTTTGTAAACATGTATTGTATTAAATTAGTGGTAATTTATTTGCCAGTTACATCAGCAGCATTGTTCTGTGATGATCTGAATGAACAAGTAGATTCGACTTTTGTTTCAGTGCGGATTAACTGTCGGCCAGATTTTAGCATAAAAGGATTAATTATCCAATCAAAAGAAAATATTTCCAGCTAAAATGCTTTGATTAACAGAAGATTAGGCATTTTATTATTCTAGCCATTTTCTTGACTCTTAAGTATTTTTCTAGACCTCTGTGATGCTGAATCTCTGGATAGAATAGCTACAGTTATTAAATTAGGGGATATATTTTTTTTAGTCTACTACCTTGCCTTTAACCATTATCTGTCCACTTGTGTCAAATAATTGCAGATAACAGTGGGGTAGTTTATGCATGCATTGCTCCATGTGAATAATGGCTCGCTGGTGTGTCCTCTAAAGTGGGAAATAAGCTCTCCTATAACACTTTTCACAGTTAAATTAATATTTCTGGAGGAAACCCTGGGATTGTTGAACATTTAATCTTAAGCCATGCTGAAATGCTTTTCTGTAAAAAGTGTTAGTCAAGTCACTTCCAACCATTCAAACTGAGTCTACATGATAGCTAAGTCTAACTGGTGGCAACAACAGTGGGCAGGACACTGAGCTTTATTTACTGGGTACTTTTTATATCCTGGTTGTCATTTTAGGCTGTGAAATCTGCAGTCACTGGATAAACAGAAGCCTGTGTTCACAATACCGAATAGTGTTCATCACCCGTGAATGTGATTACAGCTCTTGATCGATAAACAGTGACACGTTGCTGCTGGATGTCACCTAAGGAGATTGTGCGCTGCGTGCATGTGTCAGTGTGTAAGAAGTACAGAAAGAAGAGAGAGAGTAGGTGTGTGTGTGTAGGGTGGAGGGGTGGGGTGTCCATATGCTGATGCCTGTGCATTTATACACACTTTGCACGCCTGTGTGTGTGTTAAACTCAGATCCAGTGTGGTAATGTGAGATCAGACGTAGCCTGTTAGCCGGAGCCTTACATCTGCTGTCAGCCACTCGCTCTAACTCTGTTAGGGATGTTATTGATTGCTCATTATTACCCCGTTCCCTGAAAGATGAGCGTCCCCTATGATCACATTAAATCTCTCCCTTGTCCAATCCTCCCGAGATGCCTTCTGCTCATCGGTGCCCATCAAATTTCTCCTCCGAGATCTGATATCAAGCAGCCTGACGTTCTTTATTGCCTTTGGTTCTCTTTGCGTCGTGTTTGATTTACTCCAAATAACAGTCTCTCTTTTTTTTTTCCTAACTTGTTCTTTTTTTTTTCCCCCTCCTCCTTTTTTGAACGGACGCAGTTTAGCTAATTGATGTTTTGAGTCTGTGTAATGGAAATAAGCAAACGTAGCTGAGCAACATTTCAAATTATGATTTGTTTTCTTTTTTATTATTGCTAAAAGATACTCGGGGGTTTCATGTTAGCTTTGTGATCCGTGTTTATTGACTTGATAGCAAACAAGAAGAGCTGACAAGAAAGTCGTATGTACTTTATTTTTTTTAGAGAGGGGCTATTTTTGCTCCGCTGCCTGTTATTTAAATGGCACATCAGTCAGTTGTGAAAGGGTCGCATTAAAACCATGGCGTCAGTCTTCGAGCCTCGTTCAAAACCTACAGATTCGCCTCTGACAAATTCCTCCCCTTTAAAGTCCGTGCCCTTCCCTGTGCCTTAGGTTGTCATTTTCGCTGACGATAAGCAGTTGTTGAAGGTGTCACGCGTCTGCCAGCCCGTGTAAAGTTTGGAACTGTTGAAATCCAGCCCTCAGTGAGAGGCCATCTCATCGGCCCCCACCGTCCCCATGAATAATGCAGAGCTATCGACTGTGTCAGTTGAGCGCAAGGAGACGTGGCGGCAGGCAGCTTGATATTCAGCTGCTGAAGCTGACTGGATGCCCTCACTTTGAGACAAACTGCTGGCAGACTGCTCTGACTTGAACAGACAGGACCTGAATCTGCTCATATGAGATGAGCAGCGTTGTGCTGGTGTGGAGGTAGTCCGTGTCCCAAGGAAGCCTGAGTTTCTGTTCAAGTGGGCAGAGAGGAAGAAATTTAACGTTCGTAAATCTGTATACACGTGTTCTCAAATATTTGTCTCATCTTCACCTTTGCAGTAAATGTGTGTGTGTCCGTAAAGGAGTGTGTGAGTATGTGTGTATACGTTCTCCAGCCGGCAGCCTGGAGAGAGCTCTAGTGAGAATCTCCTGCCCCCTCGCCACGACCAGTTCAGTCTCAATGCCACCGATCGATGGGCATATTGATCCGCTGTTTGACTGTTTAGACAACCTGTGTGAATTCCAGCATAATGCGCAGCACACTGGATTTAAAGATGCACATGCAGGCCGCACTGCCTTGCATTCGTGTACTGTCTTTCGCACGCCTGCTGTCATGCTGGAGAGCTCGTTCCTTCTAATGCTCGGAGCATCACGTGCACACACTTGTGCATCCGAGTTCAGAATAAGCAGCTGTAGGTTGTAGCTCAGAGCAGATATTGATGGAGTCTGAGTTGAGCGCCATATACCAACATGTCCGCTCATTCCCTTGTCAGTCGCCCCTACATCGTGTATAACATTTTCCCACAGTGTGCAAAGGTGTGAGATTAAGATAAATGACTTGTGTTTGTTTACGGCTTGCTGTTCCCAAATATCTGGAAAAATTATTGCACAGTTGCATGAAGGCCATGACTTTTCACCTTCCTTTTCCCAGACCTCATTTTGACTGAACTGTGAATTAGTTTCATTCAATTTTACTTTTTTTAATTTTTGTTTCCATCCAACAGCAAAAAAATGATAGAAAAGGTTGTTTATTCACTAAAGTCCCTTTTATTGCTAAAGCATCACAGCCAGGCATGAAAGCTTTCCATTTTGGGGGGGCCTGGGGGGAGGGTTCCATTTATGTGTTTTAATACACTTCCAAACAGTTGGACTGTGAGACTGGACTCTTTCAGACTCGGTAAGATGTGTGGGTTGGCATATCGTGCCAAAATCCATATGAAGTGTGCAGAATTTGACACTTCAAACATGAACCGTGAAGGATCCTGCAAGTTCACAGGCTGGGGGTAGAGGTTATCCCAGCCAGGGCCTCTTCAGTAATTCACACACATCCCACAGGCACATATACACACACATGCACTTTTGCAGCCTTGCACGTGCGCTAAGCACGGCGGGCGTTAATCTCCACCAACTGCTGTTGAACTCTAATCTGGCTTGCTTGCCAAGTGTTTGATACACTGCAAAATCCATCATAACGAGTAGAAAAGGCTTTAAAATCTTCTTCTTTCTTTTTTTGCCCATGTGACAAAATGACAGTTTACAGTTAGCTTTCTGTAATTGGTACAAGGGGACTTTTTGAATCATGGCAATTTCTGTGGTCTTTAATAGGAAAAAAGAATTTGAAATTTGAAGTTTTTTGGTAGCAAATTGGCTTACTGATGTTACAATTGCCATCCAGTCTACTGTCTGAGTGCATCTCCATCCTACCCCTAAGCCCCCCTCCCCTTCCAAACCGCACACACACACAACTCGGTGCAGACAGACATAAATGCATCCACAGATGGTGACACCCCAGCAGTCACTCCTGGGCTGGCTGTCTACATGCCAGCAGCGATAACACACGCAAACACACAAAGACATATGCACACACACACACACACACACGACCTGGCGGCAGCAAACACGGTGATGCATCATTGAGCATAGGCTGGTTTTTCTCTAACTGCTGAGGGGAAATCAGTGTGGTGTTAAGTAACCATTCATGTGGAGCTGAGACCACACACAAACAAACAGCGCAGCGACACTAATAAAAATACATTTACCTTGCCAGATGAATAGAATATGATTGACTAATATGAAAGTTCTCTGGCAGACATGACTCGTGGCCACATTACCAACTACTAAGCTTCTTCGTGAGCAAGCGTCGACGTATTAATACATCTCCAGTATCGCTGTTTAATTCCCCTGACAAATATCTCTTGTGCCGCTTTCAAACTCTTACTTGGATTGTGATATATTCATTTGTTGATGCGCTGTTAATGTTTCCACTCTGGTTCGGAGTGTGCTGTGTAGGTAATCGCCCACTCCGGGGCTGCTGCACTGCTGTTTGTCATGTAGATCTTCCTGAGGATTGTATTTGAATAATGAGGAAGGCTTGAGCGTTCTCTTGTGCAGAGTGTCTCCACGCTGCTGCAGTAAATGACCTCTGAATAGTTGTTTTGGATTAGCCATCAAAGTCTTCTCTCGAAGTGGCCAATAGATAGGTACTTCCAGAAATGAGTCACTTGAAAATGATCATTGCTGCCGTTGCCATATAAGATAATGGATAACCATTACACTCCATTTTCCCCAGCTCCTCACCCACACAACGCCTGCTCTTGAAATATGATGCATCCACTGTGCTTAGTGAGCACTTAATGTCCAAAAGCACCGTGTTTGTTGAGATTTACAACTGCGCCAGTAGGAGGGGGGTAGAAGAAAGAGTGCGTCGTCTGCGTATAATGTTGTTCACTCAATAATTATCTCATTTTATTTACGAAGACAGACAGCTTTAGACGAGGTTAGAGGCTCCCTCTCTATTATCTCCACCTGCCACCCCTCTATTGTAGCCCCCTCCCTCCTCTGCCCCTAAATGATGTCCTTCATGTCGAGGACTTTCCAAAGTTTCCGTCTAGGAGGAAGAGGCAGGGGAGTGTGTCCTCAGCGCACTCGGTTGTGCTGAACAGAGTGTAGGGGAGAAGGGAAGAAAAAAAAGCCGACAAAATTACACCGCACCTCTCGTGCATTGGTAGTCAGATCGATGCCATTTCTGAAAGGATTAGGCCTCCTCTCAGAAATCTATTTTAATTACTGAACACACAGGTAAACAAAGTGGTGGTGGTTCACAGGTATGGATTTGCGCGTCAGAGGAGTATTGATAGCGTGTGGCCCCATGTTAACCTCGGGGCCGCTCTGAAAGATCCTGCCGGCTGCACCCCAGGTGGAAGCGGGGAATGCCGATGTAGCTCCGCGACCGCTTTTGCCGTCACCCGACGGAGACCGCAGCGATGATGGAAACAGATTGTGTAGCAAGTTGTTGCATTGCGGTGTTAGTGTGTCGCATTTTACTACAATTAATCAGATGCTGCCAGCTTCAGCATCGGCTCGTGTTCCCATACAGATTGTGCATCCATGTATAACCCTTCTAATAAGGGTTATACATGGATAAGTTGTCTGTGTGTATATCCCATGCATTCATTACCAAACTCAGGCATTTAAAACTCAATGAGCTTGTTTTTTATTTAATCTGTAATAAGATTAAAGATTTGCAGAGCATTAATAAACGTGTAGGCTTTAGTATTTTTGGGGTTAATACTTGAATTTGTTGGCGTCCCCATTAGCTGCACGCTAGTAATGGATGAGTAATAAAACAAGAATTTGTGACAGACTTTAGTACCTTTACCTGTCATTATGTCAAACTGTTTATTAATGTTAATGCATCACTAATAGGTGCTAATGGTAAATGATTTATAAATGTAAGAGTTACCACAGTATGGCTAAGTTTAGTTTTTTTTAACACATGAGTAACTGTTACAAATGATCAAATTAACTGTTAAATCTTTATAGACCAGTGAAATCATTATAATTTCAGCTGATACCACAATAATGATAGTAGAAACGCGTTATTAAAGCTTTATAAATTTTCACTCTGTGTTAGGTTGTTTATGTCACGTTATGTATATAGCAAAAAAAAAAAGGTAATTTGTATTTGCAGATTTATTGGAGTACTTACTCATTAATAGCTTGTGGATGAGTAATGAGCCACAGATTAAAAAAATGACTTTTGGCTGATTTTGCCTTCTTTCTCAAGTAGAAGCTTTCTCACCAAATACATGTGCATAAATGCAGAGGGGGAAAAAAAACAGCTGCCATAAGATGTTTAAGCAGCAACAATTGAGTTTAAGTCACATACTTTATATCTTTCCACCTATTGATGATGTGTCTGGTTTCTGCGTGCTTGTGAAAGGCTTTTCTGATGAAAGAGACGCTATGGAGATGCTGCTGAGGTCGTGACACTGTTAGAGCACATTGGTGTTGAGAGTCTTTACAGATGTTTTGTTCACACGATAAGAATAATCTGTTTTGCCTAAGCGGGCTCAATGTGTGCGTGCGTGTGTTGTGCATGTGTCGGTCTTCTTTTTTTACTTCATGACTGTGTGTGTGTGCGTGTGTGTGTGTGTGTGTGTGTGTGTGTGTGTGTATCTGTGTGCAGGGCTGTCTTTGAGGAAGGAACCCTGCGTGGAGCTGGGTGATTAGGCACGCTGCGCTAGTCACAGGAAATGGAGTATCTGACGGACAGGCCAAGTGCATTATAGATGAATGTCGTGCATTAGCAGCGCCGAGCCCCTGCCGAATATCTCTCAATTTCCTCTCTGAATGACAAAAGAAGCCACGCACAATTTCCTTGATCCAGAGCATTTGTTTAACTGCGCCCTACCCATTTAACCCACCCATTCAATGGTCTGTCTAGTAAAAGGAAATTTAGACAGTGTCAATTTATACAGCTCTAAGGAAGATCTGATATGGGCAGGCAGGGGTTACGAGGATACGCCTCTGGAATTTAGTTAGAGATTTACGGTGGTTTGGTCTGATTTCTCCTGTAAGCTAAACTTGGTATCGTCATTAAACATGCCCTAATATTTTGAAAGTGTCAAAAACAGATTGATTTATTTTTTTACTCCAGAAATATTTTAGAGTTTGCTGGTCAAAGCCGTGCAAACTTATCCCAAGGTCACAGATCGCTGATTACAATGGGTGTTAGAGTTTTTTAAAGTTGCTGTCATTTGTCAAATATCTTTATATCGCAGCTCCGAGCTGTCATCTTTACAGAATCCCCACCCCCACCCACCGTCTTTGAGTTAGTGACAGCTCATCTCTCCCGGTCACTGCTCGCCGTCTAGACTTTGAACTCGCTCTGTTTACTTCCTTATCTGTTGTTGTTGTCGTTACTGTCGTTGCTTTGCGGCAGACTAGTCGTTGTAATGGTAAGCTGTGGCTGAACTTGAATCGAAGGCTTCAAAGATGTGAATTCAGGCTATTTTCAGAGGGAAAAAAAGTCTGTCATGGAGGATGGAAATGAAATTAAATTTCTGCTAGCAACACTTCTGTCTGTAGTTTGGACTCGGTTCAAATAAGGTTGTTAATAATGACATTTCTGTCACTTTCTGGATTGCAATTTCTGCTCCAAAGAATAAAGATGATTTCAGTTTTGATTTTGTGCACACATTTATGTGTGAGCGAGAGGGGCGAGGGCGAGAGAGACACCAGCTCATGACTAATTTTATAATTAATTGCCTTTTGGAGGACCTAATCACATTATTTGACTCTCTACTGTAGGTTGTGTGCCAATACAGCGTAGCCTGTGGCTTAGTTACAGTGTGCCGGACTCATTAACGAGGCAGTCCGGAGATTTGTCAAACACACACGAGGCCTGCGTGCATAGAAAAATGCACACACATATGTCATTAAACAATAGCTGCGTACTGTATGTCGTGTACCGAGGTTTTTTTGTGCCGTGATTTACGGGTTAAAAGATGCCCTCTGGTGTATTTGATAAGGATTTGAATAACTGGCTGGTTAGATTTCCCCTGTGGTGCGTGAAAACGGGTCTCTCTTGATGAAGTTATCGCTTGTCATGCAGCTCTTTCTACTCCTCCACCTCCTCCTCCTCCTCTTTCTCTTCCAACGCTCGGCCGGAACACATTTGTTTAAAGGAAGGGGAAAAAAAGAATTACGACACAATAGTTTGTTTTTGAAGGTCTCTGGTGAGTGTTTATGTTAGAAAGACAAAGACGGGTGCACATTTGTACGTCTTGTCTTGGCGTGTGTGTATACGCACGCGGTGGCAACATGTGTGCCAGCATGTCTTTTTCTCGTACGCACACATACACATACAGCTTAATTATGGCGTTACCGAAATAGGCAGTTTGCTCTGACACCCCGCTTGCAGAATCACATAGCAGACAGACTTAAAAGAGCTCATTAGCTCTCTCTAAAGAGCTGTTTACTGCATATACACACACACAGAGTAATAGGCAGTTCTGTTGATGCAGATGGATGCCGAGTGTAATGAGAATTATTAGGCTTCTCTGTGTGGAGGCTGGAGGAGAGGGGTGAAAAAAGCTGGCAGACTAGATGCTTCAGAAGGTGGAGAAGATTTCTGCTGGATGTTTCAGCCGAGTGCATGGTTTCTCTCTCTCTCCCTTTTTCTCTGCAACGCATATGACTCTTGGTTTAAAAAAAATTAAAAAAACCTGCACACCTTATTGCATGTGTCTGTCCAAATGCTCTGTAAATATGTCTGCCAGGTCTGCAGCCTTGCAGCTCCATCAAAGTGCTGTAACGAGACCAAAAACAAATAAATGGAAATATTTCTTGTTAAATATTTAAGCCGGAGGCCCCACGCATGTAATCTTGTAACCTTAATGAAGGCCGCTGTAGCCAAAGCTCAAATTGGGCACCACAATTAACAGAACAATTTTTATATTTTAAAGAAAAGAGCCTTGACAGTTTGTGAAAATGAATGTGTGATGCTTTTTATAACACAGAGAAAAAAGGGATATTGAATCACCCTTTGACAATTAATTCAATGCCTTTTTTTCAATGTCTTTCAAGGTCATTCATAGCAAGTAAAGGGGTGTAGTAAGGCCCCACCCCACCTGCACCATCGCATTAGGCTGCTTTGCTTTGCTCATTGCCCCTGGTTTACATCACATTGAATTAAAGGATACACCCCTGAATGATACCAAAGTCAGTCCTCCTCCATCTCTTCCATATGTTTTGGAGAAGGAGCAGCAAGTTCAAAGTGCTCAGTTCAAAGCATCCGTCCTCATTTGAATAATGTAGCGTAATCGCTATTGCCTTATTTAAATAGTGCAAGTTATCGTTTGGCCTTCATTTGCATTGCTGGGGTAATCACTGCTTCTCTGCATTAACCTCATTATAGAAGAGATGAAAGCCCTGATGGAGCCTGACATACTCTTCTTATATATGTTATCTTTATTAATGACAGTATTAGAAAGATCGTGTTTCTTTAAACAGAGCACATAAGAGTTTGGTGCGTGTCGACTACAGGGAGTGAAGACTGAGACTTACAAGGCCTTTGTTTTTTGTGTTTATTCCTCCTTTTTATTACCTTCATCATTTTTATATATTACTCTTATTTCTCTCTGTCCTCACATCTTTTTTTGAATTATTTTGTGTAATAAGATAAGCTGGAGTATTTTAGGTAATACCAAAGCTAGACAAAAAGGTATGCCGAAATGCCTAAATGTAATCAACAGATAAGTCTAAGAGAAAATGAACAGTTTTTTTCTATACTTTAGCATCTCTCTGAGTCTTCTACTAATAGTTAGATTTAAATTATGTTAAAAAATGTGATTTAAAAAGTAGCAACACCAAAGGTGTGGCACCATATTAAGCTATGCTCGCTTTGCTAGCTACATTGCTTTTCTTTGTTTTGTTTTTCACCACATACACTACATCAGTAAAAATGCATTCATTATTTTTGTTTTTTACAAAGAAGGCAATTGACATATTATACCTGAGATGTGGCATTCATAAATGATAATGGCTAAAGAAAAACTTAGCTAAAGCTAGTTTGGCTAGCTCTTTTATTTGATATATTACTCATAGCTATTTGATTGTTTTGCTGTATCAAGTGCACATTAAGATCCTTTTGAATGGCATTATTTAAGAAAATAAAATGTTTTGAGTGCACATTTGAAGTTGATTTTTATTTTATTTTAAATGTCAGTTTTGTTTTGTTCATATCTAAGGTTAACAGGGTCATGTCTTGCTAACTTTCTTTTGATGTAGCTCTCGGCTTACTGTCTGGCTGCAAGAGGACATGAGAATTACTCTAAAGTTAAACATATATACCCAGGCATTAACAATAAAGCAAAAAAACCCCCAAAACTTTAAAGTACAGTTTTCTAGACATTAATATGAAAATATATTAGATGTCAACAATTAGCTTCTGTTCAGTTTTTATAGAAAAATGTTTATTTCAGCCCAGATGGTGTCATCTATTACAGAGATTGTGTGATATCCTTAATTTCTTTAAAAAGAATGTGTCATATCATAGAATATATATTTATAACATTTGCTGCCACTTGCTCTGCACATTAATATTATGTTTTGTCCATAATCTTCAACTGAAGCACTGTTGAATGTCCATTTAAGAAACATCTGAAGGTGGATTTTTCTGTGGCAGAATCACGCTGCAGATTCACCCTGTGTCAGCGATGCTGTTTCACTGTAGGTTTGTGTCACTGCAGAGAGGAGAGTCACTCTGAAAGGATATACCGTGATTATAGCCCCTGAATCAGATGGGGAGTGGACAGTTGGTTTGTAAGAAAAGGTCTATAATAAATACATATACATATGTATGTGTATATATATATGTATACATGTATACAAGTATTTACGGATAGTTGAAGACATGGCTGAATCTGTTGTCCTCATCCATATCTGCTTTATATTTATTTGGTAATGTTTAAAAGCTAATGTTGAAACTATACAGACTTTATGTCCAGTCTTTTGCTCCTGGCTACGGATCAGACATGATGCTCAGAATACAAGCTTGAGAGCAGCCTTGAATTGTTTAGTATTTTCAGTGATCTTGTTCTATTAAGGATTGATCAATACTCATTGACAGTGGCTTACTGACAAAATAACAAGAAAAATAACAAAACTGCACCCTCTGATGGACTGCAAACAGATGAATTTTTTTCTGTGGACTCTCTGAGCTACTGAGATTAAAATGGTTACACTGCTGTATGAAAGCATTGGAATCATCACAGAGGAATGTGACTTTGTAGCATTTTGTCTTTGCAAATAGTGCTCTTTGGCAGTTGTGCAGCCATTTTTTTTATATCTGTTAAATTTTTCTTTGCTGGTGTAAAATCTGAATTTTGTCTGGAGTGTTGTTTTTATTTTCTCCTGTTTTTGGAATCGTAATTTCCTCTTAGAAATACTGCCCTTTTTATATTCCTGCCTTCACTTAATATATTCTCAATATTAAAAGAGCCTCTTAGCTAGTACAAAACTTCGCCCAGCTCTGTCTGAGGTGTTCCCTGCTCGCTACACTGGGAGGGTGATGGGCACGCCAGCCCCGGCAAGACTCCCCTCGGCTAAAATGTTGTAAATTAACACAATTAGCAGATCGCCATTCTGCTAATTAGCCACTGGCGTCTGCTGAGAGATGGCTAGAGAGAAGAATCAGAGAGGAAATAGGAGTCTAGGGATACCCCCACCCCCACCCCTGCCTGTGTTGTTACCAAACAAACACAGGGCCTCGGAAAAGAGAGCAAGAGAGTGTGAACGTGTATTTGTTTGTGTCTGCTTGCTTTCTGCGTTTTTTTCCCCTTGTTTATGTGTTTGCAGTAGCATAAATGGATGGGAGGAAGGGAAGATTTGCTCCTCCGTGAATGCATTTTATTGTGCGTGCCGGCTTTATTCACACAAGCACAAAAACACACACATAAACCAATTTTGAAACAGGGATTGCTTACTAGACCCCCAGCTGTGGGTCTCTACATGCATCCACTGCCAGTCAATAAGTCGGAGGAAGTAGCTTAAATGACACCGATATTATCCTTTATTTGTGTGCACTAAGTCAAATCAAACAGGGTTCAATCTGCTGTGTGGCTGCTGTGATTACGCCCAGTCCAGCCTTTGATAGTGCCACGGCTTTGATAGTGAGACAACGATGGAGCCACTGTGTGACTGTCAGTGTTTGCAGATGGCATTGGCTGGGATTAAAGGAAACAGTGGCTCTCCAGCCTCCTGAGGCAATAAAGGGGAGAGTCAGGTGAGTATGTCTGAGATGAGAAGGTGCAAAGGAAGGAGGGAAGGGGAGGGAGGCGAAGTGAGCACAGAGGGACTAAATAAGAGGAGGGGTGGCTTCGAAGAAAGGGAGTGAAAAGTGGAGATATATATCGAAATAGATGGAGTCGGAATAAAAGGAGGTGAAGAGAAATAAAGACAGATCTAGCAGAAGGGGAGGTGGAAAATGGATAACAAACAAAAGCAAAGAGGAGAGAGGCTGAGAGTGAAAACAAGGCGGCAGGGAGGCATGAAGAAGAGAGGCAGACAGAATGGTAAAGAGAATGGTAGAGAGAGAGAGGTCAAGGTGGAGCTGTGCAGAAAGGAACTAAGCTTGAGACACAATGTGTTGTAATTCATAGCTCGCTACAGCTCCTGCGTGTGTGCCTGTGTTTGTCTGTCTGGGTCAGTGGATGTGTGTGCGCGCGCGTGTGTGTGTGTGTGTGTGCGCGCGCGTGTGCTCATGGACATCAGCACGCCTGAGTGCAGGGATAGATGGTTTTTTTCTTTTTTTTTTTAAACGCCTGTGTGTCTGAGCACAGGTTTGTCTTTAAGTGTGTATTGAATGAAAGTACCACAAGCAGAGATGTGTGTGTGTGTTGCTTTGTGGCACTCGGCGAGGCACATTTTCAAACCCATCTCCAGCCTCCTCAGATGAGCCCGGGATTATAGAGTGACCCTCAATGCCTCTGTCTTATTGGTCTGGCCAGGGTGCATTAGGCTGCCGTAACCAGCCATCCCAGCGTCGGTCTGTACCGCACTTTACCTGCTGATGTTCTCTCAGAGTCCTTGTGAGCTGCAGGATTTAACAAATCTTGATTAGTTGCATGCAAATCCATAATAACACACCAAATACGCCTCTGGATAAATATCACCTTTTTGGACAGTTTTAATTATTGTTCAAATGATGTTAGCTTGTCAGTGTGTTAACGCATCTGTCTTTTTTCCTCAGGCGTAAAGATGCAGTGGACCCCCGAGCACAGCCAGTGGGCCGAACAGCATTTTGACATTTCGTCCACCACGCGCTCGCCAGCCCACAAGGCTGAGGCATACAGGGCAGTACCTGGCCACCTGCAGCGCTCGGCCACCTACCAATATGCCTGGGCCAATGACGACATCTCGGCCCTCACTGCCTCCAACCTGCTCAAGAAGTACGCTGAGAAGTACTCTGGTATTCTGGATATGCCGGGCTCATATTCCGAGACGCCTGGTGTCCCAGGAGTGATGAATGGACGGAAAGGTGAATCTGAGCCCTGGCAGGATGGTGTCTACCCCATGAGCTGTATCCCAGAGGGCATTTCCGTCAGGAAAGGGGGGGTGGCGGCAGCTTCAGAGGTGGTGTCTGGCATGTGCAGCTCTCCGGGCCTGGCTTCCAGCACCCTGAGTGAGCCCAGCTACTCCAGCAGTAGCTGTGGGAGCCACACGGCAACTGCCCTGCACTCTTCCTCCATGCCCTCTCAGGAATATGGCCCCGCGTACAGCAGCTCGTACCTGCACAGCAGTTACAGCTCCCAGTCTACCCCCGCCCCGGCACTTCCATCCCCACTGCACAGCTCTGGGCTACTGCAACCACCTCCTCCTCCTCCACCCTCCCACCCCACTATAGTCCCAGCTTACAATGGAGGCTCCCCCAACTTGTCTAGTTATAATTACCCCCCAGCAGGCTACCCAGCTCAAAACTCAGTTGGGCCAGGATATAGCCCTGGAGGAGCCCCCCCTCCCTCCTCGTACCTTCCCTCAGGCATTGCTGCACCTACACCCCTTGCTCCCTCTTCTGCTTTACCTGGATACCCATACCAGAGCCACAACCTGACCCCAATTGCCCCAACCCCTCTCAACAATAGCTCCTCCAACTCCCTAAAGAGGAAAGCCTTCTACATGACAGGTCAAGGAGAGATAGACTCCTCTTATGGTAACTTTGGCTACAGCCAGGCAAGGAGCTCAGCTGAGAGTCCCATGTACAGGGTAGCAGATAGCAGCAGTACAAATGGAGGCTCCAACAGTGCCAGTGGTGGTGGGTTTGACAGGAGTGCTGAGAAGTCATCTTTAACTTTTAATCCTCAGAAACAATCCACCATTGCATCAGAGCAGCAGAGGAAGTACAGCAGCCAGGCAACTGGTGGGCCACTGACTCCACCAGCCTACGTCTCCTCCACCCTGGGGGGTTCCCGCTCAGCAGACTCTATTCCCAGCTTTACCTCCCCCTCCCTCAGTGAGCAAGGTCCTGAAGACCACCGTCTCCACCTTTCTCACTCAGCACCTGGACCTACCTCCTCATCATCCACTTCCAACTCCCGGCCTGCTGAAGAACAACTAAAAACCAGTGATCCTCACCTCCTGGACATGGTTACCTCTGAAATTGTACAGCAGGGTCCCCCGGTGGATTGGAGTGACATTGCAGGTCTAGAACTCGCCAAGGCTACCCTGAAGGAAGAGGTCCTGTGGCCCATTCTGCGTCCAGACATGTTCAGCAGTTTAGGACCAGCCCCGCGTTGTGTGTTGCTGTTTGGCCCCAGGGGCAGTGGCAGGACGTTGCTGGGACGTTGCCTGGCAAGTCAGCTGGGGGCACCATTCCTACAGCTCAGCGGCTCAACACTGGCCACAAAGTGGCTGGCGGATGGAGAAAAAATCATCCGAGCATCATTCCTAGTGGCACGGTGCCGGCAGCCCTCAGTACTGTTCATTAGTGAAGTGGACATGCTCTTGTCTGCCCACCTCAGTGAAGAGAGCCCTATCAATCGACTTAAAGGTGAACTTCTTGCCCAGTTAGACTCACTTCTTATGGGCTCGGGCGAAGATGGAGGCAACCAAGTATTGGTGGTTTGCTCCACAAGCAGACCACAGGATATGGATGAAGGACTGCGCAGGTACTTTTCCCGGAGGGTCCTGGTGCCTCTGCCGGATAGCGCAGCTCGACACCAGATCATGAACCAGCTCTTGGCCCAATCTCAGCACAAATACTGTTTGAGCGAGGAGGAGCTGGCGCTGCTGGTCCAGCGTACAGAGGGTTTCTCAGGACTGGATCTGGCCAGACTCTGCCAGGAGGCTCTTGTAGGTCTGTTACATGTCTCTGCACAGGGCGTGGACATGACTGGTATGATGCCCAGGGGACAAATCAGGCCCCTCACCTACCAGGACATTGAGAGTGTCTTCTGTAAATTCCAAGCAAGTGTATCACAGAAAGAGATTGACACTTACACTGAGTGGAACAAAATGTTTGGTTGCAGTCAGTGAAAAGATAGATTTCGCCCTTGAGAAGAAGAGGTTTCCACAATTCCTCCCCTCAGGGCAGAAGCATTGTGCTGAAGGGGAAAGGCACACAAAAGGCCAACACAAGCTCTCACAAGCAGGGTTTAGATGCACCAAGAGAGTCGCTTTGATGAGACAACTGGCAATTTTGCAGTTAATGAACAAGAGTTTTTATTTGAATGCTCGACACTCCAGAAAGCCAGGGATTGTTTACACATTGCAAGCAAGTTGGCTTCAGACAAGACACCCCAGTGTCTGTGTATATATTGTTATGTTGTTGTTCTTGAGATTTAGTTGGCTATCCAAGTGCCTGAAGTGGTGCTTTCTGAGTTTATTTGTTTATTTGCCTCACAATCTACATTCATGGCATGAGCTGATAATTATTAAGAGCTTTAAAAACTTCAGCGGCGTGTCTGAAAGAGCCAGACGGACAGTCACCATTGGTGGTGGTCAATTGACCTTTATTGTCTTACTAAGAGCAGAAATCCATTTGGACTGCAGTAACCTGGGCCCCTGACTCTCACCCATGTTTCTGATCCTGTGTCTGCAAAACAAGCAAACGTAACGAACCAACAACCAACACTCAGGAAAGCGTTTGTGAATTGTACAGTACCTCAAGACATTTTCACGAAAAGCACTAAGACCTGAGAGGAGAATCTGGCAGTGTTAGGTGTACCTCAAAAGACTAGGCTAAATAGCAAAGAGGTGGCAATGAATGTACTAAATGTGTTCTGGATTGGCGGAACATATTCTATAGTGAGAGTAAAAACATTTTGTCCTTTTTTCCCCCTGACTGCAGGTGCTTTAGTTACCTGTTTCTACTTGACCAATCCTTGTGAGCTTATTCCCATTGCTGTTTCAAAATATAAAACTGTGTTGTTTTGGGGTTTTAAAAGATGGGCAGGTGTTGGGGTGGTGGGAGTTGTACATTAATTGAAACAACCATAATCAACATTGTCTATAATACATGATCTAGGCTATATGGTTTAGCTGCATGGAACCGCATCAGTTTATCAGCTAACTCCTGCGCAAAATATTCATCATACAATAAGCGAGGTATTCTCTGATCTTGATGAACTTAAACAAATGGAAGGAATCATTCCTCATATAAATATACTTATTTGCTTTTTTAACTGAGAGATCAGGCTAGTACCAACAGCTGTTTACGTTAGCTTGGCATAAAATATGTTAGCCTGTAAGACTACAGCATGTTAAAGTTAACCAGTTAACTTTTTAAACACTTAACAGTGTTTTTACAGGGATTTTGCAATGCCAAGCTAACGGGCAAATGTTTGTAGACTTGGCTATCTTTCATAAAGAGAACAAATAAATGTATTTCTCCAAAATATCAGTGATATCAAAGAAAAAATACTGTCTTTTTGTGTGGGTATTAGATTATTGTTTGACTTGGTCTTGTTAGCATGGTCTTGAGGAAAGCATGTTTGTCAGTCAGCATCAAGAAAGCGAGGCTTGGATATTGCCCTTACCGAGTCCAACTGAAATCATATTTAGTTATTTTTTGCAATATAAAAAAATGTCATATATAAATATGCTTTTAAATTAACTTTTAACTTTGATATCATTAAAAGAACAGAACATGCTCATACAACCATAAATACCAATCAGACATTGTAACATTTATGCTGTGACTAAAATAGGAGCGCTACGAAATTATGGGTCATATCATAACTGTGTAGGTGCAACATTTTACAAAAATTACATTATTGCTTTTATTTGCTATATTTTATTGAGGTCTTCAACTATTACTGGTGTTTATTTAGAAAAAATTGAAAATTAATAGTAAGTCTATTTTCCATTGTGAAAATGAAACTAAATAAGAAGTGAAATATAAGAATATGGTTACAGTTTTTGCAAAAAAAAAAAAAAATCTCTTGCTGATTTAGTCACGTGACCTCTAAGGCCCTCTTAGCAAACGACTTTAACGGTTCTTTGGGACAGACAACAAAAAAATTTAATTTGAGAGATAGTTGTGCTGTAGAAGATGACACAATGATTTCAGTTGGACTTTGGTATCATAGATACGTTTGTAGGAATTTCCTCTTGTTAAACACTGGCTCAGTTTCCAAGACACAGATGACGCTTTGCTATAGACAAAAAAAATTGATTAGCTTCACAATGGGATGCCACTCATGTAAATTACATATGTGGAAAGTAGAAATTAAAAAAATCAATTCGGTTGCACGGCAGTTGTCATAACCATAATATGGGCAGCCAGGAGGTATATGCAGTTGGAATATATATGTGTTTTATTTTGTTTTTTTAAATCTAAGATGACCACCCCAGAAAAACAAATCAATTCTAAACAATGTCAGCCCTTTTTTTTCTGTATCCGTATTGTCTTTCTTTTTGCAAGTTACTAAGATGGTGTGAAGCACATGATCTACCTACATTTGAGTTCATACTGTTTAACATGAGTGGGGAATTTTGGCAGTAGTTTTGAAGACCTACATCACTGAACAATATCTGTTTCCCTTTGTATCACATTGGAATGTATTTTTGTCTCTTCCTTGCCACCGTTTAAGGAGCTGTTGTGGTATGGGACTACTTAAGTCTGTTGCATGTGCACTAAAGCATTTTGTGTGTAATTTGGGGGGGGGGGGTTGTTGAAATTTCTCAGTGGCATTGACAGCACTTATTTAGTTGGTGTTTTATTTATCTGAACCGCTGATCAGTCTTACCCTTTTTATTGTACCTCCTGATTTTTCTACAAGAAAAATATCCCAAAGGTACGAGCTGCTTGTTGTGTATGCCTCGTGTCGCTATCTCGTAGGCACCATCAGTTCGGCACCTGGTGTGGGGTGGGGGTGGGGAGTTCTGCTGAGCATCAGCAAACTGATGGAAAAGAGAGACAGACAGGCAGTGTGGCAGCAGCAGCAGCAGGAGCACAAGGGGGGAAAGCAGAGTGGTCCGTCAGAAAACCACCCTCAAAACAATCTGTACCAGAATTCCTTCTGTCAGCAAATCCTCTGGAGAGAGAGTCCCTTTGGACAGAAAAACCTACTAATGCACTTCACAGCACACAACAGCAGCACACAACAGCAGCACAGGCCTTTCCTCCTCTCTCTCTCTATCCCTCGCCATTCTCCGCAAGCCGACCAACAAACCACTTGAAACACACTGGTCAATGCTACGCTTTGTTTGTTGCGTGTTTAGCGGTCCTCTTTTTATGTCTTTTTCTCCATGATGTGCTGATCTTTTCCCCTTTTTTTCCTTTCTTTAAATAGAGTTCTTCTTTAAAGCATTTCTACCTCATGGCTACAAAACACACGTGGTATTTGATTTATGTCTTTTACAAATGTCAGACATTTGTGGAAAACGTATTAAAAAAAAGACAAAAAAAGGAGGAAAGAATAACACCATGAAGTTTTGCGCAGTCTACCTCAGATGACTGTACTTAAAAACATTTAGCTGATGGTGCGACCGGAGGCTGCAGCATAGCCTAGTGTGCGTGCGCGCGTTTGTGTGTGTTACCACGTGTCCTCTCCGAGACAGACACACACTCGTGATAAAACTGATGTGAAAACACACAAGCGATTCGTAAAGGGGGCGGGGGAACGGTTGGGGGTCAACCTAAACATGACCTGAAATGTATAATCCAATACATTTGCTTTAATCTTCTGTGAAGTACTGTGGTTGTGCGCGTGTGAATGTGTATATACATGGGCACACTCTTTTTATTTAATTTTATTTTTTTGATTTAGTGTGTTAAATTTTATAAATTGTTAGTATATATAACACACTTGCACAACTTTAAAACAGAGTGTAATGTGTTTCTGTTGTACATATCTATACATACAATACAAATGCACCACTTGTTTATATGTGTGAATATGTTGCCATACTTGCAGTCAACTTAAATGTATTTTCATGTAATCTGAGATACAAGCAGCAACAAACAATTCATTAAAGACATTTTCTTGGGAGATTACATCTTGTATATGTTTTTTTTTTTTTTTTTTTAAAGTTAAGGCTCTGAGGGATAAATTGGAGGTAAAAGATTAATAACTGAATTTATTTATCAGTAGAATGGAAAAATAAATGTATTGTCCTGCCAAAAAATAGCCCAGCTGAAAAATCGCCTTAATGAGCCTTGTGTTAGTCACCCTTGTGTGCAATTATAAAATCATCCGTGTTGCACAGGAAGCCAGCACTGTCGCTTCTCTCATTAAAATGTAACAATTCATTTCTCTTGCTATGCTAAGAGTGGCAAGACCAAAACATTAAAGCATTAATTATGTTTCTCCATCACAAAGAATTTGGATTATGTGAGTGCTCTTAATGAAAATGATGTGCATTTACCCGCTATATTTCCGAGGTGTCATTATATAGCTACTGGTGAAGTGTGGGAAGCTGCCGCGTAGCCTCCGTAATTATCTCTGAAAACTCGAACACGTCACGAGGTTAAAGTGCATCGAGGGCTGCCGTTTTCTTTATTTTTCCACTTTGAAATATGCTACACATGCTATGATCATAAATAATTCATGACGTATATACAGCTATTTCCCCATCTGATTTTTTTCGACACAAAGAAATAACCCGTATTTATGACGCTATGGTTGATCAGCAGGGGACTATTGGAAAATTAAGTCCAGCAGCCGGACTTGAGCTTTACTCACAATTTAAAGGTTTACATTTTTCCAGTGTGTGCGTTTGCACCCCGAGGTTATCTGCCAAAACACTGTCCTCTTCATTTTCTAAAGGTCCTCCTCCCTCCATAAGCTGTGCCTCACACCTCCGCTCACTCTTTTGCACAACAATTAAAATATGTTAAGTGATCATTTTCCTTAAGTAGTCTTAAATGTGCAATCTATTCAAATATGAGAGGAAATTGCCCACAGCTCACAAAAAAAGAAAAAAAATCGGAGGCGACTGAACGGGGGCAAAGCTGGAATAAATTATGCAAATAACACAAAGGACTTTACCACTTGAAAGCCTAATTTTCCTATAATCAGCACACTGTCGCCTAATATTTTTTTTCCCACCTCTTATTAAAAGTGACTGTTCTTTTGCCGATCATCAGATGGCTCTATCTGTCTAGCTGCTCTTGTGAAATGACTGCAGCCTGCCAGACTAAATGCTAAAGCATTTTGCTGGAGCTTTTAGATGATGGTTACATTCCCACACAAGTAATTATGCGTCGGAGAGTCCAGAAATAAGGTTTAATTATACAGTAATCGTCTGTGATGGACACTAGGAAGTGGTGAGTACCGCCAGACTGCAATCCATCAATGACAAACCTCTGGCCAGTTTTAATTCCTCCTCATTTGCATCCTAACCTCCACACCAAGTTGCGCAAACGCTGTTAAATGTTAATAGGACCTGTCTCGCCACTCAAAATGAATGGTTAAGCCATTTTTAGTCACTTTTCTGTCTCCCTCCGCCTCCTCCTACACCACCGCCACTCACTCTCTTCTATCCTCACTTTGTTTCATCTCTTGTCTTCTCTTTATCTCGCTAGCTCTTTAACCAGCTCACTTCTTTTATTCCTTTCGACGGCCATCATCTTCACACAATTCCCTTTTTTCCTGCCATCCTTTCCTCCCATCTTTCTTTCTCTCCTCCTTCCTTCCCTTCCTCGCAGGCTTCGCCGTGGAGGAGGCACAGAGCGGTCACTGATGCACTAATTGGGAGCAACACTTACAGTTTTATCTCCCCCTACCACTAATAGCGGTCTACACTGAAGCAACTCACCTTAGTATGAGGAATGGATGGATGAGTTGGAAGTAAGAGGTAGCAGAGGTGGGGGGGGGGGCGGAAGCAGAGGCCTTCAATGAAAAATTCTTCCACGCAGCACCACAGCACAGACTCAGTGTGAGATTGGGCCCTCAAGCCATCATAGTTAATCCATATCCCGCAGGACCTCGGACTCAATTCCCTGCTTCATTAATTGAAAACGATGGCCCTTTTTTGGTGCGTGTGAATAAAACAAGGAGTCATTTATGAAAAAAAAAACAAAAAACATTTTGTCTGGTTTTGTTCCTGAAGTAGCTGCAATCTCATTATGTCTCTGTGCTGCATTTCAAAATGTGCTATCATCTTTGTCTTGATTGTCTCCCAACGTCGGGAGAGATAAATACACACTCCGCTTTGCTGTGCTGATGCCAGGACTGTTTTTCAGTGAATCATTTGAAGTCTTATCAGCCTTTATGGAAATAAAGCCTTTGCTTAATAAACTGTTTCACAGGCTTTGGGAGAGTAGCACATAAACACCTTTTTTCTCCCTACAACGCCATCATTAGCGCATCTTGTTCAATGCTTTACACATAATTGGAATCAACATCTATTGTTCATGTTCTTGACCTTCCACTTGTTTTCCAGCAGACACTTAGAAACATTGTATTACTGCTGAGAGGGAATCTTAACTAGGCGAACACATGCTAAGTGCCTTTACTTTGTTTTATCAGGGGCACACTGCTTCACTTTGAATATAACTTGAAAACTCATACCTATCTAATTTAAATTATCTGATGAAAAATAACAATATGATACCATGTATTCAAATATAATTGTATTAATCGTGCTGCCTATTTTCTATATGTAGCTGACAATTACCCGTGCAGTGTGGATCAAAATACACATTAAAGCATAATACAGTGAAACTATGATATGTAGTATAATAGAAAGTGGAACGAAAAGTTACGAAAAATGAAAAATTGAAAAATGTACAATAAATGTCATAGACCTCGAAATTACCTCTCATTAAAGCTGAAAAAAAAGATTTTTTTTATATTAACAGTCATTCACATTAATACTTGAGTAAAACAGTGACATCATGAAGTCTATACTTGCCTTTTGTGCCTTTTTCCATTCCTTAGTATCATCTCATGGTTAGCTTACAGAAAACAACTAATCGAGTACCCCGTAACTCACACTGGCTATATACAGGGAGCCCTAAACTGTATCAGATGTGCACATTGCTCTACACATCATCACCACTAGCAGTATCACTGAAATCAGTGTACACCACATTCACCACTGCCATAGCAATCTTAGAAGCACAAGCTGGGAGCCACAATGAGGGAGGCCTGGAAGGCTGTTGGTCAGTTAACGTGAAAAACAGGTACAATAAGATGTCCATACCTGAGGCTCGAGAAACTGCCAAACAAATGCTCATAGCTCTACCCACAAGGCTAAATAGATAAACAAGAGAAGCAGAGGCTAAGAGAATAAAAGACTTATTTTCCAAAAATCCACTCTCATGTTTCATTGTTGCCCCTGCAGTGGAACTGTTGTTAATTTCATTAACACCAAAGCAGCTGTAATTTATTACCGTGTATGTTAAATTACAGTTCTACACACCAGCACAAATCACTTATACCATTTTTCTTTTAGTTTGTATGTATTTTTATTCATAAACACAACACCAGCAACACAACACAGTTGAAAACCAGCCCAAAGAGGCTGAAAAGCAATTTGCAAAAAGTCATTCTACTGTAGAGACATTTACAAGAAGGTTACAGTGCTGCAAGCCTGACTGTTCACTGCTTTAGATACCTGTTGAAGGCTCTGGTTGCTTGATCTGAGTTAGCATACACTTAACTTTAACCTCACTCTGCTTTTTTGCTAGCTTTGCATTAGCAAGCTGTCTGCGCAAATGCTTGGAAATAGTGTTAGCGGTATAATATAGCTGTTTGTGATCCGGATATAGTTTGCACTTTACCATTGCACTCTTATCCTTAAATGCAATAAAAAAGTAACATTCATATCACTCCTCGTCAAAAATTGCAGAACTGTCAACCATTTATCTCACTCCAGCACGGGAACTGAAAACAGCTGATTGTAGCACAAAATCTTTGTAACACAAGCAACAGCATAACTGTAACTGTGATGTAATTGTTGAATTCGGCAAAGTAAAGTGTTACTGAAAAATGAAATGTGGTTATAGTAACACCTTACTTTGGAACAAATTGCACCTAACACTGTGTATTTATGTATGTATAGGTATTAAAACCTCCTATTTGTTAACACTTACAGTAACACTGAAGTTAATATATTATATACAGTCTATGATTAATTTCACTTTTTTGTTGTTGTTGTTGTTGATCATTTCAATGTACTAGTTGTCAATAGTGGCCATACTTTCTAATTATAGATTAATGCTTTATTCTGATGCTTAATGTAACACTTGAACCAACTAAAATAGGTAATAAAATCAATGAACTATTGGTTTACAGCTAATATTAACTGCTTGTCACATAAGAGCAAGTCTGTAAAAAAAATCTCCTGAGTTTACTGAACTCAGTGTAATATTACCTTTTTAATATTATACTGTATTTTTAACCTTGTCTTGCAGTTATAGAAGTACTCATGATACAGCCACAAAGCTATCCAGATTGTAAATGCTGAAATCACTCAGCCTTGAGCGATTGCTCAAGCTTCTTCATCTACAGTTCCAGACCCAAGTCCTGTAGTCACTCCAGCTCTCCCCATCCTCCAACCCCAGAGAGATTCAGGGGTGAGTTGGGTTGCTGAGGGGATTTCCTCCTTCAGTGCCCGCTGTTGTTTAATCGCTCACCAAAAGCATTTCTGATCAAGCTCCTCTCTGGGTGGACTCACATTTACTCTCCAACCTCATCAGTTCAGTCACCTACGATGAGTTCATTGATGAGTTTTAACAGGTTTTTAACAATCCCCTTAAGGAATCCTGAGCTGAATCTGAAGTATCTAATGATTAACAGGGGAATAGATCTGTATCTGAATTTCCTGTCAAGTTTAAAGTGTTGGCTGATGAAGCAGGTTGGGGAGACAAGGCTTTAAAAACGGTTTCTATCATTTCCTAAGTGATAAGTTGAAGGGTAAGTGAGCCACTAAGGATGACACTCAGCTAAGATTCCCTTGAGAATATAGGGGACTGCTAGGGGGATTGATAACCAGCTTCATGAACAGGCACAAGAAAAGAACTACAAATCCTACACTTTAAGTCATTTCAATTGTACTTAGATAGTGTCAAATCAAAACAACAGTTGCCCCAAGTTCAGCTTCCGAAACCTCCTTTACCTTCCCATTCATGCGCTTCCTCATGATCGCTGAGGAGCTGAGCTGGGGTGAACCAAACTTTCCCTGGAGGAAGAGAGGGAGGAAAAAGGTTGCATGTATCATAGTCAGATTAGGCATTATGTTGCATGCCATTAAAAGACCAAGTCCGTCAGGAATTGTGGTGGTACTGGTGGGCGACTTCCTGCAACTAGCCTGTCTTTGCAAGCATTACTTTACTCTGGAACTGATCAAAATTGAGTAATATTAGGTGACCAGTTGCCATTTCAGTTAGGAATTCCCTTGGAACCATTTTCCTCACCCCTCTCTGTGTCTCCATTAAACGGTCAGTTGCTGATCAGGATTTTGTACCGAACCAAGCCAGTTCATCTCATGCTATCAGGAAATCACTGTGAGTACCTGGAGTTTCATAGATTCTCTACACCACAAACTCCAATCATTTTTGGTTCTACCTGGTTAGAAACTCATGACCTTCACATAAATTGGACTGACAGGAGAATTGAGAGTTGGAGTTTTTTCTGCCTTTCTCATTGCTTAGATTATGCCTCCTGCCAATTAACTTCCGTTCAGCCAGTTCTCTGCCAGATTTGTCATTGGTGCACCCCGAATACCATGACCTGGGACAAGTTTTTTTGTAAGGAGAAAATGCTTTTTCCCTCCTAACAGACCTTACGAATGTGCCACTGATCTGTTGCCTGAAGCTCCTCTGCCTTCAACCTGGCTCTACAAATTCTCTGATCCTGAAACAGAAGCCATGGAAACCTGCATCAAAGACTCACTTGCTGTCAGTATTATATGGCCATCTTATATTTTTGTTGAGAAAAAGAATACAACACTGAGACCGTTTATTGAGTACATGAATTAGATCACCATTAAAGACACATCACCTGTGCCGGTGAATGATGTAACTGTGTTCAGTAAGCTCGATTTGCTCAACGCTTACTGTCTGGTGCACAAAAGGGAAGCTGATGAGTGTAGGTTGCATTCAGTGCTCCCCCGGGTCATTTTAAATATCTTATGCCTTTCTGGTTAATCATTGCACCAGCAGTTTTCCAGGCTTTAGTCAATGATGTGCTGAGGGTTTTTCTGAACAACTTTGTATTTGTCTATTTTTCTAATTTTCTAATTTTCTCCAGAGATCTCCAACAACACAACGAAAATGTAACGAAAGTATTAGAGCATCTATAGGAAAACAGGCTCAATGTGACAAAAAGCAAAAGCAAATTCCATGTCACAAAAGTGTCTTTTCTGGGCTACATTCCTGAGGGTGGGCAGATGAAGACTGACCTTGGGAAAGTTAAAGCTGTCTTGAAATGGCCTATAGACAGGTGCAAAGACTGCTTTTACAGATGTTTTATAAGAAACTGAAGCCAGTTTGTTTCACAATTAACCTCTCTCATCTCATTCTCCAGGTCGTTTAAATGGAATCCGAAAGCCAAAAAAGCCTTCTCTGAGCTCAAGAGACTGTCAAGTCTACCATTGTCCTGGTTACCTGATCCTCATAAGCTCTTTGCAGTCAAGGTGGCTGCTTTAGACTCCAGAGTGGCAGTACATCAACCTTCTTTTCCCATTGTCTAAACGTTTGCAGATAAATTACGACTGACTTTGTCCCCCTACAGATCCTTCAACACGTACATGTGTGGGGAAGCAGTATATAGTCAAAGGAGTTTGCAAAGAAAAGCGTCTGGACTTCTTTAAGTTGCTTGAAGACGTTTCACCTCTCATCCGAGAAGCTTCTTCAGTTCTAAGGTCAAATGGCCGAGAGTCCCAGATTTAAACCCAGTGGGAGTATCCCCCCAAAGAGGGACAAAGGACCCCCTGGTGATCCTCTAATCACATGCGCCAAGGTGTGAAAGCAGGTGTGGGATCTAATCAGCCAGGGTTTCGGGTGAGCTCATTGTGAAACCTGGCCCCACCTTGTCATGTGAATTCCTGAGGTCAGATGGCCCAGGATGTGAGTGGGCGTTAAGGCGTCTGGGGAGGGACCTCAAAACTGGATTATAGATGGCAGACAGTTGGTGTCGTAAACCACCGCCTCTGTTCAAAGATGGTCGCTCACAGTAGACATAGATGGCCTCTTTCACTCCTCTTTCAAACCATCTGTCCTCTCTGTCCAAAATGTGAACATTGGCATCCTCGAAAGAGTGTCCTTTATCCTTAAGATGTAGATGGACTGCTGAGTCTTGTCCCGTGGAGGTGGCTCTTCTATGTTGTGCCATGCGCTTGTGAAGTGGGGTCCTTAGGCGGGACTAGTAAATGCGCTATACAAATACAGGCCATTTACCATTTACCATATTTTAAAGACAGAAACAAAATAATTTCACAAAAATAAAACAAAACAAAAGACCTACCAGGGTCAAAATTATTACAGATTGTAGGTCCCTAAATCTGAAAGTCAATTATATATCCTTTTTGCTAGATGTCCTGCAGTCATTTGTTGCCTCACACACCTCTTCTGAGAAATCCCAGCCCATTCTTCTTTGGTGAATTTCTCAAGCACCTTCACATTCAATGGTCTTCTGGCATGCACTTTGGTCTTCAGTTCACCCTACAGATTTTTAATGAGAACCAAGTCAAAGCTTTGTGAAGGCCATTCAGTAAAATTTACTTTGGTCTTCTAGAGGTAGTTCTTCATCAGGAGTGACATATTTTTTGGGTCTTTTTGGAAGACAAATTGATGACCCAGATCCAGTTTCTTTTAAAATCTTCACATATCCTTATTTCTTCATGATTCCTTCCACTTTGACAAGACTTCCAGGCATGCTGAAGCATCCCTGCAGCATGATACTCCCACCTGGTCTCACTGTGGGGATAGTGTTTTTTGGGTGGAAACCCTCTCTCTTCTTCCTCCAAATACATGCAATATCTCTATGGCCAAAGAGCTTTAGCTTTGCATAATCTTATCAAAGGTCTTGCTTCATCTACACATAATCTTTGTCCAGGTTGCCCTTAGCATACTTCAGTCTGGCTTGAACTTTAAGACAAAGAGTTGTGCTTGGTCTGCAACAACACAGTTTATTCCTGTATAAGTTTCTAGTGATTGTCTTCTTGGTTACCACAATTCCTGACTTGGCTAAGTCATGCACTAGTGTCTTGCCAGTTGTCCTGGTGTCTTTAGACACATCTCACACTATTTCTTTGTACAAAATACATTAATCACACTAATGCTTTATACCAGATTTAACTACACGCTAATTTTCATCTGCAGTCTCTGGGCACTTTGATAGGACCAGAAGTATTTTTGCAATCACAGCATCTGGTGGGCTTCAGATATAATCCAGGTTTAAGATACTACCTACTTCCATCTTTTATTCTATGTATGATTATTATTGTATTAAAATATATAAGAATGGAAATATCAGGACTGTGTTTTAATGCAGTAGTTGGTTTGAATGGAACTAACCACTGTACAACTGCTGTCATCAGATAAATGAAGTGGTACGCAATGTAGACTTGTCCGAGGCACTGAATTATGGTAAATGGCCTGTATTTGTATAGCGCTTTACTAGTCCCTAAGGACCCCAAAGCGCTTTACACATCCAGTCATCCACACACACATTGGTGATGGCAAGCTACATTGTAGCCACAGCCACGCTGGGGCACACTGACAGAGGCAAGGCTGCCGAACACTGGCGGTACCAGGCCCTCTGACCACCACCAGTAGGCAACAGGTGAAGTGTCTTGCCCAAGGACACAACGACCAAGACTGTCCAAGCCGGGGCTCAAACCGGCAACCTTCCGATTACAAGGCGAACTCCCAACTCTTGAGCCATGATCGCCCCTAGTCGCCCCCAGTCCCATTAGAGCAACAAGTGCTTCTGATGGGACTGGAACTAATGCGAGATGTCACAAAACTCTAAAACTGACTGAATAAGGACGTGTAGTAGAAACAACTTCACCTTACGCTGAAGTATGGAGATTCTGCATGGTTCACTACAACATTTTCCATGCAAATGTTGGTCTTGATTATGCAAATATTATGTTAATGGTGTCCAACTTTAATAATGCATGATGTTGGCATACTGATAATGCATTGCATTTATTGTCATGCAAATTCTAGGTTAGAAGCATATTAATTGGCACTTATCAGATATTCTTTACTTTGGTTAATAATGAGTAGGCTGTTTATCCATACTTTTTTAAGTCTTTCTTTTAGGCCTATATGTCTTATGGTATGATTCCCTATTCAAGATCATAGATCTTTGCTAGGTTTAACAGCTGGCTGTTATCAGTCCAGTTCTTCTCTTACAATCTTTCTGAGCAGCCATCATCGAATTTCAAAAGCCAAAATCTGATCCATTTGATCGCACGGCCCCCTTGCTAACAGGGAGTAAGATGTGAGTCATCCTCACTCCAATGCCCGCTTCCCTTAGCAGAAAAACTTAAAACAAGCTTTTGCCAGCGTCACAGGAGAATACCTTCAGAAACACTCTTTTGCTTTTTTTATGTTGTTGTCAGATTGGTGGCGCTTGTGGAATGTTCACAGGCACTTGGGGACGAGCGCATAGTGGTGAGTGGCAGACCGACCAACTGACAGCCAGTGAGGCTGTCTCTGGAGGATTCCTACTGAGGAGGTGTCGCTGAGTGAACTATCAGAGACTGTGATGTGCATTAGGCTGTGCAAGAGACCTCCACAAAGAGATTTTTTTTGTGTGTGTGTGGCTGACATTATGAGAGATTCATTAGCTGTCTACTGTTTTTTTCTGATCATTACTCCATTGATCCATTTCCAGACAGTGATTGACAGGTTGAAATAACTTGATTTCTACCTCTCTTATCACAACACATACTGTACAAGAACTGAAATCTGTTCGTCATTTTGTGTTTTTCTTTACTTTGGGGAGAATTTATTACTGCTGCAATAATTTTGTTTCACCACAGTATGTAGTTTCTTATGTGATTTTTATTTTGGCCATAATACCACATCATGCACAACTGCTGTTGGAAGCATCCAATTAGTAGCACTTAGGTTATGTTAGCTTAGTTAAGACCATATATGTACACACACACACACAAACACATCATAAATGTACAAACACACACAGACATGCATGCAGGGAAGGAATGGACCAAGAAAGTGCATATAACCACTTGCTGTTTCCACATGAGTGCGCTCATTGGGAATGGGGGATGGGAAACCTGAGGTGTGTGAGGAGAAAAGAGGCGATCATGGCGGCAGCAACAGCGGGAGCGGTATGGTCATGGTGGCAATCTCACCAAATCATGAGTAGTGGGAATGACTTCATTAGGAGGGCCTGTAGAAACCTGGTGCCTGGGAATAGCATTTGTGGTGGTGACTAGAGGGAAGGAAGGAGTGGAGAGAGAAGCTGGAATAAATCCTGAATCCTTCTTTTATCTGGCACGTGATGGAGAGATCCAAATCAACAGTTGTCAGTCAGATGGGCCCCAGGGCAAAGGCCTCCAGCACTGGGGGTGGTTGGATGGATGGGGAAAGGATGAGAGGGAAAGTGGGGGCTTGCAAGGACAGGGTCTGACTGATGAGCTGAGTGTCAACCCAGGGTTTTTCCACAGGTTTATCACATCGTTTCCTGGTTTACACACATTGGTTTAGTGGATTTGCATTAGCTTTTTATCATTTTTAAGCTAGTTAAAAGCTAGTTTCAGTTATGAACTTAATATGACTTTTATCACTGTCTGTTTCATTACTTTATCTATTAGGTTATTAGGTTAATTTGACACTTTCAGTTAAAAATTTTAACCATTTACCTGTTTCATTTTCATTTTTGTTTTACCTCCCCTTTGATTACTTTTAGCATGGTATAAGATCTCATTAACCCAGTAAGGTCAAATTTGTCATTGGCGATAATTAACCATAACTTAGACAATCAGCCGAATTAACCTATTTAACTTAGGCAATCAGACATATATATTTTTTAATGAAACTGTTGTCCCAAGTCTTAGCAATCACAGAATAAATAAGAAGTCATTCCAAATGACAAACCAGGTCTTAAATAATCAGGCCCCATCTTATCTTAATGACCTTATAGTACCATATCACCCTATTAGAGCACTTTGCTATCACACTGCAGGCCTACTTGCTGTCCCTAGAGTATTTAAAAGTAGAATGGGAGGCAGAGCCTTCAGTTTTCAGGCCCCTCTTCTGTGGAACCAGCTTCCAGTTTGGATTCGGGAGACAGACACTATCTCTACTTTTAAGATTAGGCTTCAAACTTTCATTTTTGCTAAAACATATAGTTAGATCAGGTGACCCTGAATCTGCCCTTAGTTATGCTGCAATAGGTGTAGGTTGCTGGGGGATTGCCATGATGCATTGAGTATTTCTCCTTCAGTCACATTTCTCACTCACTATGTGTTAATAGACCTCTCTGCACCGAATCATAGTTGTTATTAATCTCTGGCTCACAGCATGTCTTTTATCCTGTCTTCCTTCTCTCACCCCAACTGGTCGCAGCAGATTCCCCCCCCTCCCCCCGAGCCTGGTTCTGCCGGAGGTTTCTTCCTGTTAAAAGGGAGTTTTTCATTACTGCTGTCGCCAAAGTGCTTGCTCATAGGGGTCATATGATTGTTGGGTTTTTCTCTGTATGTATTATTGTAGGGTCTACCTTACAATATAAAGCGCCTTGAGGCGACTGTTGTTGTGAAACAGTGAAGCTGTTGTTGTGTTGTTGTGATTTGGCACTATAGAAATAAAATTGAACTGAATTGAATATAATGTATATATAATGTAATATACATCATTTGAAAAGTAAGCAATATTTGAGTCACTCACATGGCTTAAACACTAAATACAAAATCAATTTTAAAAAGAAGTGGACAAAAGTTACTTCCTAAAAAAATGCAAAAAACATGCGCACACTAGTGAATTTGGAAATTTGGAAAAAGAAAAAAGTTAATACACACACCTTCAGTTTGAACTTATTTGCTTCTGTTACCACACAAAACAGCTTCTCTGCTTTGTTTCATTTTCAGAATATTCCACAGGCTATCTAAGAACCTATATCCCTCATTACTATACAAAAGCAGGCTGTTATGTAAAAAGCATAGTTTTCATACTCAAATCTCAGCAGTAAACACAGATAACCCCTGCTATTGGCGACTTCTGCTCAGAAATGAGGGGGAGTATAGAGAAGATGCAGAACAGAGGTGAGCATGCACCACAAGGTCACTTCAGATTGAGAAGTTTGTCAAAATGTGATGACATTAGGAGTCTAAAAACTGTTATTGGCCTTAGTTGAGTGTTGGCCATGTCTGAACTGTCTGAAATCACAAAATAAATAAATAAGAGAGACGGGGAGGGAGGGAGAGAGAGAACACATACACCCAAACTGACTGCCACCACTTTTCCAGAAATGATTGCCTCCGAGGTTTCTTTTTTTCTCCCATCTCTCCTTGTGCCCCCCCCCCCCCCCACACACACACACACGCACGCACACACACCCTCCTCTGCCTTCACCACCAACAAAACAACTAATATCCCCATCCCCCCCCGTCTCGTGCTCACATGGTTGTACTGTAGAAGGCAGGCTGCCAGATATGTGTAAGCTTCTAGGAAAGGAGGAAAGGGAAAGCCAGGGGAGGAGGCAGAGGGAGGGAAAAGCTTGATCTGGATTTAATGATATTAAACATGGTTTTTATGCTCAATAACAGGCCTGTATTATGATTGATCCAAGACAGTCAACACTTTATCTAGACACAAATGGAATCGTCTGTCATTGAGTCTATTGAGTCATCAATATCGGCTGTAGTTATTTCTCTTTTTTTTCCCCTCCTGGATCGTTTACAGTGAGTAATCATCTGTCTGGTCATTGCGTCTCATGGGTTTGATCGGATAGCGCTTTTGAACAGCGGTGGAAACCTGCCTGACAATCCAACAAGCAACTCACTGAAGATTGAGAGGGCCCCATTATGATGGCTGCCCGTGGCCATATCAGAAGGCTTTTCTTCTCCCTCCTCTCGCCTCAACATAACACACAGTGGTAAATAAATCACAGCTCCGACTCTACTTATCGATCGGCCCTGTTCCGAGCCCCCCCCCGCCCCGTCTGCTCATTCTTCTCCACAGGATGAATTGTTGCTTTGTGCATTGAGGAGGGCGAGACTGTCAAAACACAGAGGTGCAGGTTCAAAACAGTAAAGAGACAGAGCGAACAGGAATACATTCTAACTGCATGACCCGTTGTGATGCTGCATTGTTAGCCTCGATTAGGCTTCATATTAATCGAAATGATTTCAATTAGTGGCAGCATTTTGTGTTCGCTTTCCTGGAGGGGAAGCCTGTGTCCTGCTGGGACTACTCTATTAGTGCCATTGTTTCAGGCAAGATCAATTAGTTACAGAGAGGTAAGTGAACCAATTTGAAATACTTATTTATCCAAGACATGCATATAGCTCAATTAAGCAAAGCCTGAAAATTCTGGGTGATTTGCTGTTAGACAGGACATTCATCCCAAAATAATTGACTTTTAAATTCAAATTAATTGCTTTATATTTAAGACAAAATAAATTAGATTTAAAGAAATGGAAAATACTGAGACAGAGAATCCATATTTTCACAAAATACCAACCAACATAATTAAAGAGTGCAAGTAAAATAAATGAATCAAATTTTTTGGTCCATATTAGACATAAAGAGTGTATTCTATGCCGTCTGCTCTCAGCTGTACTCATATCAAGTCAGTTAAGTTATGGATAAACTAAAATGCTGATGATATGTATATCAGGTCTTTCATGGCTACATGAGCTCTAGACTAATCAATGTTACCACAGCAGGTGGAGGCTGTCAGTTAATTGCAGGTCTGGCAGTTCAGTGTTCTTCCACCCCTGAACTCCAGGCTAATGGAACTGCATTGACACTGGCATATGAAGGTGAGTCAGTGGATGGACAATAGATAAATTGTTTTGTTTAAATGTATGTGCATTTTTCCTATACCAACACATATGAAAATAAGTTTTGCCTTTAAAGCTGAAAACAGCTGCCCATGCCTCTTTAAAAAAGAGGAATGACAGTGATAAAACGAAGCAATATCCAAAAATTGGAGGTCATAATCCCCAAACAACGCAAACGGTTAGCCTATAAAATTGACACTCTGTTATCTGTTCTGGGATGAAGTCAAATTCCTGGCCTGAACTTTTGTTTCAGTCCAGTCCTGCTGGATAGTGTGTTTTTGTCATTCAACACAGTCTGTGGCACAGCTTGATTTTGGTTGATTTTAAACGAACAAACATCCTAATGAGACAGCGACCAGATGATGGCCAGTCTCTGTGTCTGGCTGCCTGCCACCACCTGGTGCCCCTGTTGTTTTTCTTGTCTCTCTGTAACATTTTGAAGAATGATGTATGAGTTGTCATAGTTTATGACCACCAAACTCTCCTGAATCTATGAGTGTCTCTCATGTACTCCTACACTCTTGAATTTGGTCAGAAATGGCCCTTTCCATTCCTTACTCCTCAGTACACTAAAGGTCCCTGGGTTAACACCTCTGGCTGTCACCAGAGAGAAGGTTCCAGGAAGTCTGGGAAGGATCCCGGCATCTAGGTCATTCTGAGAAAACGTGTCCTCAGTCAACATAACCCTACCGGTTTCATCTTGAGAAAGATGGATCTGACCGGCCTCGTCAACTCATTCACTGCCAGTCCTTGTACCAAGACCTTACCCAACAGCAACCAACCTACCCTATACTACCAAAAGTATTCACTCACCCATCCAAATGACTAAATTCAGGTATTTCGACCACTTCTGTGGACACAGGTTCCTAAAATCAAGCACATAGGCATGCAGACTGCTTCTACAAACATTTGTGGAAGAACAGGTCACACCCTCAGGAGTTCAGTGAATTGCTTGTTATTATGATAAGTCCAGTCCAGTTGTGAAAGTTCCTCATGGCCAAATATTCCATAGTCAAGTCTTAGTTGTAATATAGCCAAATGGAAGCGGTTGGGAACAACAGCAACTCAGCTAGTAGTAGGCCACGTAAAATCACAGAACGATGTCAGAAGATGCTGAGTTGCATATTGTGCAGAAGTCACCAACTTTCTGGAGAGTCAATCGGTACAGACCTCCCAATTTCACGTGGACTTCGGATTAGCTCAAGAACAGTATGTAGAGAGCTTCATGGAATGGGTTTCCATGGCCAAACAGTTGCATTCAATCCTTACATTACCAAGTCCAACTCAAAGCATCAGATGCTATGGTGTAAAGCATACCACCACTGGACTGGACTTGAATGACGAATTGTGCTTCCTTGTCTGGCAATCCGATAGATGAGTTGCCAAGAGAACAGTACTTATCTGACTGCATTGTGACAAATGTAAAGTTTATTGGAGGCAGAATTATGGGGGTTGTTTTTCAGGAGTTGGGCTCAGCCCCTTAGTTTCAAACAGGACCTCTGAATGCTTCATCATACTATGAAATTTTAGTTATACTTAGTTATACTCTATACTAAAGATTCTGCCTTTTCTTTCTGTGATAGAACTGAAAATTGTCATTCATGCTCTTATTTACTTTATGCACTTATTTTACAGTCAATCCTGTCTGTCCCATCTTCAACTTGTTCAACTTCTTAGCTCCCCAAAAAAGAGATATTATAGCTGTTTTAGTTTCTCTTCCCTGGTTGACAGTGAGGTTTAAAATTGATTTCAAGATCTTCAGGTTTGTCTGTAAAGCCTTTTATGGTGTGGCTCCTTCTTAGATCTCCTACTCTGCTTCCTAGTCCCTCCAGTCCCTGCCTGCCCCCCCCCTCTAGATTTAAACTCAGAGGTGTTCTCTGTCTTTGCCCTCAAACTGTGGAAGAGCATTCCTCTAACAGTCAAATATGCTCCGTGCAGTGAGTCTTTTAAAACTAGACTTGAAAATGACAGCACATTGTTTTTAAATGTGCTTTATAAATTAATTTGAATTGACGAGTAAAAGCTTTAAACTAAGGCATCAAGTATTTACATGAAGTAATTAATAATATAGCAATGTATAAAATCTGAGGTGTTACACAATCTTTCACTGCCAACATCCGTGTGTGGTACCAGGGCTGTGCCTAATTATAATACATTGGATAAGGCCTTTGAAAGGATTTGACACGTGGAGTCTATATGAGATTCATATTTGATAAAATGCTATCAAACCCCAACCTTACTAATGCTACAGTCTGTGGGCATCTGTGAAAGGGTTAAGTTAAGTGGTTTCCCGAGGCAGAAAACGTCCTATGACTAGCAATCAACACTAATAAGATCCATCTTCTCTTAAAAGACTCAGTGAAAAGCCTTAAATCCATTCTGAACACATTCAAAGGGGGAACTGAAGGAGGTGCCGTGTGCTGTGATGTTTTCATGTCCCTCACTCTCTCTCTGTCTTTCTCTCTGCCTCATTCTATCTGTTTCTTTCCCTCCCACCTCATTATCATTCCCAGGTTATCCTAGCAGCCAAGTGAATCTGGAGCACAAACGAATTAAGGGAGAATTAAGGAGCCTGTGCAAAGTGAAGCCTTTCCAAATCTCAGCTCAGACAAAAGGTGGACCTGCTCAGACATATGTGCACACACTCAAACACATGCTGACAGGTGTCACAACACTCATCCCTACTACCTACCCATCCAACCACCTACACAAACTAACACGCACACACAGACTAACAATGCATAATCTGTAGCAGCGTCTATAAATTTGTGGACGTCATTGAGTGTTTGTTGGGAGTGTTTGTCCTCACCTTGCTTCTGGGCCTCATGCCAAGCACAACTTCTTGCAGTCCGCAGCCAAAGCAACACAATGGCACCTAACGTAGCCCACCACCCTCCCAGCATATTATATCAGCTGGGGGAAAAAATGTTCAAAGACAGGATAAAGAAGTACAGATTGTATTTTACAGCAAGATATACTTTCGCAGTATATACGTGCAGAGTCTCGCGAATGTGCACGTCTGCTGGATATGTCAATTGAGCAGTGTGCTAAAATGCAAATGATGCATTCTATAAGTAGAAAGCAAAAAATATAGAATGTATTTCTCCACCATATATAAAGTGAAGGATGCAGCAGAGAAGTTTGACATTGAAATGGTTCAGTGGAATGTGAAAATGTGACTTTCCCTCCAATAACCTCCACTTTCATTCCCAGCAGAGGTAAAGGATGTAGGTTTGCTGCCATGGACAAAGCTTTACATTCTACAGTGACACACGAATTATACTGTGAGTATATACATATATATATATTTGTATATACTCAATATATATAAGGTCACTGGTGAAGCTATTTTCCATATTCAATTGTTAACACTGAAAATGAATAAATAAATATGTCAGTAGGCAATCATTAGTCAACAATGTTTGATACTGACCAGTGCCAATGTTTATTTCCTATATGGATGCTTTAACTATTTGTTAGGTCAGCATCTGTCTCAAAGAAAAACATTTTTAATTAATATCAGGAAAATATTGTTAAAGCTGATATAATCAATATTTTACATTAAATATATATGTGGAATGTGAAATGGCCTTGAATTATCCATATATATTTCTTGGACTTGGACTGGACCAAAATGGAACATAAATAGGTAACATTCATCAGGTGCACAAAAATCCTGCTTTAAAAAGGTCTATTAATAATAAGTCTTTTCCATTATTGCGATTATCTAACACTGATTGCCTATCCTGCAGTTCCCACTTGTTAGTTAAATTTTCTTTTCATTGCTAAAAATGTATACAGAATCATAGCACCTGCTTTGTGAGGGTATTAAAAAACAAAACAAAACATAAAAATGTTGGTTGTAATCCTAATTCCAGCATGCCTTTGTGGAAAGGCCTCAAATTTAGGAATGCAAAAAAAGCGATTACAACTGATTTGACCAAACCAAAAATTGACCACTTCCTTCTCTCTCCCCAACCGGTCGTAGCAGATGGCCCCGCCCCTCCCTGAGCCTGGTTCTGTCGGAGGTTTCTTCCTGTTAAAAGGGAGTTTGTCCTTCCCACTGTCGCCAAAGTGCTTGCTCATAGGGGATCATATGATTGTTGGTTTTTCTCTGTATGTATTATTGTAGGGTCTACCTTACAATATAAAATGCATTGATGCGACCGTTGTTGTGATTTGGCGCTGTATAAATTAAACTGAATTGAACTGAATTGAATTGAACTTGCACCCAGCAATATTTTTTTAATGATTTTCACGACTGGGTTTTGCTCAGTTTATTTCACACAACACCGTGCTTAATTGTTACACCAGAATACAAGTGACGCTCAGCTGTCATGAGACCAAACCTAAGCAGTCACCTTTCTCACATCAAAAGGGAATCAAAGGTTGGGGGAGTAGAGAAACGGATGAAGGAGGAAAAGACTTCATCTATTGCCCTTAAAGCTCCAGTGATTGGAATTTTAAAAGCTGAATACCAGAAGCACTTTTTCTCTTGCTTCTCTTCACCATGTGGTGTATTTCCTTTTCTTGACTCAGAACTGGTTATATTTGCCCCATTCTGATTCAAAATTGTCGGTTTTGACTGTGTGTTATTCCTCCAGTCATTATCTTCTCATCTCCTAATCATACCTCTCAAAGGTCTGGAAAAGCTGTTGCATCGATTGATGAGGAATGCAGATTGATCCAGCTCAATCTGCATGGGAATCCATTCCATGCGAGCTGAGAGACTGTAATTGATCAGACAGGATAAAGCCTGTATCTGGCCTGCTTGGCTTTCAAAGGTTAAGGTGAAAATTAATTTGCCTGTTTGTTAGTTACATTTCAATCCTTTAACTAGAAAGCGAAAATTTCAGAAGAAATTTTATGTGTGCCTATGCCGCTGCTATTCAGTGTAGTTTGCCATTCATACGGCTACAGAGAGCAAAACTCAGAAGAGCAGCCATTCTCCACCATGAACTATGGTAAAAACAAACACCGCTCACGCTTCACAGATGACAGCTTACAGTTTTGTGTAAAGATGAAGTTACCAGACAGCGCCGATTTGCAGACGCTGTGCACACAGGTTCATGAGCAGAAGTCCCATTGTACCACGGCAGACCCGACAATGTTTGCATGAACACGCTTTGAAGCATTACATTATGGACCACTTTTCACACATGCATTCACTTTTTGTTTTTTGTTATTTTTACACAGTGTTCTGAATTATGAACAATGGTCTACAGCCAATCTTGTGTATTATTATACAAACTTTGGTTGTGAGATTCAGATAACTATTTAATAAAAGCTAAATATTTTATATGAGAGTAAGAAAGAAAAGTATATCTTTGTGTCCACCTTTCTCTGTTAATGCCCTAGCTGCCCCCGGTAAAAGCTTTGCTAGATCCGCCCCTGCACAGTTACCAGCTGTCAGCTACACAAAAAGGAGCTTGGTCGTTGTCTCTCAGAAACAACTCATAACTTCCTTCAACTCATTCATGTCACCTAAAGTGTAAACCTGTTTCTCCATCACCAGTTCAGCTCTGATGATTCAGTAAGGACATCTCCTGATTTCATCTTCATGCTCCAGCAAACATCAGCTGATACTAGAAATTAAAATCAAAAGAATTCTAACAACAGCTGATCAAGCTTTAACGCGTGCTGCTGTTGTTTAGCGCGATAAATAAGAGCAAACAGCCGATCATTGATCAGTTTCATGATTGACGTTTCAACACGCGAGAGAATGACAGGGGAGGCTTCGTAACGACAGAATAAATCATAATGTTTTCTCTGAATGTGGGACGATTCCGTTTGTACGGCACGGCAACTCTATGAACTAACCCTAATGAATAAAATAAAGTCCAACGTCAGTAACTTAGTGCGCACACAGCTGTATATAAACTCCCGTGGCAGTACGATTGTAAAAGGTCAACGAAAATAAATTACACCTAAACTCGGTTTATATCTGACCCAAATAGTGTGCAGTTCATAACTTCTTACCTGAAATTCAGTTCACCTCACGCTCCTGCCTTGGTTTCCAGCATCATCGGCCCATATAAACGAAAAATAAGTCCAGCTAAAACACATACTGTCAGCGAGCGACCGGGTGCTGACACGAGTTTCACCCGCCTCAATATAAGCCAAGCCTGGGTGCTTTTTCACGAAGGGTCGCTAGCGGCGCTAGCTAACTATGCTAGCGGCGCTAGCTAGCTAGCCGGCTATCAGCAACACGTAAGAGAACTGCTGCTAAATAAACTACACCTAAACTCGGTTTATATCTGACCCAAATAGAGTGCAGGTCATAACTTACCTGAAATTCAGTTCACCTCACGCTCCTGCCTTCGCTTTCCCTGAGCCACGATTGACCTCCGCGTTAGCAAACACCGGTCGATCGGCGGTCGCCTGCCCCGCCTCGTATGTCTCGTTCGCGGCATGTCCTTTCTGTCATACACCGGTGGATAGCTGCCCACTGTTGTAGCTCCGCATTATAGCACCACCAAACAACTCAGTTATTTTTTCCACATCCAGCTGTAACTCCGATTCTGTGCGAGCATTTGAGAGAGACCGGGGAGGTGAAAGGAGAGAGAGAGTCCCCTCGCTGTCCATTTGCAGCCAAGTGCGGCAGCTAGCTAGGTAGTCGGCTAGCTGTCAGGCAGGACCGAGGTCGTCAGAGCACTGTCGCTAATATGGGATGTCTTGATAAAACAAGCAGATATTTGAAGTTTACACACCTACATTCTCGCCTGAAAATATCTTAAAAGTTTATTTTGTGACCTAGAAACACGAATAAAAGACATATAAAACGAAGTGGTGGCCGCCATTGTTTGACTCGGTAGAGGCCTCTGTAGAGGCGTGCTATGAATTGTGGGATATGGAGTTTTGGGGCCAAGGATAGATCTTTTTCGCCTGTACTACTCCGGGTATACCACTAGAGAGAGCCAAGACACCACAAATGAAGTCTGTTTCTATGGCGCCAAAAGTAGAATCTTTCTAAATTTGCACTAAAATATTAATATTTAAAAAACTATAAAAGTCATGAACACCAAATGTCGTACCATACTAGTCCAGCTCCAGCCGCACAAAATGATCTAACATATGTAACCCTATTGTCAAAACTGTTCGGCAGAGGAGCGGGAAAATTTTCACTAAAATATTAATATTTCAAAACTATAAAATTCATGAACACCAAAAGTCATAGCACACCATTCCAGATCCAGCCGCACAAAATGAGGTAACATATATGAAGCTTGTCTCAAAACATGGGGCGAGTTTCGCTGCAAAATTTCAGGCGGAAACTGGAGAATAATAATAACTAGAAAGCGAAAATTTCAGAAGAAATTTTATGTGTGCCTATGCCGCTGCTATTCAGTGTAGTTTGCCATTCATACAGCTACAGAGAGCAAAACTCAGCAGAGCAGCCATTCTCCACCATGAACTATGGTAAAACAAACACCGCTCACGCTTCACAGATAACAGCTTACAGTTTTGTGTAAAGATGAAGTTACCGTACAGCGCCGATTTGCAGACGCCTGTGCACACAGGTTCATGAGCAGAAGTCCCATTGTACCACGGCAGATCCGACAATGTTTGCATGAACACGCTTTGAAGCATTACGTTATGGACCACTTTTCACACATGGTTGGTGTACCCAAACAGCCGGCTGTAGCTTTTCAACTCACAGCCCGACACACACCCAAAAACAGCCGAGAGAGCACAGACTACGCCCCCGAGAGGCGTGATTGCAGGTGCCGCTCAGGTGGGTCCACCTCCCTGCAGCGGCACTGCAGACCACGCCCGCCACACACATCAAACACGTAAAATAAATATTTATGCACTTTTGCATTCACTTTTTGTTTTTGTTATTTTTACACAGTGTTCTGAATGATGAACAATGGTCTACAGCCAATCTTGTGTATTATTATACAAACTTTGGTTGTAAGATTCAGATAACTATTTAATAAAAGCTAAATATTTTATATGAGAGTAAGAAAGAAAAGTATATCTTTGTGTCCACCTTTCTCTGTTAATGCCCTACCTGGCCCCTGGCAAAAGCTTTGCTAGATCCGCCCCTGCACAGTTACCAGCTGTCAGCTACACAAAAAAGGAGCTTGGTGTATATTTGTCTGTCAGAAACAGTTCATAACTTCCTTCAACTCATTCATGTCACCTAAGGGTAAACCTGTTTCTCCATCACCAGTTCAGCTCTGATGATTCAGTAAGGACATCTCCTGATTTCATCTTCATGCTCCAGCAAACATCAGCTGATACTAGAAATTAAAATCAAAAGAATTCTAACAACAGCTGATCAAGCTTAAACGTGCTGCTGTTGTTTAGCGTGATAAACAAACAAGAGAGAAAAGCCGATCATTGATCAGTTTCATGACTGAAGTTTCAACAGGCGAGAGAATGACAGGGGAGGCTGTCATAAAGTTCAACATCGGTAACATCGGTAACTTAGCGCGCACACAGCTGTATACAAACTCCGTAGTGCTAGCTAGCACGCAGTACGAGTTATTGTAAGTGATTGAAAAAGTCAGCACAACGAAAATAAACTACACCTAAACTCGGTTTATATCTGACCCAAATAGAGTGCAGGTCATAACTTCTTACCTGAAATTCAGTTCACCTCACGCTCCTGCCTTCGCTTTCCCTGATCCACGATTGACCTCGCGTTAGCAAACACCGGTCGATTGGCGGTAGCCTCACCGCCTTGTATGTCTCGTTCATGCATGTCCTTTCTGTCACACACCGGTGGATAGCTGCCCTCTGTTGTAGCTCCACCACCAAACAACTCAGTTATTTTTTCCACATCGACCAGCATCATCGGCCCATATAAACGAAAAATAAGTCCAGCTAAGACACAGACCCTTGCCGAGCGATCCGGCGATTAAACAAATTTTAGCCACCTCACTATCAGCCAAGCCTGGGTGGTTTTTCACGAAGGCGCTAGCTAGCTAAGCTAGCGGCGCCAGCTAGCTAGCCGGCTATCAGCAACACTTAAGAGAATTGTCGCTAATATGGGGTGTCTTGATAAAACGAGCAGATATTTGAAGTTTACACACCTACATTCTCGCCTGAAAATATCTTAAAAGTGTATTTTGTGACCTAGAAACACGAATAAAAGACATATAAAAGCGAAGTGGTGTCCGCCATTGTTTGACTCGGTAGAGGCATGCTATGAATTGTGGGATATGTAGTTTTCACCAAGCATGGCACCCTTTAGGCCGTACTACTCCCGGTATACCACTAGAGAGAGCCAACACACCACAAATGAAGTCTGTTTCTATGGTGCCAAAAGCAGAATCTTTCTCAGGAGCCTAGAAATTGGCCTAAATTTGCACTAAAATCTAAATATTTCAAAAACTATAAAAGTTATAAACACCAAAAGTCACACCATACTAGCCCAGCTCCAGCCGCACAAAATGATGTAACATATGTACCCCTATTGTCAAAACTGTTTGGCAGAGGAGCGCGGGAAAATTTTCACTAAAATATTAATATTTAAAAAACTATAATAGTCATAAACACCAAAAGTCATAGCACACCATTCCAGATCCAGCCGCACAAAATGAGGTAACATATATGAAGCTTTTCTCAAAACTGCGGGGCATGATACGTGCCGAAATTTAGGCGGAAGATGGAGAATAATAATAATAATAATAATAATAAGAACTAGAAAGCGAAAATTTCAGAAGAAATTTTATGTGTGCCTATGCCGCTGCTATTCAGTGTAGTTTGCCATTCATACAGCTACAGAGAGCAAAACTCAGAAGAGCACCCATTCTCCACCATGAACTATGGTAAAACAAACACCGCTCACGCTTCACAGATAACAGCTTACAGTTTTGTGTAAAGATGAAGTTACTTCAGTACAGCGCCGATTTGCAGACGCTGTGCACACAGGTTCATGAGCAGAAGTCCCATTGTACCACGGCAGATCCGACAATGTTTGCATGAACACGCTTTGAAGCATTACGTTATGGACCACTTTTCACACATGGTTGGTGTACCCAAACAGCCGGCTGTAGCTTTTCAACTCACAGCCCGACACACACCCAAAAACAGCCGAGAGAGCACAGACTACGCCCGAGAGGCGTGATTGCAGGTGCCGCTCAGGTGGGTCCACCTCCCCTGCAGCGGCACTGCAGACCACGCCCCGCCACACACATCAAACACGTAAAATAAATATTTATGCACTTTTGCATTCACTTTTTGTTTTTTGTTATTTTTACACAGTGTTCTGAATGATGAACAATGGTCTACAGCCAATCTTGTGTATTATTATTAGGGGTGCAACGGATCAAAAATCTCACGGTTCGGATCGGATCACGGTTTTAAAGTCACGGATCGGATCAATTTTTGGATCAGCAAAAATAGAAAAAAAAAGACAAAAATTCTACTCGCCGTTTACTTAAGTATTTTTTGCCTATTAAAAAACATTCAACTGAAGACTCATTCCACGCACTTATATAAAAACAAATTAAGGTGCAATATGGACATTATGGACCATGCTGGGCAGCCTCTGCATCATCTGCACATGGCCATAAACAACCAGAGGAGTCTGTTCAGTGACAGGTTGCTTCTCCCAAAGTCAAGTCCTTTGTCCCACACGCCATCAAACTGTTTAACTCCTCGCTGGAGGGGAAACGGGGACAGAGGAGGGGGGAACAAGTAAGCTGTAGTGCCTTTTCACTGTGCAATAGTTTTTGTTAATATCCAACGGTGCAATAGACTCACAATACTTGAAATGTGCCGTTCCCTTGTATCCTTATTCCTATTTATTCTATTTATCCCTTTTGTATACTCTGTATTTATATATGTGTAAACATTGTATATTTCTGCTCACATTCTGCAACTTCTGTGGGTGCTGTGCTATTGAAACTGAATTTTCCGGAGGAACCCACCCGAGAAATAAATAAAGTTTCATCTAATCTAATGTAATCTATAGGGCAGTGCAGGGCTTTGTATCTACCTCTCCGCTGTGATATAACGGGCGGTCACGGTCACGTGGCTTTCCGTTGCCCTGGAGCTCCACCCATTTGTAGTTGGAGCAACAGAAGATGCCTGGGACAGTTCAGCCATAACTTTAAACTTCTCCTGCTCATACATGCTTGGAAGGATCTTGTCACTGAAGTGGACGCCGCAACGAGATATCATAGCGTGGGTCAAGCACGTTCATCACAGTTTAAACCTTGTTTTGCACAACAGACGACGGCCTCCCGTCTGCAGCTAAACACCCCATTAGCTTTTAGCTTTAGCCCGGTCGGACTGGGCAGCAAAGGGCTGCTTAAACGCCGCGAAACTCCTCTGCTCCGCTACTTGGACCGCTAAGCGCTACCGCTTGACAGACTGACGACGCGCACCATACACATACTTTTTTTTCTTTTTCGAATCTTCGGATCACGTGCGTACCGAACCGTGGAGTGGGATCGGTTCGGATTTCGGATAAACCGTGATCCGTTGCACCCCTAATTATTATACAAACTTTGGTTGTAAGATTCAGATAACTATTTAATAAAAGCTAAATATTTTATATGAGAGTAAGAAAGAAAAGTATATCTTTGTGTCCACCTTTCTCTGTTAATGCCCTACCTGGCCCCCTGGCAAAAGCTTTGCTAGATCCACCCCTGCACAGTTACCAGCTGTCAGCTACACAAAAAAAGGAGCTTGGTGTATATTTGTCTGTCAGAAACAGTTCATAACTTCCCTTCAACTCATTCATGTCACCTAAGGGTAAACCTGTTTCTCCATCACCAGTTCAGCTCTGATGATTCAGTAAGGACATCTCCTGATTTCATCTTCATGCTCCAGCAAACATCAGCTGATACTAGAAATTAAAATCAAAAGAATTCTAACAACAGCTGATCAAGCTTAAACGTGCTGCTGTTGTTTAGCGCGATAAACAAACAAGAGAGAAAAGCCGATCATTGATCAGTTTCATGACTGAAGTTTCAACAGGCGAGAGAATGACAGGGGAGGCTGTCATAAAGTTCAACATCGGTAACATCGGTAACTTAGCGCGCACACAGCTGTATACAAACTCCGTAGTGCACGCAGTACGAGTTATTGTAAGTGATTGAAAAAGTCAGCACAACGAAAATAAACTACACCTAAACTCGGTTTATATCTGACCCAAATAGAGTGCAGGTCATAACTTCTTACCTGAAATTCAGTTCACCTCACGCTCCTGCCTTCGCTTTCCCTGATCCACCGCGTTAGCAAACACCGGTCGATCGGCGGTAGCCTCACCGCCTTGTATGTCTCATTCGCGGCATGTCCTTTCTGTCACACACCGGTGGATAGCTGCCCTCTGTTGTAGCTCCACCACCAAACAACTCAGTTATTTTTTCCACATCGACCAGCATCATCAGCCCATATAAACGAAAAATAAGTCCAGCTAAGACACAGACCCTTGCCGAGCGATCGGGCGATTAAACAAATTTTAGCCACCTCACTATCAGCCAAGCCTGGGTGGTTTTTCACGAAGGGTCGCTAGCCGCGCTAGCTAGCTAAGCTAGCGGCGCTAGCTAGCTAGCCAGCCGGCTATCAGCAACACGTAAGAGAACTGTTGCTAAATAAACTACACCTAAACTCGGTTTATATCTGACCCAAATAGACTGCAGGTCATAACTTCTTACCTGAAATTCAGTTCACCTCACGCTCCTGCCTTCGCTTTCCCTGATCCACGATTGACCTCCGCGTTAGCAAACACCGGACGATCGGCGGTAGCCTCACCGCCTTGTATGTCTCGTTCGCGGCATGTCCTTTCTGTCACACACCGGTGGATAGCTGCCCTCTGTTGTAGCTCCACCACCAAACAACTCAGTTATTTTTTCCACATCGACATCAGCTGATACTAGAAATTAGAAGCAAATGAATTCTAACAACAGCTGATCAAGCTTAAACGTGCTGCTGTTGTTTAGGCGATAAACAAACAAGAGCGAAAAGCCGATCATTGATCAGTTTCATGATTGAAGTTGCAACAGGCAGAGAATGACAGGGGAGGCTTCGTAACGACAGAATAAATCGTAATATTTTCTCTGAATGTGGCACGATTCCGTTTTGTACGGCAACTCTACGAAACGAACCCTTATGAATAAAATAAAGTCCAACGTCAGTAACTTAGCGCGCACACAGCTGTATACAAACTCCCGTCGTGCTAGCTAGCACGCAGTATACGATTAAAAAGTCAGCACAATGAAAACAAACTACACCTAAACTCGGTTTATATCTGACCCAAATAGAGTGTAGTTCATAACTTCTTACCTGAAATTCAGTTCACCTCACGCTCCTGCCTTCGCTTTCCCTGATCCACGATTGAAACGACAGAGAGAGTCCCTCGCTATCCATTTGCAGCCAAGGCGCGGCAGCTAGCTAGGTAGCCGGCTAGCTGTCAGGCAGGACCGACGTCGTCAGAGCACTGTCGCTAAATATGGGATGTCTTGATAAAACAAGCAGATATTTGAAGTTTACACACCTACATTCTCGCCTGAAAATATCTTATTTAGGCGGAAGATGGAGAATAATAATAATAAGAATAATAAATCCGACGAATAGTAATATGTGTGCCTCTTGGCATAGGCACACATAATAAATCCGACGAATAGTAATATGTGTGCCTCTTGGCATAGGCACACATAATAAATCCGACGAATAGTAATATGTGTGCCTCTTGGCATAGGCACACATAATAATAAATCCGACGAATAGTAATATGTGTGCCTCTTGGCATAGGCACACATAATAATAAATCCGACGAATAGTAATATGTGTGCCTCTTGGCATAGGCACACATAATTAAGTCTTTCAAATGATTAAAATGTAAAACAATAGAACAATGAATGTGACTTTGATTGCTTTTTTATTTTATTTATTTTTTTATTCAATAACATGGTCTGTTGGCCTGATGACTACACAACAACATGAAATACTTATTGCCAGATAATGCAAATGCTTCATTGTAGTTCTTGCTGCCAAAGTTGGTACAATCAGATATTTTATTCCCGCTTGATAAATGAAATCATCATTCAATAACTGTATTTAGTATTTACATGGGTTAGGTTTGTTGTAATTTGTTCTGAAACATCTAAATGTGCCAAACAAGCCAAAACTATGGTGCATTTGATTTCTGTCTGCTTTTAGATTTGAAAATCTAAGTACTGCTTTCCTTGCTTGTCTTGACAAAAAACCACTGGCTTGTAACATAAATTGCAGATGTATAAAATGTGCAATTGTGTTTCCTTTCCTTGTCTTATTAGCACAGACTTTGAGAACTGTGATTCTAGGGAAAGAAATGTCAAATACAAGCCCATTTTGTGATTCTCAAAGCACTGTGGTAGCCAGTGTAAAGGAATCTAAAGAAAGCTTGAAATCTACTGCATTAAGTAACTTCTTGTTCTTCAGTGGAAATGACACAAATTCATAGCAGCAAAAATTATGATGCTTATATACAGAATCTTTTTGTGGGAATACAGTAACTGGAATTACCTTTACATACTTGACCTTATTGGTTGAAATATTGGCCTTGCTTAATGTGAGCATATAGCTCATAAGCTTTTAATTTGAAATATTCAGGCTCAAGAGTGGAAAACAAAAGTACTTTTTCCAAGAATGCAGGTGGATTTCAAATATGATTTGAAATATGAGGATAAACCAAGAGCCTGAATGGGTGCTTTCCATATTAACTGCTGCAACAACGCCACACATATGCAAGGAAGTTCTACTGTGCATATCTGTGCAAGTTTCTGTGTGTGCGTGTGTGCGCGCATGTGTGTGTGTTTGCACATAAGCTTGGAGCCTTCTGGACAGGGCAGAGGGTGAAGGGGAGTGCTAACACACTCTCCTTGTCAGCAGCAAGGGTAATTACTCCTGGCTGAAATTACTCAACATTTGTTTATAAGCTCCCCTGAGCACACTGTAAATAGATTGTCTGCTCAAGTCCAATGCCATTGAAGCCCTGCTGTCCCCAGCAAACACACACACACACATGCCCAAACACCTACACACACACCCAAATACACACACACACACATACTAATTTTCATATCTTAGCGAGGACATCTATATGACATAATGCTTTCCGTAGCCACTTACCCTAACCCTAACCATCAAAGATGAATGCCTAATCTTAACCCTTAGCCTAACCCTAACCATAACCTAACTGTAACTTTGACACTAAAACCACATTTTGAGCCTCAAAAGTGCCTTCAGTCTTGTGGGGACAGGTATATTGTCTCCATAAGTGTTGGTCCCCACAACTATAGTAAACTTCCAATTTTCTGTCCTCACACAAACACACACACACACACACACACACACACACACACACACACACACACACACACACACAGGCTTTAAATTCATTCAATTCCATCTTTACTTGACTTCACACATGTGAGCATAATATTTTTATGTACTTTCCTTTTCTTCCATGACTTACTTATGTGTAGACCTTGCCATAGTTAAATACTGGCACTGTTGAGTGACCCTCTCCTTAGACGTATTTTTCGCAAGGGCCCTTGATATTTTCTCTCCTCATAAAACTTTGCATGTGGTCAAGTTGAATCTATTAATCGAGTACTGATCTCTCCGACGCCACGTTTTTCAAGACTTCACTCTCCATGTTCCCCGTCTCTCCAGCTCCTTCTTTTGGCACCAACAATGAGATCTTTTTGGAATGCATATGAAAAGAAGAGAGAGAGGGAGAAGAGAGTGAGTGAGAGAGGGGGAGAGAGAAACTAAAACTCCCCAAGTCAAGGTCCATCCATGTAGTTATTATATGAGAAGGTTCCTGTCAAAAATGACAGTTTGAAACACTTGACCCACAAAAATGAATTCTCGGCCAGGGCCAAGTGACAGCCCAAAGTAATTCATTCTTTTGAAATGTTGCGGGGATGGAGAGAGATGTGAGGAGAAGGCGAGTGACATAGAGAGTGATAGAGCAAGACAGAGAGATGGAGAAGAAGGGGAGGGAATGAGGCAAAAGAAACAAAGAGAGATAGAGAGCATAGATAAAAAGGGGCACAAAGAGGAAAAAAAGGTGAATGTGAGAAAATTTAAAAGAATCTTAAGGGATGAAACTGTTTTAGTGGTACTCTTCTAGGATTACAGTATCTATTAAACAAGAGCTTTCAAACAACTAGTTATTAGTTTACCTAGTGACAGCATGATACAATGTATTTGTTTCATTTCATTTCACAAGGGTCAAATAGAAATGACAAGCTGCTTTTGTCTGAAATCAAGCACCCATTGTTCAGAACTTACTGTTAACTGTTCGTAGTACTGTAAGCTGCATATCTGAACAAAAAGTTTCGTAAGTGAAAATGTGGGGGAGGGGGCAAAAGTGAAGATAATCAGAGAAAGTGGCAAAAAAGAAAGCACATGTCGTAACAAAGGAGAGCTGACATGAAGAGAATTAAGGCTTCTAGTAAGTTTATTTAACTGAACTCAAGGTAGAAAAAGGTTTGAGTCAGTCATTTAACAATACATTATGTACTGTGCACCTCCAGTTTATACAATCAGCATTTTACGGGAGGATTTGTGCTTTTAGACAACAAAAACAACTTGCAGCATTTATGCCTTCCCCAAAAAAGTACTCTGATGACTAATCAACACTGTAAACTGACTGCAGTTATGAATGTTATTGTGCAGTCATGAAAAGCCATTGCTGAGCTCTTTAAAACCCTATGTCTAATTAAGCAGGATTGTTTATTTGATGTTTGGAAACGTGTTGTTTCTAAGAAAGTTGATAACTGGAAGCCAAGTACGGAGGCAGCAAAGGCAACTATAGTGTTATAATCATAGACAGTATGAAAGATGGATCCAGGTACCAGGATGTTATTCACTGATATCTGAATTCCTGTTTTGAATACTCACATTGGGAGTCTTCACTGGGTGGGTCTGACACTACCTAACAACTTGGCTGAAAACTCATTAGCCAATCAGAAGAATCAGAAGTCAAGCCTTAAAGTTACTTTCCCGTAGATTTCTATAAGATCAGAAGTGTTTTTACAACCAGAGACGTCAACATTTTTCAGACCTGGAAAAAGCATTTTATACTGTCAGGGCTGTTAGTAGTTGTTTGTTTCCTACCATGCACCAAAACATGAACTTAACATGTGTCATTTTATCTGTAACCTTTATCCTGCACTTGATGCTACCTCATCCATTTCATTTATATTATGTGTTATCTGAGAACTGTTTTTTTATGCTTGTATGTGTTTATTTATTTCAAATCAGCACACAGGCGTAAAACTCCTAATTAAATTATATTGCCAAGTACAATGACAATAAAGGCTTTCTGATTCCAATTTGTCATTTTTCAGCCAAATGAAAAAAAGAAAGAAAGAGTTATGAAAGTAGCACGAAGGAGAGAGGAATAAAATAAACCTATTTAAAATATAAATGCTTATTAATCGACAAGAGCTTCAAGATGGAAAATTTGACTCTGTTTTCTATAATTGATTAGCTAATGATGATTTTGATTGTATTCTTCTGTACACAAACCTCCCAACATATGTTGGTGTTATTGAAAGCTGCCATCCGGGCTAATTTGTCTTAATTACACTGAGTGTGTTTGCTGCCTACTACCGCCGTCCACTGAGAGAGACAGACACGTTAGATAGAGTAGAGAGTGGGGAGCGCAACATCTGTCTGTTAAAGAGTCGAAGCACACACACACACGCGCGCGCGTGCACACTCATTCATAATTGCAGTAACACATGCTCACAAATACACAAATCTGAACGCACTCACATACTCACACCGGCACATACAGTGGAAAACAAACACATACAGCTCTCTAATAATAAAACCTTGGTACAGAAACCTCACCACCATCCCTTAGCCCTTACCTCCCATGTCCTGCTAATAGCAGCTACCACAGAGGTGACTGTGTGCAAATAGGGCCGTAGCGCCGATGGCCATCCATCAGAAGGCCCCAGAGCAACATTACACCACTCTAATGGCCCACTCTGGCCTTCCTTATGATATTAATCCACCGCCTCACAGCACTGATTTCATTTGTAAAGTGGTAGGGGGAGAAATTGTTTTTTTTTAGTTTGTTTTGTTTTGTTTTGTTTTTATCCACATGTACATGTACTAACGTACATAGATGCAGATCACCAATCCAACACATACATGTACCATTGCAAGCACGCTGTCTCTATGATGCATACCTCCATACATATACATTAAAAAAAAAGATCAGCAGATGTCCACGCTCTTGTTGACTTTCTCTTAGTCTTTTTCATGCAGACCCTTAGCTGACCATCACCGTGAGCCTAATTATATGAAGCAAGGCCAGAATACTGCATACATCAAACTAACTCGGTAGGTAGTAAAAGAAAATTATTGGAAAGTCTTCGATGCAGTCTGAAAACGTGAAAATCAAGAAAACAACAATTAAATTGCTTGGCATACCTTGGAGACTGCACAAAAACACACATTTACTTTGAAGATCTCAGACGTGTTTGCTGGTAAGTTTAGACTGATGCAGGCAGTTGCTTGAAGGACACAGTGAAGCACATATTTAACACTTAACATTACTGCAGTTTCACTGTCCTCTGCTGGCTTGACAACTGTAGCAAAATATAAGAGCATTTAACACAAGCTATCTTTCACCTGATCTACAAAGATATAGCATACACATTCTGCAATCATGTAACCAGTAGTACTGATTCATAGTCATAGTCAGGGCTTGTCCTTTCAATGACAATGTCTCACACAAAGCATGAGTTATGGTTCTTATGGTAATTATACAAGGTTTCTGCTACTTTGTGACGTGCGCTAGAAAATGCATGTAACACACTAAGAAGAAATTATACACACTGCCCCTTCATTAGGAATACATGTTTGGCTGCTTGTTAATATATATATTTAACCAACAGCAACTCAATTCAGCATGGAGACATGGTCAAGAAAACTTGCTAAAGTTCAAACCGAGCATAAGAATGGGGAACAAAAGGGATTTAAGTGAATCTGAACATGACATGGTTGTGGGTGCCAGACAGGCTGGTTTGAGTATTTCAAAAGCTGCTGATCTACCAGGGTTTTCCCCGGATAACCGTCTCCAGGATTTATAGAGAATGATCTGAAAAAGAGAAAACAATCACTTCTCTGGACAAAAAAATGCCAAGAATGGCCAGACTGAGCTGATAGAAATGCAACTCAAATAGTCATTTGTTACAACCAAACTATGCAAAAGACCATTTCTGAGTGCAGGTCAACCCTTGAAGCAGATGGGATAAAGCATCAGAGGACCACACCGGTTGTCTTTCCCATCAGCTACAATTTTGGCTCCTCAAATCACAATAGATTAGAAAAATGTCGGCAGGTCTTTGATCTTGATTTGGGCTGCAACATTCAGTTGCTACGGTCAGTATTTGGAAACAACATAAAAGTATGGATCCATCCTGGCTTGTAGGTAAGCATTTTGAGTGGTCAGATAGAGTAGGAAAGCGCTATATAAGATCCAGTCCATTTACCATTTTATCATAGGTGAATTTTTACATCTCACACAAGGATTATATATGTGGTCATTTCTAATGATGACTCTTTAACTTCTCTTTTAGTGACACCATGAACTTTACATTTGTGATTTTAGTTGCTGTAGTAGCACGGGCATTAGCACTGTTGCCTCACAGCAAGAAGGTCCTGCATTCGATTCCACCACCTGGCCGGGGCCTTTCCGTGTAGAGTTTGTATGTTCTCCCGGGTACTCTGAATGAAGTTAGTGGGGATAGGTTAATTGGCGATTCTAAATTGACAAACAGGTCTGAATGGTTGTCTGCCTCTGTGTTAGACTGGATGGGCTCCAGCCCCCCTGTGACCCTGACAAGGATAAGTGGAAGAGAATGAGTTGTTGGTTCTCAAGAACTCTGTTAACCAATTGAACTGGACCATGAAGACACATGTTATAAAGCCACAGGCTCAAAAATGTGTTTCTGAAAACAAAATATCTCCAAACTTATGAGATCACAATCCCTATTTTAGTGTTAACAGCATGGTAAATGCAACCACTCCCATCTATATCTACGGGTGGTTACTTTGAAGCCCCTATCTCAATGAGTAGGAAGCCATTTAATTTCAGTGGTCTTTGGAGCATTAAAAAACAAAAAAAACATATGTACAGAAGCACTATTGAAATTTTTCAAATAAAAAGGCAAAAAAGGTTGGAAAAAAAAGTTATACTTTTGTTAAACACATGCACAGTTTTAAAACTATCAGCTTCAATAATGGCTAAATCTAGTATAAAAACAGTATAAAAAGTCTCTTTCACCTTGATAAGCAAAACTTTCTGATGTAGTGATCCAGGTACTGCACAAAAAGGTGTTAAACTGGTACTTTAAATGAAATATTATTGCAAATTCATGATTGGAAACCTGCCAAGAAAACAGGGCCTTAAGGGACTAATATTATCCAGACCCTCGAAGATGCTGTTGATCTCTTTGTTTTTTGGGGTTTTTGTTTTTTTTGGTCAGGACTAAAATAAAGTCAAATGGTTGCTTCCAAGGTTAGTGTGAGGTGTTTCCGCATTAAAGTGTGAAAACTGGCCGGGCAGTTTTAAAAGAGGTGTTTAAAAGTGGCTGCTGGGGGAAGTTGTAGTAGACAGAAAATCCAAGCTTACTCTCTTAGTGCTTCACACATCAGTGCATTCTAAAGCAGCTACTAAGCTCACAGGCACCAAGAACTGTGCGTGTGTGTGTTTGGTGGTGGTGGTGGTGGAGGGGGGTGACCTGGGGAGCAGATGGTGGGCTGAGAGGAAGGTCTGCTGGCTAGACGTCAGAGCCCAAGATGCTCTTTGTTGCTTTTTTTCCCTTTTAAACAGTCCACCACTGCCACGAACAAGGTATACACACACACACACACGCGCGCGCGTACCATATGAATGTCAAAAGCTAAAAGTGTCAACCTAAAAGGACACAGAGAAGCGAGCGTTCACATTTTTCTCAAATACCATCGTACATTTTGCACAGGGAACATTTTGCGATTGGACCCTGACATGCATGAACCCAGTATTGTCTCTCCTCATGTATCTCTCCCTCATGCAAACACAGACGCACGCATTCAAGCGAACCCTTTCTGAAACCAGAGTGCTTTTAAATCCGCAATGACAAACCTTGCTGAATGATGTTCTCTCTTTATTTTTTTTATCAAACATTAAACCCACATCACTACGCCGCACTAGCTATCCTACTCCTGCTCTTCCCCGTGCCATGCTAAATTATAAAAAAAAGACAGTCTGTTCAATGTAAAAATTTCATCGCTTGCTGCGGATGAACAGAGTTGTTGCAGACGAGCGGAGGAGTGGAAATGAGGAGAGCAGAGGACCGGTGATGTCTGGCGCTGAACGTGTCGAGCCAGAGGTCAGCCCAACTCTGGTGAAACCCAGAAACAATAACAGACACACACGTGGAGATACACGCACATATGCAGACACATATGCACATTGTGTGCTTGTAAATTGTTCTATTCACTTACTGAAAAACACTGGATTTGAATAACCTCCCGGTCATGAAAACAAACTTTGTGAATACTGAAAGATTTTGATGCCTTTATTAAGGATTGACTATGCTTTGAGTTCATCTGAATAGGCTTGTATGATGTCCATGAAACTTCTAATATGTTGTGAATACTAATGGCTTAGTGGGCAGTGTGTGTGATAAGTGATGAAACATCTTTGAATGCCTAAGTTGTCCTTGGCTGACTAGTGGGTGCCGTTTCATTATGGATATTCACTGTACTTTGAAAATTAGCAAAACCTGGCAGGTATCAACAGCCTCAAAAGCTGCATCTTTAAGCACTCCTCTGTGTTCTTAGCAGTCCTTGAACTTAAAAAACCAGGCGGATTGAAGACGCATAAGAGACTGAAGTGATATTGGTGAGCAAAGAAAATTAATATAAAAGTAAAACACTTAAAATACAAAACTCAGTTGCCAGAGGTAAAATAGCTGTCAGGGATGGCCTTCTAGCCTAAAGACATGCTGGGCTCGTCACGAGAGAGGGAACAAAGACGACACAGGTGGAGAAACACAATATTTCTATAGATATACTCTTATCAAAGGATGAAAGCAGGAATAAAGGCGACAAGAGAAGGAGTTGGCACTTTCCCGTAACATGCCAGATAAAAGACATACTATAACCAAACCAAAGACGGGAGGGTGCATAAAAATAAACAGATTAAGTAGAAATGGCGAAAGAAATTAAAAGTTAGACGTTACTATTGAAATCAGGGAAACCCTGGGCAGAAAGGCCAGAAGGCCAAACCAAATATTCCTCGACTTCACGTCTAATTCGGAATCGGAATATTAGCCAGCGAGGTTTTAAATGTAAATATGCCATTATGCTGTCATTACAGTGTTCACATCGGCAGGCCCACGGGTCAGCCCAGCCACTGTTAATTTTGCAGGCAAAAGCTTTTTTTCCCCTCCCCACACTCTTGAAATGTTAATAACTTTCTATTAGTTAATGTAGCGTGACTAAAATTCCGATTAGATATAATTCATTTTAATATCTGTGACTGGCCAGCCTGATCATTTTCCGCCACATTCTCCTGGCCACATTACACGATTCTAAATTGGACTCATTTACATTGGCTGGTTAAATCAAGGCCTTCTCTTGCAATTTAGCTGTCATCAAATCAATTTTGTAATTTTCTTTGCTCTTTGAGGTACGACTGTTTCCGAATTGAATAATATCAGCCATCACATTTAATTACCCGTTATAGCATGTGTCAGAACAGGAAGGGAATGCAGCAACATCTCAAATGCAATGAGACAGCATCAGCAACACACTTGAACCCATTAGATAAGGCGTTGCATTAGACGAGCTTTATTTTTCCTTCATTCGAGTTTAATCGGAAAACGGCTGTCTAATTAGGAATCGCTTATTGTTTTTCAAGGTGCTGAAAAAGTGAATTCCATGAAAACTCTAATTGTTTGCACAGTTGAGTAATCTCTCTTATTCCATGATTTGCAGGCAAAAAAAAAGAGAGAGAGACATGAGCAAAACACTGCACAGTGGGTGTTTAGGGAGTTTCAGTGGAACCACTGTGGGTGAGGCCGGCACAGGAGTGGAGCTCCCATGTGGTTTTGCTCAATGGTGACTGAACCATAAGAACAGAGGGACAGAGGGCTGCCCACCACAGGGACTCTGGGATAGCTCAGCCTTTTCTGGGAGGACTGCTGCTTTGGGTAAGCGGTGGTGTTGCTTCAGATCAGAGGACGTTCAGACTCTTGAGGGGCGACAGGGAAGGGTGGCACGGTAGAAATCAATAGGCGGAAGCTGGGTGGTGGGGGGCTGAGGGTCGGCCAAGGTAGCAAGGACTGGGGATATGAGGGGAGATCAGTGGGAATACTAGTGAATGGCTTCAGTGCCCATTGACTGGAGCGAATGGGTTAGCACAGGGAGACTGATAATAGTGGATTCATAGATAAATATTCGGAAAGCTGAATAGCTGAACCCAACAATATTAACTGAACGTTTGAGTGTCACCACTATGGATGTAACAATGTTATATTTTCAGTATGCTGTAATAGTTCCCTAAAAATTCTCAGTAACCATAATATCATAATAGCTTTAAAATTTTAAAAAGAAACTACAGTCAAATTCAACACATTCAAACTTAATTTTATTTATTATTTATTTATATATTTTGACACTCTCAGGATCATCAAACATTCCCTATTTTGCACAGAGTCAATACATAAGCAAACACAAAAGGTCCTTTTTTCAAGGTCCAAATCAGCGTTAGTAATCCTCGAGTTTATGTTTTTAACGCAAGCAGAATGGACGTGAAATCCAGTCTAAGTGAGTTGAATAGTGGAAATTGTTGGAACCAAATTTTTTATGTGTGTCTTCTGAATCATTAAACCAATATAAATGATAAATGGACTGGTTCTGTCATGTTGTGCTGTGTGGCAGGTAGAGGTAGGACCCAAATGAAGGACTCTGACACAAAAGGGAAAAAGTACGGTAGGCAGCGTTATTAGCTGTAACACGACACTCTGTAACACAAAGAAATACGAGATTAAAAAACTCAGAAACTAAGAGGAGTTGCGATGGAAAAGAGGAGCACGAGGAGACACACAGCAAACTGGGACGACGCAACATGAGCACAGGAACACTTATCACAGGATAATGAGAGGTGTGGGAACACAGCTGAAACTAATACAGACTAACAGGACAGGAGAAGCAAAACTGAACACAGCACAAGAGACTGTCAAAATAAAACAGGAAGTACGATAACACAGAGACTAAAGCTGTGTCCCAAAACGTAGGCTGCATCCTGCCTTCGTGGTCTACGTGGGCCGGGTCCTTCGAAGACCGAGAAGGCCGGAAGTGCGAGGCTGTGAAATGGGACGGTCTAGCCTTCAGATTTGCGTCACCGCTGTGTCGGTGGAGTTTAATAAACTCAGCCATCTGCTCCTTGCTATCTAAAATATAACAGGACACTGCTGTAAATTCTCAAATGTCACACACTTCTATTTAATCAGTTTTCTGTTTGACGTTTATTCAGTTGTGTGAAAATCCCGGAGGAACCCACCCGATGGATTAATAAAGTTTTATTTAATCTAATAATCTAATAACTTTGATCTCAGCCAAACCAATTTGCTCCGGAACAAATAAAACACCGAAAGAAGCCAAACAATTACATTTTTAAGTTATCCGAGTGACTTATATATCATGTTTAACCTGAGTAGCGAAAGACAGCGGGGTCTGAAAACAATGAAGCCAGGAGTCCGCTGCTCTCATCGGCTCGAGTGACCATTGAACCCCCCCGGCTAGTTATCGAGCGGGTGGGTAACATACGTCTCCGAAAACATCGGCGCACTTTTGCAAATATGTGATGTCTTGATAAACCAAGCAGATATTTGAAGTTTACACAGCTACTTTCTCGCCTGAAAATGTGTTAAAAATTTATTTTGTGACCCAGAAAGATTAATAAGAGTAATTTTAAAACTTAGTAGCGGCCGCCATTGCTTGAAACTGAAATTGGCTGGGCCGCGCTATGAATTCTGGGATATGGTGGGCCACGAAGGACACACCCGACCCATCCTTCAAATTCGGGGAAATGAAAGACGCATTTGTCGGCCGCATTTGAAGGAGTCGACGAATTGGGACAGCCTTCGTCGCCTGGCTGTGATGTAATCGGCCTTCAAATGCGGCCTCCGGAGGATGCAGCCGACGTTTCGGGACACAGCTTAAGACTAACACAAGGCTGACAAAACATGGAATGTGGAACACAGGGGAGGCATGGAAATAGAACCTAATGACCAGATGACAAAACATGAGAACAACATCCTGCTGTTTTTCGGATCATGAGCAACAGGAGCACAACAGTCCAAAACAAAGAACTAGCAGTTCAGGAGGCTGGTGGGTGGCCAGCGGCGCACACGGTTGAGCTCTGTAGGATGGCAACGTGACCGGTGGCACAGGCAGCGGCACTTGGGAGGCTGACCAGGAGGCTGCTGAGCACAGATCTCTGCCTCGGACGGATAACATATATATTTATATTATACAGGACCTCATATGGATAACTGCAATTGATACATCATTATGTTTACATATCCACTGGTATGTAGCCCACATGTATTATCACAGCAGGGCTGCTGTACATCGAATGGCCATCAGATGTCAGCACTTCCAAATGAGCTGTTAAACAGGGCTTCATGGGGCCATATTATATTTACATTACCACAGTGAGATGATTTTAGTCTCATGAACAACATTAGCTAATTGTTATTTACTAATCTTAAAATGACTGTTCAGTACAGAAATGAACCCCAACAATCATGTTTTACAGTCCCGTGGTCTCAGCCTCAGATACTCAACTAATCAAAGTGGTGTCATGACAAAAACGAATGACCAACAAAACATTTTTTCTCCTTCATTTCTGTCAAACAAAGCTGTACGTAAGGTTTCTCGCAGTTAGTATCATGGTTGCTAGGCAACCTGGGCAGCACGACGAAGGCTAGACCGTCCCATTTCACAAGCCTCTCACTTCCGCACTTCTCGTACTTATAGTACGCACCGTACGTAGTACGCGTAGTGCGCGTACTTCAAGCGTCCAGACCCTGAATTGGGACACAGCCTGTGAAACAAGACTGGATGGGGAGACAGAAAGGTAACGTGAAAACAAGAGTTAAGCAAACGTGAAGACAAGGCTGACAAAACATGCAACATGGAACCCACAAAACAAAACCTAAAGACCAGAAACTGCAAATATAACACAAAGCAGAAAAACAACTAAAAGAATCAGAACCAGGAATATACATTAAATCTTAGAATATTAAATAAACCAGAATCCAAAGAGTCCAAATACAAAAACACTGGGTCTGAGACCCAGTGCCATGACAGGTTCTTATACAGGACTTTTCAAAGCACTCAAAGCACTTAACACTATCCACTTCTATATTGACAAAAGACAGTTTAGAAATGATTTACTGCTCCTTTCCACCAGCACTCAGTTAGGTATCAAAATAAAATTTTAAAAAACCCATAAAGAAATTTGTTGTAATGTTATGTGACAGTGACCATTGTCGAGGTAGCCGTCACAAGTAGTAAGCTCAGTTTACTTTGATCATTTCTCCACATAAGCGTATTTCTCAACTTATATTTCGAAATGTAATTAGGTGAAACGAAAGCAAAACAAATAAATACATCAAATGACATAACTTTTATTAACTTTAAGGACCTTTAAAGGAATTAAGAATGTCAATAACTGGTATTAAATATAGCTTTATTTGCCTTTGTTGTCACAATGTGGGTGCTTTAAAGCACTGGCCTTATTTCATGTTGTTCCAGTTATTTTGGCTGTCTGCAAGCTTTTTGAATGGTGTCCACCTCAGCTCAATGAAGCACTTGAAGGATTTTTTTTTAAATCTGCCTTCACTGAGATACATATCAAAGCCACAAATGTCAAAGAAGATAGCAACATTGCAGCAGTGGTAATCCACTGGCTGTTGTAGTCTTATGCAAGTGTGTCTGTGGGTTTGAACTCTGCGAATTTTCACATCTCTTGAAGAACGAGGTCATTATAGAAACAGGTGTAATAATAGAAAATTGCGTGTGCGGTATATTTGTGGTGGTAAATGAGGGTGGGGGATATTAGGCATGTATATATAAGAAGAATAAATGAAGACCCACCCCTCGTTTTTTGAGCTTATAAAATGAACAAACTGCTCTTTTAACCATTAACATAGACGGCTGATAGAGCTAAACTCTCAATTCCTTCATCTTTTTTTGTGATCTCTTCCCTCCCTTTCTTTCTCTTCCCGTCAGCGTTGCATAGAAAGCAGCTGATGTTTTAATCATGGCCGCAGGGCTCATTGTGATGTGCAGCCACCTCTGGGGTCTCTAATTGTCTCAGGCCAGGCTGGCTCGGCTGATCACCCTGCGTCTGGAATGGCTAATGACTCACAGTGAGGTAGAGAGACAGAGATGCTTCACATGCAGAGCTCTATCTGTTCGGTGTGTGTGTGTGTGTACATGAGCACAATCATTCACCATGTGCCCATGCGTGTAAGCGCATGATGGATCATAGAATTAACTGCACATACAGCTTGATTAGGCCAACACATTTCCAGCCCTTGGTTTCCCCCACCAAAGTCCCTGCTGCTCCCTCTCACCAGAACATCTACATAGATGACACTTGAAGCTGGTTTTATGATGTTTTGTACTGTAAATGCACGTTCCATAAAAACATAAAAATTACTGTAACTGAAATCAGAGCACATTTTACTGATGCCCAGATCGTGGTAATTCACAGTCATGTGCCTGGCAGCTAACGTTTGAATGAAAGACAACATGGGTCCATATAGCTGTGACACATCTCACCAAAGCAACAAGGTAAGATTAAATACGGCTTTTTATAGTGACTATGTTTGGAATATGTGTAATGCAAGCCACGGGTTTAATGTTTAAGACATGCTTTAGATATCATATACCATTAGGAAATGTTGCTTTATGAATGATACGTTTCCTCATTCATGAAATCCACAACTTAATCTCTCTCTAAGCTCCAAGCGGCACCCTGGGTCTGTGCGGCTGGCCTGTGGATGATGTGGTCTTAGGGTAAAGGGGTCTATTGCTTATGTTGCTGATTATACACCTGTGGATAAGGCTTTCAGGTGCTGTGGACAGAGAGCCCTAAGCCTCCAGTGGCCCACACTTACAGAATACAGATCTACATCCCCTCCAGGTTTCTTTCAAACTTTCCTGATCATTTGTCCTTTATTCACCAGCTGGTCTTTGCTGTAATTCAGCACCGCAGCTCTAGTAGCTCATTTCGTGAGTCCAAGCCACAGTTTAAACTGTGTACCTAACAAACGTACAGCTAACCTGGAGAAAGTGAACTGCTCTAGTTTAACATGCGTGTCCTTCAAACTGATCTACACTGTGAACAATTATTTAACTAGAAAAACTTTTATAAACAAAAGTCAAGCTTTTCCTTAAAGACGACTTTCATTCCTTTTGACAGTTTTTATAATGGTCGAACATTATTATACTCCTCTGGAGTGGCATTCCAACATTCCCGACAACAATTCATAATGCTGCTAAAGTGTTGGACCCTGAACATTAATAAGCAACAGTGACTCAAGTGTTGCGTATGCTTAATAACAAAGCGTGTCTGCTGCTCCCCTTTCCTCCATTCACCGCCCTTATTAGCATACAATCTGAATGCTGAGAGCGCCAACAATGGTAAGGTCAGTGCCGCTGGATGGGGTCAATTCTGAGGACGGCTGGGCAACATGCTCTGCATGTGTCTTTGCATACTGTAGGAAATCTATTGCGGTGGGAAGTTAAGTGGCGGTGAATGCCAATAGTAGACCTTCCAGTCTGCCTTCTCGAAAATACAAAGCATGGCCTCGCCAGTGATGTTCTGCTCCACTTTACCTTTTGAAGAGGCAATCCAAGACTTTAACCCCCAGAATATTATCTCTCTCCCTTCTATGAGCAGAATGGGCAGCACTCATCACTGAAAAAAAAAAAAATACAATTTTGTGCTGTCGGTCTGGTCCACCCTGTGATAATCCGAATCCACTTTTAGAGTACTGATAAGACAACCTATTAAATGTAATTATAAAATGGGTTGTACAAATTGTTAGTGCTGCTGCTATCTTCAGAATGTCTTAGTGTCTTGAAATAGCCCTGGTGATTTAAATCATTTTAGCATTTCCTTGCAATTAGCTTTCACGTAATAATACTGGAGCTAATTTCTGCACCACGTTTGACATTATAAATGTAATTGGCTCCCATTCACATCCCCACTGTGACACATCTATCAAGCCTCATGGGCGACATTTATGTGTGTTTGTGTGTGTGTGTGTGTGCTCACTCTTGCATGCGAGCTGCTTTGCATCTCATAAACAGTCACCTTTTTTTTAACTTTTCACCCAAATCTATCAGCCCACATAGTTACGACTTGCCGTTGATTGCACTCCCTCTTTCAATTTAACGCTCTCAATAAAAATAGGAATCTACAATGCATTCTAATTACACTTCTTAGGTGACCTGTATAACGACTGTTTCACAATGAAGGCTCATTAATTGGCCCGTCATAGTTCAGTTGGAGGCTATTGTGGCACTGTCCTTTTCATAGGCATGCCGGCATGACCAGCATCACTGAATGCTCATATATAAGAGCTCCAATAACAGTTAAAATGCTATTAAAGTGGATGAGGCACAGCTATGCTGCTGCTCCCACTAATTTGAGCCACTGACTAGAGGGCTGTGTGGACTACTCTCTGGGGAAAACTATTCCCAACTGGCTCCAGCATATGTTGTGACTGTGCTCACACATACTGTATTCACACCAGTGCTTGGCTGTGTACACACACACACACACACACACACACACACACACACACACACACACACACACAAACCAGCCTTTTAATTGTGGCTGGAGTGTAAACTGTAGCTGATAATGTTATGGTCATAAAAATCTCTCTTTTAAGCAAACATCCCCATGCATGTGCGTTTAATATTATAATTTCTAAACCGTCAACAGCAGATTAATAAATTATATTACTAAAGGACAGATTAAAGTGATGTATAGAGCAAGAGTGTATTCATATGTGGTTCCCTTTGTCATGTCTTTCTTCATGGCCATGGATGGTTCAGGGACAGCAAAATTACTGGCTTCCCCTGAGTAAATAAGTGATTTAACTGCACCAGAATAAATATTTCATATTTAATATTCTAAAGAAAGGAATAATCAAATAATGCAGGAAAATTTGAATACAAGGCAAGGTAAGCCTTTGATACAAGGTAGAGCTCTCTGAAAGGCAAAGGCTCTTGATGGATTATTTGGTAATTTCAGGCTAGTTTGTTGATAGAAGCTAGCCTTGCAGTGATAACAAAGCAACACTTTTGCCATATGAAAGTTGTTCTGTATGAGGGCAATCTGTGACCAAGTTTTCTAATGAAATGGGTAAGAGAATAGAAGGTTATTTCTCTTGGATAGATCCCTGTTTTCAAGTAGCTCAGTTTAAAAAGGCTGCCTTTTATTTGTAATTTGAAAGGAGCTCAAATGAGTGGACGACATCCAATCGATTCAAACCAAAGCACATGAATAACGCGCTCCACGCAGAATGACGAGGAAAAGGAATTGTGAGGAAAAAACATGCATGAGCAAAGAAAAGAGAACTAATAATAAACATTAAGACCCTACCTTAGTTACGCTCATTTTTCTCTGGAGGAAAACATACAGAATAAACTAATTATTTTTAATGTGTATATGCTTGGTCTCATTTTACCGTTGGCTTTTAATAACACAGATTGAATGGACTGGTATTTAGAAAAAGGCTACCCCATACGTACGTATTACCATTACTGACCAAATTAACCTTGAGTACATCTTAATTACATTTAGTTCCATTTGGTTGGTCATGCATTTCACACATCTCAGGATGTTACGGATGAACATGGGGATCATTTTTCTTACAACAAAGTTTATTTTCCACTCCAAGCTAACATTATATAAATATGTCCTTAAACACAAGGGTTGTTATGTTATTTTGTTTAATGTGTCTAACTGGTAAGTAGCGTGTGTGTATCAAATATACAATTACACACTATCCTGCACTCATGAACACACACTAAATTGGCCATAAGGTATTAATCCATCAACGATAACATGAAAATCAACAACAATAGTTTGCTCTCAAACTAGTGTATCCATAACTACTATATTATAACCTGCTTTCAACCAGGTTATGTGTTCAGCTTGTTCTATTTAATCTGATCACTGTCGGCCTCTCTAACTTTTTAAAACCTTACGATGTAACTACAGCCCAGCCCATGCAGCACTGACCTCTTATTGTGGATGGATTATCTCAGTTGTTCTCCTGACTGAAGTTTGGTCTTTTTACAGGATCCTGCCATGCGATTACATTTGTCCCTAACCATCAGGAACCCTCGCATTACCTTTCATAGAGTGGAAAAAGTTTGCGTTCATCCTCCACCTTCACTGTGTTTATATTATGCTAACCATAGCTGCGTAGCTAGCCACCACATAGCACATCATTATATACCAGCTAGCCCAACTTCAGTAACCCTACAAACATCACTGCCGTTTAGTTTTCTGTCTTTATTTATGTCTGAAGTGACAGCAGAGCTGTACGTTTTAATTTTTCAGAAATCCCTCAGTCAGAACATGCTATATCATGTTTAGGCGGAAACTAGCGAGCTAACTTCCTGCTAACTTCTAACTCCGTTAAATTTCATAAATCCTGTGTGGTGTGGGTGTGGTCTCTGGTCAGCTGCAGAAGAGGGGTGACGCAGTGAGCTCCCGGGGCGGCGCAGGGGCGGGGTGAACAGGTGTGCTGGGATCTGAAGGTGATTGTGACTCTTTATATGTTCACAGTGACAGTCGGAGAGGGAGGAGAGCGGACGTGACAGCAGAGAGCGGGAGTGTCTGTGTCCCAGTGCAAAACAAAAACCACAGTTGTAAATAAAAGTTCTGCTGTCATCACACTCGTGTCCAGCGTATGCATAACGGGTCAAACGTCACATCCTGTTTTCATGGATGCCTGGATGTTAAACTTAATTGTTACACCTGGTAGAGCAGCCACACTGATCATTTTATTAAAGATGAAAGAATTTAGACAGTTTGTAACTCTCAGTGATGCCGCAGTGTTCGTTTGACTTTGGGCCCTGAAGTTTAGACCCAGAAACGGATAATGATGTCAGACTTACAGACCGAATAGCGTCACCATTCCAGGAAGTCCCCTCAGACCTCTGTCACACACACACTCTGACCTGACTTATTGAGTTGAAAGCCAAATTTGTGTAACTGTTTAGCCTGATTTACAGTTTTAGAGTAAGTGAAGCCAGAAAACAAAGATATCCTGGATATGCTAAACTTGCTTTATAGTACAGGGCCCAAAGTATTTTGGATTTTGCTGCTTTTCAAGTGTGTGAAGGTTTTTTTTTTTTTGTTGGTTGGTTCCTGTGACTTTATGATTCCTCTGCTTTCAAATCATTACCCTCTTCAATATTTAATGTGTTCTGATTTATTAGGGCCCGAGCACTGAGAGTGCGAAGGCCCTATTGTATCTGCTCCGTTTATTATTATTATTATTATTATTATTATTATTATTATTATTATTATCATTACGGCAAATGAATCGGCCTTTTGAGGGCCTAAACATGCTCAAAAACTCATGAAATTTTGCACACGCGTCAGGTCTGGTGAAAATTTACGTATTTTAATGTCCTCAGAAATATCAAGGGAAAATTGGCTCAGTAGCGCCACCTAGAAAAATGAAAAACGCGAGCCCCCGGTGTGGGTATGACCTACATGTATGAAACTCGGAACACATATCTAACGTTAAAAAAAGTCTGTTATGGCCATGTCCTAAACCCAACAGGAAGTCCGCCATTTGGAAGTGAACGTGACATTTTGGCTCTAATTTTGCCATTTCCATGCCTCGAACTTTTTCGAACTCCTCCTTGGGATTTGATTGCATAAGCTTCATATTTGGTCAGTCTCAACTACACACCTGGGCCATGTTAAATTGCAGAGCTTTTGAGTTTTCGGGATACGGTGAGGCCGTGGCGCCACGGCGAATTTTGATGACTCGCCATGAAAATCTTATTGCTTCTCATTTTGTCATACATGTTCCGACCTGGACCAAAGAGCACACATACGATAAGGCTCCACCCCTGAACATATTTCAACTGCCATATTTGACATCAGGGACAGCGCCACCTAGTGGGAACAGGAAATGTCATGTTTTACACTTTGGGGTACAGTAATGTGATGGGTGACATCAGCAGCCTGAAATTTCTCCAGGAAAGCCTTAAGGAGTTGGTCTTGGGTTACAGTGAAGACTGTGAGTTTTTCGCGGAAGGGTGTGACCCAGCAGCATGGCGAACATTGATGTCTCGCCATGAAGAAACAAATTAGTGTAACTCAATGAAATCCAATCTGATCAGTACCAGACTTTACAGGCATGATGTCAGTCCTGCCCTGAACAGATTGATGTGCCCATTGTCAGGAATACGTAGAGCGCCACCTAGTGGCACCAGGAAATGTCATGTCTTTCATTTTGTTGTACTGATTTTCACAGGTTCATCGTGGCCACCTCAAAAGCGGTGAATATCACCATCAGTCCCTCTTGATGCTTCAGTGAGAAAATTGTGACTTTAAACTGAACGGCGCACCCTGGTGATAACGCTGTTCACCATGACCATTGAAGTGGCTTTTGAGGGGCTTGGAAAGTTTAAAAAGTCTTGAAATTTGGCGCACACCTCCAATGTGAGGAAGGCTTTCTTGTTATGTGATCACTTTCCTTGAATAGCGCAAAATGGCTCCACAGCGCCCCCTACAAAATTTCAAAACATCAGCCCCTGCTCTGTGTTTTATCTATGAGTCTGAAACCTGGTAACCTTATAGGAGGTTTGAAGATGTACAAAAATGTCTCTTGGAGCAATATCCCAAATCCAACAGGAAGTCAGCCATTTTTAAATTTAAAGTGTAATTTTGGCGACATTTTCCCCTCTTTGCAGGCCTTGTACTTTGACGAACTCCTCCAAGGAATTTCATCACATTGACTCGATCTCCAGTGCAGGGAATCTAAAGACCTTTGTGATGTTAAATTGCGAAGCTTTTTACGTTCAGGGAAACGAGGTGGTCATGGTGGCACGTGGAGTTTCAATCACTCGCCAAGAAGCAGTAATCTGCTGTCACTCAAAAACACAATGTTCAATCTCTCCCAAACTTCGAAGGTGTGATGAGAGTCGAGCTTGGAAATGTTTGATATGCGATTTCTCAGTAATGGTTAGAGTGCCACCTAGTGGGACGACTATAATCATCATTGAATGAGATGAAATTTTAGCTGGTGGTTAAATGCATGAATTCCATCAATGTGACATTTGATTGGACGTGCTGGTTGTAGGTGTTGGGCGTGGCTCGACGCAATGGGATGCGAGGGCCCTCATAACGCTGCTTGCAGCTTTAATTTTTATTGTGATTACAAGCTACAACCAGCCTCCAAGTCCCTAATATCTCATGGAAACCTGAAACCATGAACAAAAATCCAGTATTAGCCCTCTAAGCACAGCAGGGAACCTTAACCATGTAAAACTTCTAAACTACCATCAGTTACTTTATGATTGAAATGCTGTCAAAGATTTACATCTCGAGTAGAAACTAAGAGGAGATATTTTAGATAGATCAACAATACAAAAAACGTATAGAATAATGAAAGTCTTAACCTTTCAAACTACTGCGAGGGTACGATAAGTTATGTAAACCCTGTTCTTCTAAAGATTATTCAACAAAACAGGAACATGCAGTATAAGTGGTTTGATACAGACACATCAATTTCAGCCTGACACTATCGCCTCTTTTGATTAAAATTCACTCCATGACAAGCTCTCAACTGCCACTCACCCAGTCATCTGTCAGTGTGATTCAGTACTATACAATATTATTCAAAAGCATACTTGAATTCTAATGAGAGATTGACAACTTATTGCTAGCCCTGCTGATGAACATCGATTGAAAAGGAGGTCCAGTTTGGAGTGGAGCCCCCTCGGTCTAACCTGAGCTCAAACAGCAGCATGGTGGTGTGGGGGTGGATTTTGACTGAGGGCAAAAAGAATAGCCATTGGTTTGATGAGAGTGCACCTCAAAGTGAGAGAAGCAGGTCTGGATGGGATCTGTCCACTTGGGAACAATTACAAATTCAGCCATGCATATTAGCCTCTATTGCTTTTATTTGCTTTTATATTCTGTACATTTATTGGTCTGTATGTATTTGCTTACCAGAACATGGCACGCTCTTATACTTACGGCCCATCCAAGTCCAAGGCTGCCATGCAATAACGAAGACAGCACTTTCAATAACCTTGACAGACAGATTAAAAAGAGGATTCAATAGCTGCTCTTCCCTATGAGCACTCCATCACCTAGGCCGCTATCCTTCAACGCCCCTCCTCTCTCCCTTTATCGTCAGCCCCTGTCAATCACTCAGCGGCTTGGCAAAATGGCCTCTGCTGCTCCTGAGGAGCTCTGCTGTGTTCTCGCTTATCCTTTGGTTGTGGGTTAGATAGGTGCAGCAATGGCAGGAAAAGCCTTATCACTAAACTGAAGTGTTGGCTGTGTGTTGCTCACAAGGATATCACCCCAACATACCACACACGGGGCGTTTGATGGCATTTTTCTGAAAGGGTCTTCTCACACAATCACACTTGTGCGCATCATTTTCTTCTCACGCATCCGCTCATGTCTGTCTTAGCAGACTGTCTTTCCCTCACGTGGGTGGCCTTGTCAATCCCCATTACTACCCGCATTTCTATGGTTTCTAAAACAACTGCAGCATCCTCCCATCCGCCATCCCTTTCAGCTGCACAGCTCTGGAGCTCACAGGCTTAGCTTACCCCCTCTCTGAATTTTCACCACGGCTTCACTCGCAGCCTTTGAAAGTTCACAGTCTGGCTTGGAGGCACAGAGAGGAAAATCAAACTGCTCAAGGCAGGCTCAGATCACAGGTGAAACCCTCAGAAGGAAAAAAAAAAAATTGATGTGAATTCAGGAGACATGTTGCCCGAAGACGGGGCACAAGAGTCTTTCTCAATGCCAGACATCATCTTTGAGGTTCACTTACTTATTTGCTATTCTCTACCATTATCATTTCTATGACTGCTGCATCATATTGTCTAGCTTTTGGGTTAGTTAAGGTGGAGGACTAAAAGTATGAGCGGTAATAATGTTTATGAATTAAGCCTAACAGGGATATGATGAGGAGGAAAAGTTTTCCAGAGGTTATTTCCAGTGCACAGTCTATATAAACAAAAGTATAAGTGATATATCAGCTAATTAATGGTTCCAACTGCTTCCTAATTGCTGTGCCCCCTGACCCACTGTTACCTCCCAGGGGTTGGTCTCTGACCCAAGGGCATTGGAGACGCCTGTGCTCATGCAGGCACGTGCACGCGTGCACACGCACGCACAGTGAGCTACCTCTGTGATCCCTGAATGTCAGGCTAAGGGCATCCAGAGGCCAGCAGTCATCTCAGCCTAGCATGCTAGGAGTTGATAAAGAGCATGAAAACACACAGTGGGCAGTTTAGCCACTATAATCTTGGGGATTACAGGTCAAAACGATTCCAGACACAAGAAAGGAAAAAAATAAACAGTGCATACTCTTTACTGTAGAGAATGAATATCACATGTGCTGCCACAAACAGAATTCCTATCAACAATTATAACACATCCAGGCTACAATTCAAGGTCATGTTAGATGTGTGAATAGGGTTAACTGCTTGTTCAAAGTTACGCTAGTTTAATGTTAGATTAATGGTGGATTAGTATAATGTGTAAATAGACATGTAAACATGCATAGCTTAAATGTCTTAAAGTTTTGCTTTAGTTATCAAATTAAACTCCCCCAGGTTTTTACTTGGCTCTTTTTAAATGTAACTTTCCACTTTCACTGATAACAGCTGCCTTTCTCTGTTCTAAACTCACTTTGCTTAATGTGGACAAAAACAAGTAAAGTACACAATGCTGTGGATCACACTGAAAATATAGAACAGTTACCGTTAAATGTGTCTATTAGAGACCTTAGGAACTCCATCGAGTACATATATACTGTTTGTATGCACACCCCTTTAATTATTAAATATAACATCTCTATTTAAATAAGACTTACTTGCGGAAATATAGATGTCTGTGTCTATTTTCAACCCCATTAGAGATCCACTGACTGGTTTATTCTGCTGTTTATTAGAGCACTCATGGGATTCAGTGCATTAAACCATCCCTTCAAAACTTAATCTATCGCTTAATTAAAGTTGTCCAATATGAAAACATAGACAGCCTACTGCGCATTAACTTCCACCCTCCATTGTCCCTCAATCTATGCTGCAGACACTTTTGAACTGGCTAATGAAGATGTGTTAAGATAGAGATTCAGGTCTATTTGCATGAGATTACAGAACATTGCCTGAACGCCAAAACTGTCAGCATCCATGCATCCACACATCCTGCATCCGCTGCTCTCGTCGGAGAATTACGAATAACCCTCCGCACCTCCACCCCCCTTGCACTAAAGTCATTGCTCTGCCTCTGCAGTTTTGTTGCAAATGGCTGTAGTCCATTCAAACGTGTGAAATTGTAATCATAGCTGTCTCTGGATGGGTGTAATTAATGTGCTCTATCAGAGAGATTTTGATGGCCAGTCTGGAGTATGTGGGGAGCAAAGCCAGCGAAGGACGTCGGCTAAATGATGTGCTATTATATGGAGTGTTTGGTCATTTGTAATAGCATGCAGCGCGGAATGCACGATGAGCAATGAGGAATGTCCTCCTGGCGCTATCATCATTGTGTTCATTAATTGCATTGTTGATGGCTAGCTGGTAACACAGCAGGTTGAATGTGATGAGTGTTTATATGACAGAAATAGCCCACATTCTGGTAAATATGGTTTTGCTAGGAATTGAAACTCATACTTGTTAAAGAATGCCTGTTGGGAAATTTACCTGGCATGTTTTCTAACAACTTTACAGTTTAGTCTTAACAGTTTCATTCCTCAACATCTCCCTGGGTGTCTGTACTTCCTGCAGATTGATAGGTTTTACAACCCAGTCATTAGCTGAACAGATATTAGAGGATGTTGTGCTTAACTGATGGTGTCTGTAAACAAGAGGCCAATTCCGAGATAAGAAACAGCAGCAGGAGAAATAGAAGAAGACTGATACTACTGCATGAGTGTATCCCATCATTCTGTGTGACATGCCAGTCTCAGGTTGTAGATTTATTCTCTCCCATGGTGCCCAATGTAAGGTTCGGCATCCTGTGAGAGAATAAATCTGTTTTTGTTTTTGTTTTTTGTTGTGATCATGTAATTTTCTTTCTTTTTTTTTGTACTGGGTAGAACTGGGTAGGTTTCTGTTTTGCTGGAATCCACTAATGAGCCAAAACATTATGACCAGCTCGACCTTATACCCTGCCCTGCTGTTCATCCTCCGTGTGCCACGTGGATTCTATAGGACCTCTGAAGCTGCCCTGTGTTATCAGGCACAAAGTTGACTACAAGACATGACTATATCCATATTACCAAGTAAAGGCCTTTACAGCTCATTGGAAATCCATGCAAATATCCTTTGCATTAAAAATATTTTTTGGACTCTATTCATATTGCAGCCATTCACACCAACCACTAATTTCACTGGATGGATTTGCGACATTTTATTTTTTCAAACATCAACTTTTCCAATTTTTTTGATACAAATAAATAAATCTGACCAATCAGGCTACTGCATTTGGCCACAAGTGCACTGTAGCTCAAAACGTGAACTGGTACTGGATATAGAAATGATAACATAATAACATAATATGGCTTCAAATTTTTCCTGCTGCTGCCTTGTGTTGGGAATTGGATGAAACCGATCTCTGTTTCTTGCTTTTCGTGTTTAGCAACATTAGGATTAGCTCATCATCACTTAATGTTGACTTAATTTTTTTCACAGGGTGTCTATATCCTATATGATAAGTTCACCAATAAATTCATTATTTCGAGTTACTTTTTTAGAACACACTAAGTAGCTGTTCTTTAAACAGTGTGTGGTCATTATGTTGAAGTCATCAGTCTATCAGATGGTTTGAAATTTGAAATTAGGAAGTCATGTTTACCTTTTTCTTTTGTTGTTGTTGATGATTATTTTTACTTTTAAAATAACTTGTTATATTACAAGATTACTGCAATTTATAGATAACCTACTATATTAAATTACAGTGCAGTACATTTGCATTGCCAAAAAAATACATGCCGCTTTAAATTTAGATGTGTTTGTTGGTTATATAACCAGAGAGTGTCTAGCCTACTGCACATTTACAGTGCATTAAGTTTATCTCATTGTATAGTGCAGTGATAATGGAAGCATCTTCTCCTCCACAAAACTAGCATCCTTATTTCCCTCAAAGCTTTAGCCAAATTAAAAGCTAGCTGGTGTGATTTTTGAGCTATAGCATCTGCATCGTTCTCCTCCTCAACAGAGAAATAGTTGTGCTAACTTGTTTTGGTGCCATTGAAAGCTTGAACGTGCTATGGGGAACCATTTTTGGCTAGGATATGTGATTCAAAAGTTACATTAAACAAATAAGTAAGACTGCTTTCTGTCATCAATATCTCTAAAATTAGAAACATCCTGTTTCAGATTGATGAGGAAAAACTAGTTCTTGATGATTATCATGATGTTAAAGAAAATTCCCTAAAAAGCCTTCAGTTAATCCAAAATACCACAGCAAGTGTACTAAGAAAGAGCAACAGGGACTAGAAAGAAAGATTATATTTCCCTATTCTTTTCACTGACTCCCTGTTAAATATAGAAAATGTCATGGTCCTGGGTCGGTGACCCAGTGTTTTGAGTTTCTTGTGTCTGAGTTTTGTATTATGATTTTAGTTCCCTTTGTTCCCCCAGTTTATTCTTTAGTCTAGTGTCTTAGTTTGGCTTTCTTGTATTCTCTTTAGTTCTCTGAGTATTTAATAGCTGTCCTCTGTCTCTTTGTTGTTGTTCTGTGTTTCTTAGTTGCTCTGTCTCCCCTAGTCTAGTTTGCGTCTGTGCTACTTCCTGTTTTACTTTGAAGGTCCATGTCTCTTGTGAGTGTATTCTACTTTGCTCCCTCGTCTCGTCAGTTCTGATTTCTCCCAGCTGTGCTCTCCTTCTGTGTCTCATTCCCCTCGTTACTTCCCAGTGTATTTAAACCCTGTGTTTCTCTGAGTCAGTGACGCGTTGTCCCTCAAGCTGTGTGTTTCCTTGTGTGCCTCTCCGTCAATTGTAAGTTTATATTTCCAGTTTAGTTTTGTGTGCTTTCCCCTGTCAGCAAATAAAGCTGAGTTTTTGAGTTCATCCCTCGAGTCTGAGTGCCTGCATCTTGGGTCCAACTTCTGCCTGCCACACAGCGTTTCATGACAGAAAGTCATTGAAATTATTAAATAATCAGGCCCCATGATATGGTGATAATTAGTGATCTGTTATAAACCTAAAAACAGAGCACAACCACCAAAAATACAGATGAAATGACGAACTTTATTTGCCAACTATTAGACTTAAAAATGGGCTCATCAGTTCGAGGTTAGGGGGGAGGAAGAACTGAGCTATGAATTATACGTCTGGGATGATAAAAAAAATCCATCCACTAAATCTCCAACTTAAAAAAATACCAGTCCCCTTGAGAGGGTCTGGATTCTGTTCAAGTCTGGAGTTGCCCTTGGTGAGAGTGGGTATTCTTGTATCACCTCCGCTTGCTGCCAGTATATTGGGTTTTTGCCAGTGGATGAGTGGGTTACTTCCCTGTGCCTTCTGGTCAGGGATTGGGTCCTGACTGTAGTTTGCAACTATGTGCCAAACCACAGTGTACCCAACCATCTTGGAGTCACTGGGTGGGGTCCTGGAGGGTGCTCCATCTGGTGACTCATCCTACTGGGAGACCTCAGTGAAAGGTGCACAATGACAGTAAAACCTGAGTGTGATTGGAACAGCATACCTGATCTGATTTCAAGTGGTTTGTCCATAATAAACCACATGTTTGAACATAATGATGTCCATAAGTGCATGTGGGACCAGGATATCTTAGATCACAGGTTGATCGTCGATTTTGTAGTCACAGCATCAGACCTGTGCCAATATGTTCTGGACATTTCGGTGAAGAGAGGAAATGAGCTGTCAACTGATCACCACCTGGTGGTGAGTTGGATCATGTGCCTGGACAGGCCTGGCACACCTAAACATATAGTAAGTGTGTTATGGGAGCACCTGGCAGAGGCCCCAGTCCACAAGATGTTTGCTCACTATTACATCCAAAATCACATTTAAAATCCTTCTTCTCAGTACATGATCTTAAATTACCAGTGACCATCTTATCCTAAAGACCACATAGTACCATAATACCCCAACCGAGCACTTCACTCTTCAGGCTTACTTATGGTTCATAGGGTGTTTAAATAGGAGACAATTTATGCTGCAAGACGCCTAAGCTGCATCCAGTGATGCACCGCTTGTTTCTTCTTCAATCACCACTTTCCATTTTCCAGGACTAGGACTAGGTTCCCATGTTTAAAAGGAGGACTAGATTGTACTTAAATTACAAGGGCTCACACTACTCAGCCTCACCAGCCTTCAGGAGCAACAATGCAGTTTTTATCCTGACCTTCGAATGGTGAACCACGCATTTATCCTCTCAAGGATATTTGAACATGTGTGGGAGTTTGTTTGTGGGTGTCTGGCCCATTGTTTTGAGACATTCAGGCTCAGCAAGCAAAAGCTTGGTCCACAGACTTGTTGGTAATAAGTCAGAGTGACTCTGTCACTGAATCTGTTCATAATTTTTGTGGACAAAATCTCTATATGGAGCCAAGTAGTCTCCAAGGTGGTGGCCTCAAGTTCTCATCTCCACTTTTTGCAGATGACATAGTTTTGTTGGCTTCATCAGTTGGTGGACTGTAACTCCTAGCTGATGGTAAAGAATCAGAATTAACACCTCCAAGCCCAAAGGCATTTGAATTAGTGCCCGAAGGAGGAGTTTAATTATCTTATCTCTCCACTAGTGAGGAGAGAGGAGTGGTAGATTGACAGACAGATTGGGACAGAATATGCAGTGATTAGGATGCTGTACTAGTCCACTGTGGTGAAGAGAGAGCTTTACATAAAAGTGAAACCAACACCATCGCACACTGGTAGGCAGGGTCCAAAGCTAACCTTTATTGAAGGTTAATAATAGTCAATAAAAAATGCAGTGATACTTGGGAACTCAGGGAGCTAATACTATACTCCCAGAACAAGGCCCATGGAAACAGGAGAAGAGGAAACACAGAAAACAGGCAAACAAGATGAAACATGGCAATGGAAAGACAAGGGCTTTAAACACACCCCTGGTAATTAGAGAGATTAGTCACACCAGGGAACACAGCTTAATTTAATTGGAGAAAATGAGACTTGGGAAAGTGAAACTAAACACAAAACATGCAGGATAAGTATTACCAAAATAAAACAGGAAATCACAATCAGTGAGACAAGAACTCAGTAAAGCAGACAAAATCTACACAAAGACAAGACTGGGGGAATACAATGGAAATACAAAAAGGAACTAATAAATCCAATATCATCAACAACTAAGTTTAAAGGCATAAATAATAAAATAAGAAACCAATACAAGGAGTTCATTAACCCAAGGGAATACATACACTAGTAACCAAATGTAGGAATATAATCCCCTCTCAAAACCAAAAGAAGCCATAAACCCACAAAAACTCAGATCCTGATAATAAATCACCTTAAGGTGACTTGTTCTTTGAACTGAACTTGTAAGCTTTGTTTTTGTTACTTTTTGTTCTTTTGTCTCTCCCATAGCTAACAGCATCCTTACAAGTGAAGGAGGTTTACAGACTTTACTAAAAGTCTATACTATTATGACTATCTAATAGACTAGAAGCAGAGTCTATGCCATTCCTCCTCAATGTGACCCGGAAACTGATCTGACCATGCAATATGTTTCATTCCTAAAATTCACCTTTACAAGAGATGAGAGAGTAGAGAAGTGACCAATAACCAGCACTCTTCTCTTTCCCTCACTCAAGAAGTTATTATTGTAACCATAATGATGAAGAGGCCATATCCATATGGAAAAAAGTAGGAATCCTCTTTAAGCTACAGTAATCTCATCTTTGTTTATTTCTGTTATTAGTGTGTTTGGCTGTCTTGAATTATTATCCAAGTGTCCCCCTCTGTGTTCACCTATGTGCATGAGCCTTCAGTGTCTCATCATTATATGTTTTCACCTGCCATTTTTTTTTTTGCCCATAAAGGGGTGTGTGTGTGTGTGTGTGTGTGTGTGCGTGATAATAAAGGAACAATTTTGCCTACAATTTAGATTTGGACCACAGATATAATATTTATTTTATTTTTATTTAACCTTTATTTAACCAGGAAGATCCCATTGAGATTGAAAACCTCTTTTTCAAGGGAGACCTGGCCAAGATAGGCAGCAGCGGTTGTCTCACAGTTACAGAAATTACTCAGTGAAACACAGGCAGCAACAATACACATGCAAAAATAAATGAAAAAATAAAATAAAAATAAAAATAAAAAATAAAGTAAGTAAAATTCAATACAATTCAATAAAGTTCAACAAAATTCAATAAAATTCAAATAAAAATTTAAAAAATCAGTTAAAATGACAATCAATCTAATTGAATGTTGCTGGAAAAATGATGAAAGAGGCCATTTGACTGTGAAGGACTGACACTAAAACATCATAGCAGCGCTGGAAATATCTCAAGGTCAGATTCAATTCAATTCAATTCAATTCAATTCAATTTTATTTATATAGCGCCAAATCACAACAAAAGTCGCCTCAAGGCGCTTTATATTGTACAGTAGATAGCACAATAATAAATACAGAGAAAAACCCAACAATCATATGACCCCTATGAGCAAGCACTTTGGCGACAGTGGGAAGGAAAACTCCCTTTAACAGGAAGAAACCTCCGCAGAACCAGGCTCAGGAGGGGCGGCCATCTGCTGCGACCGGTTGGGGTGAAAGAAGAAAAACAGGATAAAGACATGCTGTGGAAGAGAGACAGAGATTAATAACAGATATGATTCGATGCAGAGAGGTCTATTAACACATAGTGAGTGAGAAAGGTGACTGGAAGGGAAAAACTCAATGCATCATGGGAATCCCCGGCAGCCTACGTCTATTGCAGCATAACTAAGGGAGGATTCAGGGTCACCTGGTCCACCTATATGCTTTAGCAAAAAGGAAAGTTTTAAGCCTAATCTTGAAAGTAGAGATAGTGTCTGTCTCCCGAATCCAAACTGGAAGCTGGTTCCACAGAAGAGGGGCCTGAAAACTGAAGGCTCTGCCTCCCATTCTACTTTTAAATACTCTAGGAACAACAAGTAGGCCTGCAGAGCGTCTGTGGGATGTCTGTGGGAATAAGAAAAATCAGCAAATGTAGCCAGAACTTCATTCCTCTTACTTTTAAATTTATATAAGGGAGAAGAATAATTGTTTTTTAATCATGTTTCATAGTACAGGGTCGTTTTTATTATTCACATTTAAACCTTTATATGAGTGTATTCAAGATTGTCATGGTCGGACGGTCCTTCCCGGGCGACCTGCCTGTGTGTGTCTCTCTCTCCTCCTCCCCACCCTTGTTGTCTCCACCCAGCGGCCGACACACCTACACCTAATTTGCCACCCAGCTGTCACTAATCATCCTTCGTCTTGGGCTGTGGTATTTAACTGTGTGTCCAGACAGCAGTCGACGCTGGATTGTACTTGAAGCTCGGTAGTGAAGAGTGTTTGTTACTTGCAACATAGCTTTAGCTGGCTAGCCTTCTCACCTGTTGTTGTTGCTCGTTTGTAGGAGGAAGAGATACGGAGCAGGAGGTTGGAGAGAAGGAGCCCGCTGGATTAAGCTCTCGGAGGAGAAAACACACTCGGATAATCACTTTGGAAACTCACCTGCACACCACTGGGAGTTTGGAGAAGATCACCGTTGGATTTTTGCACTTTGCTTTGTGTTTGGAGACTGTTTTTGAGCACTGTAAATAAACGCACTGTTTGCTTCGCATCCAGAGCTCCGCGACTGAGTCCGTATTTTCCCATTACCCGTGACAAAGATATTCTCACCTCATATTCCCTAGTGTCCAATAAAATTTAGTTTCCAGATGTCACCTGCATCACTCTCTTATACAGAAGTTGTCCTTTGGCATCAGTGTATCAGTGGGCGTGGCATGGCTGGCTGCTGAGTGGTTCCCATTTTAGATACATTTAAAAAAATCCTCATTACAAGGTTTGGTAGTCGTGTCATAAGTTTTAAAGTTATCAGTCAGGTCTTTAGAAGAACTCAACCTTCCAAAGATGTGATACACCACAGTTCATTTATAATGGGGGCATGGAAGTTTGCATTTTGTGTATACTTGTTATCTTTGTCTAATATTTAAATGTGTCTGATGATCTGAAACATTTAAGTGTGACAAACATGGGGTGAAACACTTTTTCACACCACTGTATCTTATACATCCCATTAGAGCCCCTACCTGTTAAAAGGGAGTTTTTCCTTCCCACTGTCACCAAAGTGCTTGCTCATAGGGGGTCATATGATTGTTGGATTTTCTCTGTATGTATTATTGTAGGGTCTACCTTACAATATAAAGCGCCTTGACGTGACTGTTGTTGTGAATTGGCGCTGTATAAATAAAATTGAATTGAATCATATTTGATGCTTGGTTTTTTTACTTTTGGCAAGAAAAGGTTACATGGTTAGGGTTGGGAACTAAAGTTTACTTGGTTAGGAAAAGGCCATAGAGAGGGAAAATCCTGCACATTAAAAAAACGACAAATCTTATCAATGCTATAAACCCGTGCCTCAGGCCAGAGATGGCAATGTTCACCTTATGTGTAAATGAGCCACACAAGGGCTTTGACAAAACTGTATTAACTGCAGTCAGATATTTAAGTATCTTTAAGCAGCTTAACTGTCAACAAAAAAGATTTGCTCTGGTGACTGATTCAGCTGATTGAAACAGTTATTTAAACTAGCTCCATATCATTATTCTTGAAATAAATCTAAATGTAGTGGAGTATATTTACATTTCATTATTAATTTACAGTTTGAAAATTTAATTTATAGTGTGAAAAAGTGTTTGTCCCCTTCCTGATTTCCTGTTTTTTATTACAATTGCCACACTTAAATGTTTCAGATCATCAGACAAATTTAAATATAAAGATAACCAGTGTTGGGGAGTAACGGAATACATGTACCGCTGTTACGTATTTAAAATACAAAATATGAGTAACTGTATTCCGTTACAGTTACCGTTTAAAAAGCTGGTATTCAGAATACAGTTACTTTGTTGAAATGAATGGATTACACGGTGGTATTTTCCTGTTTCATAAGGCTCTTTATTTTTGCTTTCCACGCTGGTGGAAACCCAAACAAAACACGCATTAAGAGGCTCTAATGCCTGTGTCTCAATCTCACGGCCCATGTCACCTCTACTTGCAGCCCGCATAATGATGTGAAGAAATATTTTTTAAAATTATTCACAAAAATGATTTAATATGAAGGCAATAGGCAGTGTGTTACAGGCATAGCCGTAAAGAATGTAGCCTCATGGGCAGTGTAGTCCGTGCTGCACGGAGAATGGACTGCCATACCCATTATGTGTCTGTGAGCGAGGGAGAGAGAAAAAGTCAGAAAGTACGACTTGGGGAGCTGGAGCTGGCATGTAAATATAATAATAACCACTGCAGTCAAGAACAGTGCCTGACGAGCCCAGTTGTAAGTAAGCTATTAAGACTAGATTGTTCACTGTGCTCGTGTTTTCCTCCGAAACAATAAGTTCCGTTGAAGCAGCCTTTCAACGCCTCTCTCTGTCTCTCGCTAGCAAAGTTGACCCAGACAACAAAGTAAAGCTAGTTTTTGGCAACGAGCCCGACATGAACCCGACGTATTAGCCAGAGGTCCCTTTACTACGGTTCGGAGCCGCGGACCTGTTTTATATATGCGCGGAATAGTTTTCTATGAGATCGCTGCAAAAAGTGCAGCCTTACCTAATGTCCACCCTACTGTTACTCATTTTATATTAAGATTTAAAAATCTAGTCTGTATTGGTATGGCGAGTAACCTTCAGTAATAGTAATAAATCACACCGCAATAGTACATTCATTAGTTGTAAAAAAGCATGATAATATATTAAGTAATCCAAAGTATTCAGAATACGTTAACGGAATACGTTACAATATACATTTTGGGGCATGTATTCTGTAATCTGTAGTGGAATACATTTTAAAAGTAACCTTCCCAACACTGAAGATAACACAACTAAACACAAAATGCAATTTCTAAATGAAGGTGTTTATTATTAATGGGGAAAAATCCAAAACTACATGGCCCTGCCTGAACAAGTGATTGCTCCCTAAACCTATTGACTGGTTGGGCCACCCTTAGAAGCAACAACAGCAATCAATTGCATTTGCAATAACTGGCAACGCAACTTTTACAGTGCTGTGGAGAAATTTTGGCCCAATTTTGTAGAATTGTTGTAATTCAGCCACAGGGCTTTCGAGCATCAGCCATCTTTTTAAGGTCATGCCACAGTATCTGTCAGGGTTTCTGGGTCGTTGACCCAGTATTTTTAGTTCATGTTCACTGTTTATCTCCTGCCTGTTCTCACTTCCTGTTTTTCCCATGTCAGCTTGTGTCATTAGTCAGATTATGTTCAGCCCTGTACTCACCCGTTTCCAATCATTGTCATCATTCAACCCGTGTATTTAAGCTCCTCGGTTTCACCAGTTCTTTGTCGTGTCATTGATGTTCGTGTGATGTTATGTTGTCGTCCCGTTAGTGTTCTCTCAGTTCAGTCAGCCATTCAGTTGTCCAGCCAGTCAGTGTCCGTTCACCCTCTGTTTATCCACTCCTTATACAGGGAGTGCAGAATTATTAGGCAAATGAGTATTTTGTCCACATCATCCTCTTCATGCATGTTGTCTTACTCCAAGCTGTATAGGCTCGAAAGCCCACTACCAATTAAGCATATTAGGTGATGTGCATCTCTGTAATGAGAAGGGGTGTGGTCTAATGACATCAACACCCTATATCAGGTGTGCATAATTATTAGGCAACTTCCTTTCCTTTGGCAAAATGGGTCAAAAGAAGGACTTGACAGGCTCAGAAAACTCAAAAATAGTGAGATATCTTGCAGAGGGATGCAGCAGTCTTAAAATTGCAAAGCTTCTGAAGCGTGATCATCAAACAATCAAGCGTTTCATTCAAAATAGTCAACAGGGTCGCAAGAAGCGTGTGGAAAAACCAAGGCGCAAAATAACTGCCCATGAACTGAGAAAAGTCAAGCGTGCAGCTGCCAAGATGCCACTTGCCACCAGTTTGGCCATATTTCAGAGCTGCAACATCACTGGAGTGCCCAAAAGCACAAGGTGTGCAATACTCAGAGACATGGCCAAGGTAAGAAAGGCTGAAAGACGACCACCACTGAACAAGACACACAAGCTGAAACGTCAAGACTGGGCCAAGAAATATCTCAAGACTGATTTTTCTAAGGTTTTATGGACTGATGAAATGAGAGTGAGTCTTGATGGGCCAGATGGATGGGCCCGTGGCTGGATTGGTAAAGGGCAGAGAGCTCCAGTCCGACTCAGACGCCAGCAAGGTGGAGGTGGAGTACTGGTTTGGGCTGGTATCATCAAAGATGAGCTTGTGGGGCCTTTTCGGGTTGAGGATGGAGTCAAGCTCAACTCCCAGTCCTACTGCCAGTTTCTGGAAGACACCTTCTTCAAGCAGTGGTACAGGAAGAAGTCTGCATCCTTCAAGAAAACATGATTTTCATGCAGGACAATGCTCCATCACACGCGTCCAAGTACTCCACAGCGTGGCTGGCAAGAAAGGGTATAAAAGAAGAAAAACTAATGACATGGCCTCCTTGTTCACCTGATCTGAACCCCATTGAGAACCTGTGTTGAGAACCTGTGGTCCATCATCAAATGTGAGATTTACAAGGAGGGAAAACAGTACACCTCTCTGAACAGTGTCTGGGAGGCTGTGGTTGCTGCTGCACGCAATGTTGATGGTGAACAGATCAAAACACTGACAGAATCCATGGATGGCAGGCTTTTGAGTGTCCTTGCAAAGAAAGGTGGCTATATTGGTCGCTGATTTGTTTTTGTTTTGTTTTTGAATGTCAGAAATGTATATTTGTGAATGTGGAGATGTTATATTGGTTTCAGTGATGAAAATAAATAATTGAAATGGGTATATATTTGTTTTTTGTTAAGTTGCCTAATAATTATGCACAGTAATAGTCACCTGCACACACAGATATCCCCTAAAATAGCTAAAACTAAAACAAACTAAAAACTACTTCCAAAAACATTCAGCTTTGATATTAATGAGTTTTTTGGGTTCATTGAGAACATGGTTGTTGTTCAATAATAAAATTATTCCTCAAAAATACAACTTGCCTAATAATTCCGCACTCCCTGTAATAAACCTTCACCAGTCTTCACCTACCTGCGAGTCCTGCGTTTGGGTTCCTTCTTCCTCGCCTCCACACAAAACCTGACAGTATCTCAATCGGATTGAGGTCAGGACTTTGACTAGCCCACTCTTCATTTTGTTTTTCATAAGCTATTCAGAGGTGTTTGGGATCATTGTCCTTCTGCAGAACCCAAATACACTTCATCTTCAGGTCATGAACAGATGGCCGGACATTCTCGTTCAGGATGTTTTGCTCGACACCAGAATTCATGGTTCCATTCCTGGTGCTGAGGCAGCAAAACAACCCCAGACCAACACACTACCACCACCATATTTTACTGTTGGTATGATGTTCCTTTTCTGAAATGCTGTATTATTTTTACGCCAGACGTAATGGGACATACACACTTTCCAAGTTCAACTTTTTTCTCTTCAGTCCACAGAGTATTTCCCCAAAAGTCATAGAAAACATCAAAAATAGAAGAAATTGATCTTTTCTCCCTCAATAGTAAACACATTCATTTAGAAACTATCCATCCATCCATCCATCCATCTTCTTCTGCTTATCCGGAGCCAGGTCGCGGGGGCAGCAGCCCAAGCAGAGAAGCCCAGACCTCCCTCCCCCCAGCCACCTCCTCCAGCTTATCCGGGGGAACACCAAGGCGTTCCCAGGCCAGCCGAGAGATACCATCCCTTCAGCGTGTCCTGGGTCTGCCCGGAAAACCTCACCCAGGAGGCGCCCAGGAGGCATCCTTGTCAGACGCCCGAACCACCTCAACTGGCTCCTTTCGATGTGGAGGAGCAGCGGCTCTACTCTGAGCCCCTCCCGAATGGCCGAACTTCTCAACCTAGCGCTAGGGGAGGGGCCACCCACCCACCCACCCACCACTTCACTCAGCTGCGAACTGTTCCAAGGAGAGCTGGAGGCCATCACCTGATGAAGCCAACAGAACCACATCATCTGCAAAAAGCAGAGATGAGATCCTGAGACCACCCAAGTGAAAGCCTTCCGCCACTTGGCTATGCCTAGAAATTCTGTCCATAAAAATTATGAACAGAATCGGTAACAAAGGGCAGCCCTGGTGGAGCTCATCGCCAACCAGGAACGAGTCCGACTTATTGCCGGCTATGCGGACCAAGCTCTTGCAACGGTTGTATAAGGACTGAATGGCCCGTAGCAATGGGCCAGACACCCCATACTCCCGGAGCACCCCCCACTGGACCCCCACGAGGGACACCATCGAATGCCTTCTCCAAGTCCACAAAACACATGTAGACTGGTTGGGCAAACACCCATGTGCCCTCAAGTATCCTTGAGAGGATAAAGAGCTAATGCAGTGTTCCACGACCAGGACGAAAACCGCATTTTTCCTCCTGTATCCGAGGTTTAGAAACTACAGATTGCATATTTAAAATTGTCTGATGGTCTGCAACAGTGTGAAAAACACAAAAAAATAGGAAACTCTTTTTTACACCACTGTATCTTATACTGGGCCTTTAGCTCATAGCCATAAATGAAATGAGCGTATTACGGTCTTTGGAATCTCTGGTGCTTGAAGCAGCTGGAAATCTGGGCTTTTGGTGATTACGTTCACATATGCTGAACTCATTATTTGAAACTTTGCCTATGTTTAATGCAAGCATGCACAATTATATCTGTATATATTTCTACGACAGAATATCTAGAAAAGCATTGGTCCACTTTAAATAAAACCACGACAAAGGGAAAGAGGTTTGAAAATGGTACTACAGCACTCTTTGTTAAGTGTAGGCTGTGTGCAGACAGGAAGAGGACCCAAAGTGCAGACTACGGAGACAGACGTGAACTCAAAACAGCTTTAATGCTGAACCCAAAAGTGTAACAAAACTAAGAATACAAAATACACTTACGTAGACAAAACACACAGCAAGTTAAGGGTAGAACGTGACAGAGAGCACAGGAAAACACAGGGCTTAAATACACAGAGGGAGCAATCAGGGAATGGGCAACAGGAGGGAAACACAGCTGGGGCAAATCAGGACTAACGAGACAAGGAAGCAAAGCAGGACACATTCACATAAGACCCGGACCTTCAAAGTAAAACAGGAAGTAACACAGACTGAACTTACAGACACAGACTCACAGGCAAGCACTACAGAGGGAACAGAGGTGGGAACAGGGCAGACACAGACACTGACTGGACACGAGGATATAGCCGACAGGGGAGACAGCAACTAAGGATAACACAGAGACATAAACCATCAGACAGAACTTCAAAGAAACCAAAGACTAGAAATGATAAATATAATAAACTCAAAACCCTGGGTCAACGACCCAGGCATCCTAACAGTACCCCCCCCTAAAGGGCTGGCTCCCAGACAGCCCAAACCAAAACACCAAAACAAAAAACAACCCAACCAGGGCGGGCGGCGGGGGTCCAGGACGGAGGGACCGAAACAAACTAAACACAAGGAGCTAGAAAACAGCAAACACCGAAACCCAGAAAACTACTCCAAACAACCAAGAAAAGGTTCACAAAAGGTGCAGGCGGCCAGGAAAAACAGTTCACACAAAGTTCAGGGGGCCGGCCCGGAGGCCGACGGCACAATAGTCCAAACCCGGGCAGTTCAGGGGGCCGGCCGGGCGGGAGGCACCGGCGGCGACGGAGCAGGTCAGGAGGCCGGCCGGGCGGGAGGCACCGGCGGCGACGGAGCAGGTCAGGAGGCCGGCCACGATGGCGAGGATGCCCAATCATCGGCCTGGAAGGGGGCCGTCCACGACGGCAATGACGTCCAGTCATCGGCCTGGAAAGTGGCCAGAAAGGACGAGCAGGCCGGACAGGACGAGCAGGCCGGACAGGACGTGCAGGACGAGCAGGCCAGACAATCAGAGGCCTGGAAGGAGGCCGGCGCTGTAGAGGCGCAGGATGTGGTCCGGACGTCGGCGTGGCCGAGGCAGGACCAAGCGAAGCTGTAGCCGAGGCCAGACCGGGCGAAGGCGAAGACTCGGAGGCCGGACCGGGCGAAGGCGAAGACTCGGAGGCCGGACCGGGCGAAGGCGAAGACTCGGAGGCCGGACCGGGCGAAGGCGGCGCTGCAGGCGACGCTGAAGCTGACGAGGAGGCTGCCGCAGGCGACGCTGAAGCTGGAACATGCGACGGCGCAGCTGAAGCTGGACCAGACGACGGCGGAGCTGAAGCTGCTGCTGCTGCAGGCGGCATGGATGAAGCTGCCGCAGGCGGGGATGCTGCAAGCGACGATGTGGGCGCTGCAGGCGGCGATGTAGGTGGTGGAGACGAAGGCTGGATGGGCCCCTCGGACCCTCCAGCGGGAACAGAAGGCTGGACGGGCCCCTCGGACCCTCCAGCAGAGGCAGAAGGCTGGACGGGCCGCTCGGACCCTCCAGCGGAGGCAGAAGGCTGGACGGGCCGCTCGGACCCTCCAGCGGAGGCAGGTTGCTGTGGCTGGACTGGCCCCTCGGACCCTCCAGCGGGAACAGAAGGCTGGACGGGCCCCTCGGACCCTCCAGCGGAGGCAGAAGGCTGGACGGGCCCCTCGGACCCTCCAGCAGAGGCAGGTTGCTGTGGCTGGATGGGCCCCTCAGACCCTCCAGCGGGAACAGAAGGCTGGACGGGCCACTTGGACCCTCCAGCGGAGGCAAACAAAGGCTGGTGCGATTCTCCAGAACCCCCAGCGGGAACACAAGGCTGGACGGGCCCCTCGGACCCTCCAGCGGAGACGAACAAAGGCTGGGGCGGTTCTCCAGAACCCCCAGTGGGAACACAAGGCTGGACGGGCCCCTCGGACCCTCCAGCAGAGACGAACAAAGGCTGGGGCGGTTCTCCAGAACCCCCAGCGGGAACAGAAGGCTGGACGGGCCCCTCGGACCCTCCAGCAGGAACAGGCAGCTGGGCAGATGAGTGAACATGTGAAAATATAATTGGCCGAAAAACACTAACCTTTGCTTGATCCATAAGCTCTGCAACGCCAAGTCCCAGTTCTTTAGCCAACTTAGTTATGGCAGGTGGCACTCTGTTGCCAGTTCTATTTGCCAGCTGAGGCACGGAAAACGTCATAGGTTGAGAATTTGCCAGAGAAACAAAAGTAGTCCTAGACTTAACAGCAGCCACAGGGGCTGGCCGGAACACTAAACAGTCACTTTCTCCCAAAACTGGGGTGTGCTCAGTCGTTCTGGAGTGGCAGTGGCGTAAACGCTGTTTACTCCGGGAAGGGGGAGCAGGCGAACCGGGCCTCGAAGCCTCCAGGTGACCGGGCTGCAAATCCTCCGGCTCACCACACAGGAGCAGTTCTCCAGAACCTCCAGCAGAAACACTGTCCTGCTGTGGCGAACGCAGCTGCTTAACAGCGAGCTCCGTCTGCTGCTGCTGCGTTAGTGTGGAGAGAGAGATAGCCAGCTCACTGGCTCTGACGTGCTCCCTCCACGCGGCTATGGTGTGGCCCAGATGAGTGTCCATGGAGAACTGATGAAGCTGGGGGTTGGTTGTAATCATTGCCTCGACCGCGCTCAGTCCCACAGCCATAGCCTGTAAGCTATCGGCCTGAGCAATGCGGTCCAGCAAATCAACCAACCTCGTCATCTCAGCCTCAAAGTCTGAGGTGGAACAGTCTGCGGGGTCCATGTTCTGGTCGCGATCTTCTGTTAAGTGTAGGCTGTGTGCAGACAGGAAGAGGACCCAAAGTGCAGACTACGGAGACAGACGTGAACTCAAAACAGCTTTAATGCTGAACCCAAAAGTGTAACAAAACTAAGAATACAAAATACACTTACGTAGACAAAACACACAGCAAGTTAAGGGTAGAACGCGACAGAGAGCACAGGAAAACACAAGGCTTAAATACACAGAGGGAGCAATCAGGGAATGGGCAACAGGAGGGAAACACAGCTGGGGCAAATCAGGACTAACGAGACAAGGAAGCAAAGCAGGACACATTCACATAAGACCCGGACCTTCAAAGTAAAACAGGAAGCAACACAGACTGAACTTACAGACACAGACTCACAGGCAAGCACTACAGAGGGAACAGAGGTGGGAACAGGGCAGACACAGACACTGACTGGACACGAGGATATAGCCGACAGGGGAGACAGCAACTAAGGATAACACAGAGACATAAACCATCAGACAGAACTTCAAAGAAACCAAAGACTAGAAATGATAAATATAATAAACTCAAAACCCTGGGTCAACGACCCAGGCATCCTAACACTCTTAGCTAAAAATGAAATTGTAATAATGAATAATGTAATACCTATATACCTGTACACAGCTCTTTCAATGCAAGCCTGAATATACAATAATAAATGTTGAGGTTGTGTGAAGCGGTCCCAGGGTCTCCACTCAAGCAAGAAATTGATTCCATACAGTAAGTTTATCTATTTCTAATGCATTTCCAACTACATCAAAGCATGTTAAGGCTGCTGATGAATTCACTCAGACAGCATTTGAATAATGAGATTGTAGAGTTATTCCAAAGCCCTAACATTCTTTTCTTGGATAGATTACATGCATATTGTCATCAGCAAACTCTGCTAGTTTTTGGAGGCAAATATAAAATTGCATTCTGATGGATAATCCTTATTTTGTGAACTGTTATTTATCTGCAATAATGAGTGGATGCTAGTTTGAAGCATAGACTTTATTGAAAAGATAGAAGGAGCTACCACACATGTCACAGATCGTTTAGCGAAGTCCTGTTGCTAGCATCTTCAGTGTTGCCATCTTATGCTTTTGAAAGAACATATCAGGAGAATGGGATCGATCTGACTGTGTGATCCAATGAGCAGCAAAAGAAAAACATAGCCTGGTCTGATGAGTCTTGATTTCTGAATTTGGCATAAACAACATGAAAGCATGGATCATTTTTACCCTGTAACAACAGTTGAGGCTCCTGGTGGTGATGGTGTAGATGGATGTTGCACACTTTGGGTCCTTTAATACCAAATGACCATCGTAAAACATCACAGCCTACCTGAGTATTATTGCTAGCCATGGGACATGGTTAGCAATAGAGTTGGATGTCTCGAGACCGGTCTTGGTTTCGAGACCACTTTTACGTGGTGTTGGTCTTGTCTTGGTCTCGACGGACTTTGGTCTTGGTCTTGTCTTGGTCTCGGATCCCTCTGTGTTGTCTTGGTCTCGCTGTCTCGGTCTTGCTGTCTCAGATCGACATAGTGGTCGGGAGATTTGGAGTCAACAGTATCCATGACACACAACATAACGTTCGACAATGTGTCATGCGCAAAAGCATCAGCTCTAAGAGCCGTGCTTAGAGAGTGCTTTGTAGTGAATCACAAGAGTCGACTCCCATTAAGCAAGAGCCGGCTCCTCACTTAATTTCCTTTCACTGCTCAGCTCTCACACAGTGGCACACAGTGGCTCAGCTATGCTCAAATCCCTCCATATTGTGGCATATTATTATTTTGCCTTTCATGCCCTTCAAACACAACTAAATGCAACCTGTTAGATTGAGCAGTAAGCCAGATCAGTAAGTTACAGAAATGTCAGCGACTTCGTCTGTCATAAAGTTTGCGTTCATAGAGCACAAAGAGTTAAGAGTTCGGTAAATGCAAAAAAGAAGCATTCGGCAAAATGCAGATTTTGCAAAGTCTCCTTGACCGAGACAGCCGGGACTACCTCAACCTTCACCAGGCACCTGGAGCACAAACACCCTCGAAGGTAAGCTAGCCAGTTGCCATCTATCCATCTTCAAACTCTTCTACCTACCTACCTTTCCAACGTCAGATGACCAGTTCATGTTTATGTTGCTATTTATAATGTGTTCTTCACGCGGTATAAATTATTTAGGGACAGACTTTTTGCAACCGTCTCTGCAGACTTAACTTTTCTTGTGAAGATTGTAACTAACGTTACATGCTAAGTACAGGTAGCTAGCTCTAGCAGTGGCTATCAGCTACTTAAACAGTTTTCACTAACTTTAGTTATTTTGGCGAATTCATTGAGCAGAAATATATCGAAACCATTTCAGTGAGCACTTTAAGGGCTGGTATGGTGTGGTTTGTTATCGACTTTAATGGGCATATTTATGTGGTTGCTGACTCGTAAGGAAGGACAGGCGTTTGAGTGTCCCTATAACATTGCTAGGCTAACAGCGGCATTCTCGACAGTGAAGCCCAGTTCAGAGCGGTCTATGGCTCTGGTCCAGATAGCACGGATGGCAAAACTGAGTCCTGAAGTTCTAAAATTGAACTTAAGGATCTTTGACTATGACTATCTGTTATGGCCCCTGGCCTCAGGTGGCCCTGCCTTCCTCTATGGAAATCAAAGCGTTCCAGGACTCACGGGTGATTGGCTGGCCAGGGACCTATTCGGGGATGTGCCAACTCGCACTACGGTGCTAGAGCATGATATTGGTGTCCAGGGAGCTAAACCTATTAAGCAGCATCCTTATCGAGCCAGCCCCCATAAACGCTTGCTCATGAGACAGGAGGCTGACTATTTGCTGCAACATGGCTTAGCGAAGCCCAGTCAAAGCCCCTGGAGCTCACCTTGTATAGTGGAGTCTAAGCCAGATGGCTCGCCCCGTTTTATTACAGACTTCCGGAAGGTGAACTCTGTGACTATGGCTGACTCACATCCTCTCCCAAGAATTGAGGATTGTGTGGACAGTATTGGGACTGCTCAGTATGTCACTAAATTACATCTTCTTAAAGGTTACTGGCAGGTCCCTTTAACTGAACGTGCCTCCAACATCTCTGCCTTTGTAACACCTGATGATTTTCTACAGTACACAGTCATGGCATTCGGCATGTGTAACGCTCCTGCCACCTTCCAGAGGCTGGTAAATAAAGTCCTCCGTGGCCTGTCCAACTGCAATGCCTACCTAGATGATCTAGTAATTTATACAGAAACATGGCAAGATCATTTGGAAACTCTACGTCAGGTATTTCACCGTTTGGCTAAAGCTACTCTAACTCTCAACTTAGCTAAGTGTGAGTTTGCCAAAGCTACAGTGACGTACTTGGGCAGGGAGGTGGGACGTGGACAGGTCCGGCCCATTGATGCCAAAGTGGCAGTGATTAAAGAGTTCCCCACACCTAGCACCAGGCGTGAGTTGCGTAGGTTCCTAGGGATGGTGGGTTACTACAGAAACTTTTGTAAAAATTTCTCTTCTGTGGTCAAGCCACTGACTGACCTACTCACCCCAAAGGTTGAGTTTCTATGGTCAAGTGACTGTCAAGATGCCTTTGAGAGTGCGAAAGCCCTCCTCTGCCACACTCCTGTGTTAGCTGCACCTGATTTGACGCGACCATTCAAACTTGAGGTTGATGCCAGTGCTGTCGGGGCTGGGGCAGTGCTGTTGCAAGAAGACTTGCAGGGTTTGGACCACCCCGTTTGTTACTTTTCCCACAAGTTTAATAAAAATTAGTTAAACTACTCCACCATTGAAAAGGAGACCCTGGCTTTGTTGTTGGCTCTTCAGCACTTTCACGTATACCTGGGGTCCAGCATGTTACCGCTTGTTCTCTACACTGACCATAACCCACTCGTGTTCCTTGCTCGCATGTTTAATCATAACCAGTGCCTTATGCGCTGGGCTCTGTTGCTGCAGGAATACAACTTAAGTATTCACCACAAAAAGGGGTCTGAAAATGTTTTGGCTGATGGTCTGTCCTGGTTGTAAACATGTTTTGTGGTGTTTGTTCTTTGTTTTGTTCACACTCTGTAATGTTCAGCAGGTCAAGAGGTGAATGTCTTTCTTGCTTCACCCACTCGCTGCAACACGTAATCAATGATGGGATGAAAGAGGTAAAGGCAATAGCTAGGGCCATTGCCAAAGCCAGCAAGTTTACAACCCTGCTGCACTGCAGTAGTAACCACAAAGACTTGTTTGAGGCACACTTTGGCTCCAATAAGTCCATCCCAGCAGCAAACAACACCCGCTGGAATAGCACCTACAGACAGTTAAAGGCTCTGATCACACTTGACCACAGGGCCATCACTGAAATGTGCAGCGATACAGAGAATTTAATGTTTTCAGCCCAAGAGTGGGCTCAGCTGAAAGACCTTTGTGCTTTGCTTGAGCCTTTTTCTGAGGCAACAGACCTTACAGAAGATGATCATCAGGTGACTATTAGCATGGTGGTTCCCACTGTTCTGGACTTGAAGAATCATCTTATAAAGATGGAAGTGCAAATGCCCCAGGTCGTAACTATAGTCAGGGCACTGAAAAGATCCTTAGAGAAACGGTTCTCTGGAATTTTCAGGCAGATTTGCATGGACGAAAAGGATCCAGAAGAGCCATTTAGCCATCGGATCTACTTCCTTGCCACCATGCTCGACCCCCCAGTTTGGACTGACCTGGGTAGATTTAGATGTCCAAAATGGTTAAACCGGACCAGCACTAAAGAGGTTCAGAGATGACCTTAAAAAGTCATTAATAGGTAGCTGTATAATAATAATTATTTATTGTTATTGTTGTTGTTGCACTTATTATCACTGTCTTTGGTTTTATAGAATCATTAGAAGCATCTTGTCTAATCCTGTCTTTGTGTGTGTGTGTGTGTGTGTGTGTGTGTGTGTGTGTGTGTGCTGCGCACCTTTTCCAGACCTTTTGATCACAGAGGTAGACAGAGATGCACCTGCAGCACCAACAGAAGAAGACACTGAATTATCGGACAGTGACTCAGTGCCACCCCCAAAACAACGTCTTCTTTCATGCTACAAGGCATTGCAACGCAGCACAAGCCAGGACTCGAGCACTGATGCACAAATAAGCAAGTACCTAGACAGCATAAATGACTGTGACTGTGATGCACTCACCTTTTGGTCAAAAAACAAAGAGTGTTTCCCCAGTCTACACAGTGTTGCCTTGAAGGTCCTCTCTGTCCCTGCCTCTTCTGCCCCAGTTGAAAGAGTTTTTAATAGAGGAAGCATTCTAATGAGACCCCACCGCGCATGGGTAGGCTATAAGATGTTGCAATCTTTAGTTTTCTTGAAGTGCAATCAATCACTGTTTTAAAATGTGAACTCTTTTCTCTCCCTCCTCTCTGAAAATATGCTGTTTGTTCATTATATATTTCTTCATAATATTTGTTCATAATATATCTGTTATTTGTTCATAATGTCTGTGTTCTATTGTTCCTGCCCTACTGAACAACAGGCTTGATTTCATTGGCAGTGTGTTGTAATCACATGCCACTGAAGACATCAAGATGTCAGAATCTTTTAAGCACTTGTTCTTATTCTTATTAATGCACAATTTGTATTGGTATGTAATATTTGCAGTTTGCATCTGATTCATGTGAGGTGTGCGCATGTCTTTATATTCTTTGATTACAGAATTTATACTTAAAATGGTGTTGTTTGACTAAATAAATGTGACCCTTGACTTTTAAATAACATCTGCATATCACTTTGTGTTGACAGGCCTAATCCTTTTAGGGAAGTTGATATCATACAGTGTAATTTGGCTATTACTACTACAATGGGACATGATGCAATTTCAAGTTTATAATCTTCAGTTTGATGTTACAATTTTATCTATATATAAAGTATAACTGAAATCAGTTACATATTTCCCATTCTTTAGTTGGGAAATTCTTTAGTTGGAGGTGTTCGCTGTTTTGTCAGATGACTTTGGGGCCAGTCAGTACCGTCATGTCAGTCCTCAACAGCACACAAAAGTTAAAATCTTTTTGGTCTTGGTCTTGGTCTCATCTCGACTTTGTCTTGGTCTTGACTCGGTTGGTCTTGGTCTTGGTCTTGTCTTGGTCTCGATACCCTCTGGTCTTGGTATTGTCTTGGTCTTGGTTTAGGCGGCCTTGACTACAAGTCTAGTTAGCAATCATCAGTAGATGCCATTGGAAGATGGGTACACCACAATGTACCCATCTTCCATTGGCTGCTTCTAGCAGATAAAGTGCTATGTCACAAAGCTCAGATAAACTCAAACTGGTCTTTAGCATGACTCAACTACAGCACCTTTGTAATGTGGTGAAATGGAAGATTCACATCATGAGTTTGCAGTTGCTGTCACGTCAATATGAATCAACATCTCTGAGCAATATTTCCTGGACCTTTTTAATTCTGTGCATTGAAAAATTAAGAAAGCTCTAAAGCAGGGGTCTCCAACTCCAGGCCACGAGGGCTGGTGTCCTGCAGGTTTTAGATATAACCATGGGTCAACACACGTGAGTCACATGATTAGTTCGTTACCAGGCCTCTGGAGAACTTCAGGACATGTTGAGGAGGTAATTTAGCCATTTGAATCAGCTGTGGTGGACCAAGGACACATCTAAAACCTGCAGGACACCGGCCCTCGAGACCTGGAGTTGGAGTCCCCTGCTCTAAAGGCAAAAGAAGTCCACACTTGTACGTGTTACTAATGAAGTTGATAGTAGTTTTCAGTGTTTTTAGGACATGCATAGAATCCACAGTCAAATCTGATTTTAGAAAAGCAATGTTTAAACAGTTTGATTAAGTTACTTCTATTACCTTCTTTGCTATTTTCCACCAGAAACAGACTAAGAATCAGAATACTTTATTAATTCCTAAAGAAATTAGGGATTAACCAAAGATTTCAATCTGAGATTTTCTCATGTCACTCTCTTATAACGTCTTTGTGTAAAATCTTAATCAGAAAAGCTGAAAATGTAGTTTTCCAAATACATTCATTACCAGACTAAACAATGTCTGGTGTAACCAGCATGTGAAGGGTGAAGAAATTTGTATCATAACAGATAATTATGTGATTTTTTGACCAGAGAAAACAAAGGCAGAGTGGAACAAACTCTTTTCCTTAACAGTTTTGACTTCGGCAGTAACAAGTGACATGTATGGCAAAGGCAATTAGGATACCTGATCTCAATTCTGCTAATAAAGACTGTCTGCAGAGAGTATTTAGACTTCAGTGGGATTAGGCAGATCTTTGTCATGTAGATCTCTGGAATGCCCCTGGTGTCCAAGATAAAATGAAGACAAATCCTTAGTAGAGGAAGGAGAACAAAACAGAGGGAAGGGAGTGGAGGACAGAGAGCTCTCAGTTAATGACAGGGCTACTCTGCATCACTGCACTGACTAATGAGCACTCCAACAAGGGTGAACTTAAAGACCAGTCTGTGAGCGTGCACATGTGTGTAAATGGTGTAGCCATACGCATGTGTCGTACAGAGCATACAGCGTTATTTAAAGAAGATACTTACAAGGGGAAATGAAGGAAGAGAGAAAGAAAACAAGAGAAGGAAGGAGAGCGAGAGAGAGAGTAAATCTCTGAGCTTGAGATCCACCTTGCGTGACAGAGGAGGAAGCTCTTAATAATTCACATGATATTGATTTAGTTACCTTGCTTCCTACTTCACTCCCACGCTCTGGGAGAGGAAGCCCACCTGTAGGTTCTTGCTTCCCCTGGCACATAATGCAAATACAAAGAGGCTGCAATCAGAACAAATATGACAATTCTTGAAAATGCACCTGCCGCCATACCATCAAGAAAGATGTGGAAGGGTCATCATTAAGGTGATGATAATTATACATAACTTGATAGTGATGATTTCACATCATAAGGTTAAAAAAAAGCATTTAATGGAATCTTTGAATGGGAAAATGTGAAATATGCATATTTGCACTGTAAAATCTCAACTTTAAACCAAATTCATCTGATTAAATATTCTTCATGAACATTCATCCTGCCTTATAATTCAAATGTAACCACTGCTAAATTTGTTGGCCTTTTCCTTACACCAGACTACAGTTTAAGGAGGAATTAAAAAGGTATCATTTGCCTCTAGTATTAACAGCTCCTTATTTCATCCACTCCTTAATCACACAGGAAGAGGGATCAGGCCTGATTTTTTTTCTCTGTCTTATATATAACACAAATGAAACAGCCTGTGGAGTCTTGTCTCCTGAGCTTTATCATCACCTAGTGGACGTGCTGGGTAAGACATTAGTTGTGGCAGAAAAAGGCCTTTTCAACACTTAAAATAGGATTATTTGGCATGGATAAATGAAGCACTGCAGGTCACTGTAAGTCACTGTCAGGGTGGGGCTGGTGGTGGGTAAAGAGGATACTATACAGCAGATTATTAGAATACTACACTGAACAGTTAACTGTTCAATTAATTCTGTATAGCAGAGCACCAGAGTCTTACAGTTTTTCTCAGTTGCTTTGGTGCATTTCTCACAACAGAATTAAACTTTGCACAATAGTTAGTTCAACCTCCACAACATGTAGTCGTTTTGGCACAACCTTGTGGTGGTTTCATGTTCATTTCATCCAAAGGCAAATGCCTTTGGACATGAAGCAGTTGAGTAAGTACAAATATCTAAAGAATGGTCACTTTTGACTTGCTATTCATCACTATCTCCTTGCTTTTATCATGAATGTCACAATTATTTATACTTGTACCGGCTGAATAGTCATTGTCCATACAACTAATTGTCTTCATTTCATTGCTCGTGTCAGTGCACTCAAAATTGTTGAACATCTTGTCAAACAATTTGTACACCCATTTTGAAAACCCTATTTTTAAGGAGTTTCCATGAAAATCTCCATAAATTACTTTTCTCAGGTGAACCTTATCTCACACTAATGAAAATTGGTGTGTGTTACTCTTACTTGCAACCAATGAAAAGCCTCTTCTACCCAGTCACAGGTGAATCACGTTACAGTAGCCCCTACTCTACAAGTATATATATAATGTAAACCAACAGACAGGATTGGCATGAGGTGCATACTGAATCTACAAAACTGCAGAACATGGAACGTCAGCCTTGTGGAAGAGGGGTGAGGATCGGTGGAGGACGAGGACAAAACCGGGTAAGATAGATCTTTACATATAGACGTACTGTAACTGAAGCGCAGACTTGGCCCAGGTGTGGCATAGTGTGCTGTGGTACAATACAGTAATGCTGTAAAGAAAGGAGTTTTGAATGATAGTCCTGTAACAATTACTGTAAGCATGTTTGCGCTTACAGTTTTTCTCAGTTGCTTTGGTGCATTTCTCACAACAGAATTGATCTCTGCACCACTACTAAGACTCTTCTCAAAACAATTAGTGCAAACTGCAAAACATGGTGGATAACTTGCAAAAGCAAGTCCCTTAATCAAAACAGATAATATAAGATAAGATAAGATAATTCTTTATTGTCATTGCACAGTCATACATAGTACAGTAGTACAATGAAATTGGAAAAACTGTCCTACGTCGGTACTACATATAACACAACACGACACGATATGACACATCACAACGCAACACAAACAACACAACACAGTATATTAACTTAGAAATAAAAAAGAAGAATAAGTGTTATGTGTATTGCACACTGTTATTATTGCACATTAATTATTATTGCACCTTGTTATAAATATAAATATTACTATTGTTATTGTTTTAAACATTGTTACCTCCCCTAAAAAAGTCCAGGCAGGTAGCCAATCAGGTCAGCTATTTGCATTGATTAGGGCTATTGCCCTGTTGTAAAAGCTGTCCTTGAGTCTGTTTGTTCGGGACCTCAGCAGCCTGAACCTCCTGCCAGACGGCAGCAGCTTAAACACCCGGTGTCCTGGGTGTGTACAGTCTCGTAGGATGCTGCGTGCCCTCTTGAGACAGCGAGTGCTGTACAGGTCCTTCAGGGAGGGAAGAGGATGTCCAATGATTTTTGGGCCATATTGATGACCCTCTGGAGTGCCTTTCTGTGTGCTGTGGTGCAGCTGGAGAACCATACACCGATGCAATATGTCAGCACACTTTCAATGGAGCAGCGGTAGAAGACGGTCAGCAGCTCCTTCTTCAGGTCCATTTTCTGAGGATTCTCAGAAAGTGGAGACGCTGTTGGGCCTTCTTTAAGACCGCAGAGGTGTTAGAGCTCCATTGGAGGTCTGTGTCTATGTGCACACCCAGAAACTTGAAACTGGAGACCCTTTCCACGCACTCCCGTTGATGCTGACAGGCTGCAGCTCGGACTTCCTCCTTCTGAAGTCAACTACCAGTTCTTTTGTCTTGGTGGTATTGAGGTCCAGGTTGTTATCTACACACCAATCTGACAGCCTCTGAACTTCAGCTCTGTACGCCGTCTCATCTCCCCCTGAGATGAGCCCCACCACGGTGGTATCATCTGCAAACTTGATGACTGCGTTGTCTGGGTGGGTACTAACACAGTCATGTGTGTACAGAGTGTACAGTAGGGGACTCAGTACACAGCCTTGTGGAGAGCCGGTGTTGAGGCTGAGGGCTGAGGAAAGATGAGGCCCCACTCTAACTCTCTGTACACGGTCTGACAGGAAGTCTCTGATCCAGCGGCAGGTGGTAGAAGGAAGTCCGATTTCCAGCAGTTTAACTATATTCATATATTCATCAAAAGCAAGTACTTATATCAATCAAAGTGTCTGGGCTGTCACAATTACAAGTCAGTACACCAGCACCTTTGGTCACAAAATCAAATGGTTTGAACATGTTCTCATTGTGACGGATTTCTTTGTAGGTGCTTCCCAATGACATGTCAAGTCTGAAAACCATAAATTGTAAAGGAAACTCAAGACACTTCATATGCACTCTTGATAATATTCAATTGAAACTGTGCACAGCATTGTGCAACTGGGGAAATACAGTAAATCAAACATTTTACAGCAAACATAAACTCACTTAGACAGTAAACCTTACTGCAGTAGTTATGAAACAACCCCCTGAAAACACAGACACTGCTGCATATCAATCATTGATATCTAGACGCCCCGTCTGTCTGCCCACATATTTGCATCAACATCACAGCGAATGTCAGCTCTATCGTTGCATCGGGAAAGTATCTTCTGGAGTGTCGAATCCACCCTCTGCAGGACTCTGCTGTGATGTCATCACAAGCTTTTGTAGATTCAGTATGCACCTCATGCCAATCCTGTCTGTTGGTTTACATTATATATATATACTTGTAGAGTAGGGGATACTGTAACGCGATTCACCTATGACTGGGTAGAAGAGGCTTTTCATTGGTTGCAAGTAAGAGTAACACACACCAATTTTCATTAGTGTGAGATAAAGTTCACCTGAGAAAAGTAATTTATGGAGATTTTCATGGAAACTCCTTAAAAATAGGGTTTTCAAAATGGATGTACAAATTGTTTGACAAGATGTTCAACAATTTTGAGTGCACTGACACAAGCAATGACATGAAGACTATTAGTTGTATGGACAATGACTATTCAGCCGGTACAAGTATAAATAATTGTGACATTCATGATAGAAGCAAGGAGATAGTGATGAATAGCAAGTCAAAAGTGACCATTCTTTAGATATTTGTACTTACTCAACTGCTTCATGTCCAAAGGCATTTGCCTTTGGACGAAATGAACATGAAACTGCCACAAGGTTGTGCCAAAACGACTATATGTTGTGGAGGTTGAACTAACTATTGTGCAAAGTTTAATTCTGTTGTGAGAAATGCACCAAAGCAACTGAGAAAAACTGTATTTATGTTTGTGTTTTTTCATCTGCATCTCGAAAAGGACTGCCAGACAACCTAGAAGAGGTGGAAGAGGTCCACTTTTGACTCCGCAGCAAGAGGAAAGAATTTGTGCAATGGTGGCTGCAAACAACGCTTTGAGACTGAGAGAAATACAAAGAACTATCGTAGAAGATGACACCATCTTCGGAAATATTTAGTCAATATCAATTTCCACCATAGACAGAGTCCTCAGACGGAATGAAATGTCCATGAAGCAGTTGTACAAAGTACCATTTGAACGGAACAGTGATCGAGTGAAGGAGCTCCGTCACCAGTATGTACAGGTAAAACATGTTTGCATATGTACCTCTGTTTACTGTAGAAGTTTAGGCCATGTACTGCATTTACATTTATGCATGTTACTGTAATCCTATTTACAATTCACACTGTACAATCTGTTGTGCCAAATGCACCATTACAGACTTTTTTTATTCTCATCCTTTGTATAGCGTATCCTGGAATTGGAGGCCAGGGAACCCCTGCACATGTTTGTATATCTTGACGAAGCGGGATTCAATCTCGCAAAAGGCAGACGGCGTGGACGAAATCACATTGGAGAAAGAGCCACCATTGATGTCCCAGGCCAACGAGGAGGAAATGTTACAATGTGTGCAGCAATCTCAGGAAATGGCGTTCACACCCATATTCCTCATATTGGTGCATACAATACACAACACCTGTTGGCTTTTCTGGATGCTCTTTATAGGGACCTAATCCCACAAAATGAAAGGGATGATCCTGGTGACAATCGGACAATGTATGTAGTGGTTTGGGATAATGTTAGCCTCCATCACTCTGCTGTAGTCAGGCAGTGGTTTGCAGCACACGACAGGATACTTATAGAGTTTCTTCCTCACACTCCATTCCTAAATCCAATTGAGGAGTTTTTCTCTTCCTGGAGGTGGAAGGTATATGACAGGCATCCACATACCCAAATGACCCTGCTAGCAGCTATGGATGCAGCTTGTGATGACATCACAGCAGAGTCCTGCAGAGGGTGGATTCGACACTCCAGAAGATACTTTCTCCGATGCATCGATAGAGCTGACATTCGCTGTGATGTTGATGCAAATATGTGGGCAGACAGACGGGAGCGTCTAGATATCAATGATTGATATGCAGCAGTGTCTGTTTTTCAGTTGTTGTTGGGTTTTTTTTTTTGTTTTTGTTTTTTGTTTTTTTTTGTTGTTGTGGTTTCATAACTACTGCAGTAAGGTTTACTGTCTAAGTGAGTTTGTTTGCTGTAAAATGTTTGATTTACTGTATTTCCCCAGTTGCACAATGCTGTGCACAGTTTCAATTGAATATTATCAAGAGTGCATATGAAGTGTCTTGAGTTTCCTTTACAATTTATGGTTTTCAGACTTGACATGTCATTGGGAAGCACCTACAAAGAAATCCGTCACAATGAGAACATGTTCAAACCATTTGATTTTGTGACCAAAGGTGCTGGTGTACTGACTTGTAATTGTGACAGCCCAGACACTTTGACATAAGTACTTGCTTTTGATGAATATATTATCTGTTTTGATTAAGGGACTTGCTTTTTGAAGCATTGACTACTTATTTTGAGCAACTGACTTGCTTTTGAACAACTGACTTTTCTTTTTGATGAAGTGACTCACTTTTGCAAGTTATCCACCATGTTTTGCAGTTTGCACTAATTGTTTTGTGAAGAGCCTTAGTAGTGGTGCAGAGATCAATTCTGTTGTGAGAAATGCACCAAAGCAACTGAGAAAAACTGTAAAAAAAAAAAAAAAGAAGCATCTGGAGATGAGTTAATGTCAAGTTGGGAATTACAGGTTATCTTTTTTAGGAGGAGATAAATACATATAAAGCCTGGTTTTAAAAATTGTTTATAAACATATGGATAGATGCTGGTAGCGCCCCGCTCCCCAAAAAAAGAGTCACCAGAAAGCTCCAAGCTCCATGCTCTAAAAAGAAAGAAACAAAGCCAAGAAAAAAGAAAACAACTGACAGTGATGGTTTGATGGGCTTTATATCAAATAAATGTAGGACGTTTTACAAACAAGTACTAAAATCATAAATTTTTCTCAGTGAACAAGTTTAACAAATGTAATTTATTCATCCAAAATTTGCATGACTTTATAGGAAGATCATCACATGGATTGTTTTCTTTACATAATGTACACTAATATATCCTAAACATAGTTATACTGTCTTATCATATTACTCCAAAATATTCCAAATTAAAACTGTTTAAACTCAAACTCTTTTCACATTAACAACAAGGATCTGGAAAAATCCTTGTTTTACGTTTGCTCTGTGGGGGAAATGATGACTGCTTGGTTACTGAAAGTAGTTTTGTGATCAATTCATTCACTATTTATTGCACCCATAATATTAAATATAATGTTTTCTGTATTTATGAGCCAATAAGTAAATGAAGGTGTTAAATGTGTTACTTTAGCGCAGCTTTTATTCTCATAGCAGGAAAAGCAGATAGACAGACAGACAGACTGACAGATAAAGTTAAGGTGTGTATTTAATTTTCTGCCACTCATATGTTTATGTATTCACAGCTTCAAAAACATGAAAATGAATGTAAGTTAAAAAGCACCTTAAACTAAATACCAACTTAAATATGAAATCATTTGATAATATTTTGTTCCCAACAATCACAAACAGATTAAAGCTGATCTTCACTTATCCAATATATGAAAGGAAATAACATGAAGGTAAATCACAATAACAATAATCATTTTAATAATGTGATTGCACAGTTGATGCAAAAAAATATTAATTTCTTACATGGCACTTCATCAATCCTCTTCTACATTTTGAAAGTCATCTTAATATCTGTGTTACTTGATGTTTTTTTTTCTCTAAAGTACAGTAATGTTCTTACATCAACAAGTCAGTCTGGGTTTAAAACCTTGACTTACTTACAGGACTTGTGATGTCACAACTAGCCTGGAGCCAATTGCAATCCAATGTGCAACTGTCACATAACTGATGTCAAAACTGGAACATATAAACATATTTAAAAAAACACTGAAATCCACCTATAAACTCCTTTTAAATATGCTGCATTTGGTGATATGAATTATATTCATAATTCAATGTGCCTGAATTATGAATGTCTAAATTTATCCACTAGACAGTGTCATGAAGAAGAAACTGAAAAAATAGCTATATGATGCTATTATCAAATGGATTTTGCCAAATGATTCAAAGCGCAAGGTGGTAACAGAAATATAGCCAAAAAGTATATATAAATAATGAAAAATAATGTAAATACAGATAATTGTAAGTGTGAAAAATCTCAGTTTACTTCTCATAATTGAGTGTCAATTAAATAAGAAGTAGTGTACATGTTAGTAACAGGGAATTACAAATTTTTGCATTTATTTTAAATGTATAATGCTGTTAGTATGTTTAAAACAATGCGAGGAAATCATTTCAACAATGCATAGAACATTAATTTCATTTATTTCCATTTTTTAATTAAAATTCTTCTGGAAATCAAATGATTTCATTTGTTAAAATATTTATTTTTTGGAACAAATTAATAAAAATAAAAACAAAAACAGATGGAATCATTAATGGTGTGGATTGACCATTTATATAAAAACACTGCCACCTACTGGCACAGAACACTATGAGCAACGCCATGTAATTCATATTTACTTGCAGCTTACATAACATACGTACGGGATCCAAGACCCATCCTGGTCCATTTTAGGATAGGAATCTGTTTGTTAAAGATGAATATTTACTGAAAGAAGCAAATGTTAAGACATGAGTTGTAGTGTTGTGCTAATATTAGATGAAATATGTTTGTTCTGACATGGTTTTACATGCCTTTGATGTATTCAGTGTTTCCTGCACTGTTCTATGCTCTGTTCTATTTTTGCTTTTATCAACACATTTCATCATTTCCCATGATTCATGACTATGTCGATCATTTTAAACTGAGACAATCGGTGCAAAAAAGAAAAGGTGCATTTTTCTGTGATATGCAGGATATAACAGACTGTGGCAGTCCTACAGTGGGTTAAAATTTCTGCTGTACTCTGCATAACTAGCAGCTATAATTCAATTAAAAAGGAAGCTTGTCCATTCTAGATTTTACCCTAGTAGAGTACACAATATCAATATTAAAAAACGAAACTATGAAACTGAAAATATGTGATTAATATCCCATTGATAGTTTGTATAGATTTTCCAATTTGTACAATAGAAAGCAGGAGTTAAACCTGCAAACCTAAACCTAAGTACATTAAGTTGTTCAACTACTGAAATGTCTTCCCTAAAGGTTTTTCTCATTAACTATAGCCTCATTACGAGATTCCCAAGGAAACCCAAACAACACCACATGGCCAGCCAGAGAACAGATTGGGTTGCCTTTCACCAGCTGCTCCAGTACAGTTCCTGCTCCATTTACTTGAAAGTGACTCCTGCTACCTCAGGTCAGCTGAAAGAAATTATTCTTGTGTGAGTCTGACTGACAGGTAAGCTCTGTGTGTCTTTGAATCGAGCCGTCTCTGAAAATAGAGATGCTACAAAGTGTGGTACAATAAGTATTCTTCCTGAGATCATTACGCCGCTGGTGTTTAGATATAATCCAGAGGTATTGGTGTCAGTAAACCTATAGCCCATATAAGGTTGAACTACGTGAGGAGACTTGAATGGAGAAGAGCGTGTTGATCCTGCGGCACACAGGACAGTTCGTGTAATATTAACATTTCTCTTACTTTCAGTCTTAGCAATCAGCTAAGATAGTAAGCTATTTGCCAATCATCAGACGAAATTATTATTGAGCCAGGTGCTGTTCTTGGGAGTTTCAGACCAAAAGTGAGCTCAAACAGTGAATTTAGATTGGAATTTGTAGGCTAAAAAAAATGGACAATTTAGCTGCATGAGGGTGTACTTTGATGTCTGAAAAAAATGTTGGCATCAGCCAAAATATCAGCAGGGATTTTTATCAATTTTTATCAAATCTGTGCAAATTATTTCCACATCATTTACTGTATATGGAAAATGAGCTGGTTCTTAAATAGTGCTTCTGTACTCTGAGCACTTTACACAACTTGCTTCATTCACCTGAGCACTTTTTTTAATAAGCACTTTCTATCAAACATTCATACTCCAATGGATACATCTGAGATGGAGCACAGGCTTTCTACCTTGCCCAATGATGTTAGGTATGCAGACTGGAGCAGACGGGAATTGAACCACCAACCTTCCAGATATTAAGCGCCCTGCTCTACTACCTGGAAACAGCCACCCCACAGCTGCAGCCACCCCATCACAGCATCCAGGGCCTGTATCTTTACCATACATTTGACTACATATAGGTACTCTAGGTGCAGTAAATGATTAAATGCTACTCATTGCAATATACTGATCATTCACTGATAAGATTTAACATACTGTGTTAGAGGCTGAGATGAGGTGAACATGGTCTTTGATGATCATCTATGTCCACTTGAGAATGAATGTGTACACTCGTGTAATTAAAATAGATGAACTTAAATCAATCAGTTCTGTTTCTCTTCTTTGCTTTGGCAGAGGGCAGTAATAAAAACTAGACAGCGAAAATTTCTGAAGAAATTTGAAGTGTGCCCATGCTACTGCCAATCAGTGTAGTTTGCCTTTCATAGTCTAAGGAGCTTGCAAAGAAAAGCGTCTGGACTTCTTTAAGTTGCTTGAAGATGTTTCACCTCTCATCCGAGAAGCTTCTTCAGTTCTAAGGTCAAATGGCCGAGAGTCCCAGATTTAAACCCAGTGGGAGTTTCCCCCCAAAGAGGGACAAAAGGACCCCCTGATGATCCTCTAATCACCTGAGCCAAGGTGTGAAAGCGGGTGTGGGTCCCAATCAGCCAGGGTTTCGGGTGAGCTCATTGTGAAACCTGGCCCCACCTTGTCATGCGAATTCCTGAGGTCAGATGGCCCAGGATGTGAGTGGGCGTTAAGGCGTCTGGGGAGGGAACTCAAAACTGGATTATAGATGGCAGACAGTTGGTGTCGTAAACCACCGCCTCTGTTCAAAGATGGTCGCTCACAGTGGACATAGATGGCTTCTTTCACTCCTCTTTAATAATAATAATAATAATACATTTTATTTGAGGGCGCCTTTCAGAAACCCAAGGTCACCTTACAAGAAACACAATTAATAAAAGGAACAATAGTCATAAAATACAGAAAATAAGTTAAAATTACAAAACAGAGCGTGACAACAGATAAAATCAGCATTAAAGCGAATAAGCCAGTTTAAACAGATGTGTTTTGAGCTGTGTCTTAAATACAGAGAGGGAGTCAATATTTCTTAGTGCAGGGGGAAGAGAGTTCCAGAGCCGGGGAGCAGAGCGACTGAAAGCTCTGTTCCGCATAGTAATAAGGTGTGAGGACGGAACAGTAAGATGAATAGCAGATGATGATCTGAGAGGGCGGGAAACAGTGGTGATATGGAGCAGGTCACACAAATATGAAGGAGCAGATTTATGGATACACTTGTAAGTAAGGAGTAAGATTTTAAAATTTATCCTGGCTTCTATGGGCAACCAGTGAAGCTGCTGAAGAACTGGGGTAATATGAGCACTTAACGGAGTACGGGTTATGATCCGAGCTGCAGAATTTTGAAGAAGTTGGAGTTTATGAAGGGACATTTTAGGGAGACCAAATAGGAGGGAATTACAGTAATCAATACGGGATGTAATAAGACTATGGACAAGGATGGCAGCAGCATGAGGGGTAAGGAAGGGACGGAGTCGGTTAATATTACGTAAATGGAAGTAAGCAGACCGGGTTGTGTAATTAATGTGAGACTGGAATGAAAGAGTATTATCAAGTATGACGCCCAAACTCTTAACCTGAGGGGAGGGAAGGGTGGGAGAATTTTCAATGTTGATGGAAAAGCTGTGGGATTTGGTTAAGATAGATGGTGTACCAACAAGTAAAACTTCAGTTTTATTACTGTTAAGTTTGAGGAAATTGGAGGAGAACCAGGATCTAATCTCAATAAGACAGTCTGAGAGGGAGGTAGGTGGGAGGGATGAATTGGGTTTAGAAGAAAGGTAGAGCTGGGTGTCATCGGCATAACAGTGGAAATTTATATTATATTTTGAATATATAACCAAGAGGAAGCATATAAATAATGAATAAAAGAGGCCCCAATACTGAACCCTGGGGCACACCAGCAGAAACAGGAAAGAGAGTTGAAGAATGGGATTTAAGTTGGATAAACTGAGTGCGGTCTGAGAGATAGGAGGTAAACCAGGCAAGGGGGGTATGACTAATGCCAATGGATGTCAACCGGTTCAGGAGAATATTGTGAGAAATGGTATCAAACGCCGCACTAAGATCAAGAAGGATGAGAATGGATAGGAGACCAGAATCTGCTGCCATCAGAAGGTCATTGGTAATTCTTAACAGAGCAGTTTCTGTACTATGATTGGGGCGGAAACCAGATTGAAATTGTTCATAGAGATTATGGTCATTGAGATGTAAATGAAGCTGGCGGCGACAACTTTTTCAAGAATTTTGAAATAAAGGGAGATTTGATATAGGGCGAAGATTATCAAAGTTATTGGGGTCTGCACCAGGCTTTTTGAGAATTGGGATAACAGAAGCCTTTTTCAGTGCTTCAGGAACAATTCCAGTGTTCAGGGAGGAATGAATAATATTGGTTATGAGAGGTGCTAACGAGGGAAGACAGGCTTTAACTTACAAAGTAGCGAGAGGGTCAAGTTGACAGGTGGATGACTTAGATTTTTTAATGAGATTAGATACGTCAGTTATGGAAGGAAGAGTAAAGCTTGAAAATAACTGACAGGAAGACAGTGGGGGAACCAGGAAGTCTACTTCAGAGTCAGGAGCTCCTAAAGAGTTAAGTTGACGGTGAATGTCTGAGATTTTACAAGTGAAAAAAGAGATAAGAGAGTTGCAAAAATCAACAGAATATATTTGGGAGGGGAATGTGTCTGGAGGTTTTATAATTTTACTGAACAATGAATAGAGGGACCTGGAGTTACCTTCATTAGAACTAATTAAACCGGAGTAGTAAGCAGATTTGGCTGAGGCAATGCAGTCCTTATAGAACAAAACATGATCATTGTGCATTTCTTTATGTACAGTAAGTCCGGTTTTCTTGAATAGACGTTCGAGTTGGCGTCCTTTAGCTTTAAGGTGACGCAGGTCGGAGGTAAACCATGGAGCTGAATGGGAAAATGAGACAGTTCAGTTGTTTAAGGGGAGCAAATATGTTAAGAAGGTTATGAAGGTTGACATTATAATGGCAAATGAGTTCATGAGGGGTTGAGGAGCTGTGGATAGATGGAAGGTCATGGAGAGCAGATGAAAAAACAGCTGGGTTGATATTACTAATTTTCCTAAAAGTGATATTACGAGAGATACAGGTTTTGGAAGCGGTTATGTTTGCATCAAAAGAAATAAACTTATGATCAGACTGGGGAAACAATGTGGCTTTACAATGGGCGGGGGTAATGCCAGAACAACAGACCAAATCCAGGATATGACCTTTGGAATGGGTAGGAAATTTTATGTACTGTAGAAGCCCAAAACTTTCCAGGCAGGAGGTAAAATCTCTGGAAAGAGGGATTTTATTATTGTCCATATGATTATTGAAGTCACCAGCAATGATCAGATTTGGAGAAAGTATAGAGAAATGAGTGAGAAGAGCAGAAAATTCATTGAAAAACTCCTTGTTTGGCTTAGGTGGCCGATAAACAGTACATATGATGGTGGGGGTAGATCCAGGGAGCTGTAGTGCAGTATATTCAAATGAATGGGAGGGAGGGGCAGAGACAGGGAGCACTTTCCAGTGCCTCCGGTGAATTATCGCGAGACCTCCGCCCCTCCCCAAGATGCGAGGTTGACAGGTGTAAACAAACTCAGATGGAGTGGAGTCGTTGAGAGAAACAAAGTCATTAGGCTGTTGCCATGTTTCAGTCAAACAAAGAAAGTCCAACTTACGATCACAGAGGAGATCATGTACAAGATGTCCCTTACCAGTGAGAGAGCGGATGTTTAATAGACCAAACTTGATGCTGGAGTTACCGTGCCTCGCAGTAGGCTTAGTTGATCTAGCCAGGTGGGCCAGCACACTGTGGTCAACAGCCCGGTCAGTCTTGCAGGGAGGACGACGAGTTTTTGACCAGATGGAAAATATTGAATTAGTGTCACTGATGTTGAACTTCCGCTGAAGCCCTCGGTGGATATACCTGCGGCGGGGCTGGAAGGCGATGTCCGGGTAGAAGTATAGAGCCACAGGTGGAGAGACAGCCAGGCAAAAATGAAGCCGCAAAAGATCCGTAGCAGAGTACTGGAGAAGAGCTGTCGCCGGGTGATGAATGATGGATAAAAAAAACCAGGTGAGCACGAGCCACACCAACACCCTGTGGATCCGCATCTTAATCAGGGCCGAGCACTGAACACAAACGGAGGGACCGAACAACCAGCTGACAGCTGCAGCGCAAGCAATAGAATCCCGCAAATATTGCGAAAACAAGTCAAAACAGGGTCGCGCCTTAGATACTTGATTTAAATTGTCATCAGCAACTGAAAAAATATAATAAAAATAGTAATAGTAATAGTAGATAATAATAATAACCGGTGAGCAGCAGCAGCCAAGCGCGCCAGCGTTAACTCGACCGGAAGTGATCTATGATCTTTCAAACCATCTGTCCTCTCTGTCCAAAATGTGAACATTGGCATCCTCGAAAGAGTGTCCTTTATCCTTTAGATGCAGATGAACTGCTGAGTCTTGTCCCGTGGAGGTGGCTCTTCTATGTTGTGCCATGCGCTTGTGAAGTGGCTGTTTGGTCTCTCCAATGTAGAGGTCTGGGCATTCCTCGCTGCACTGTACAGCAAACACCAAATTGTTAAGTCTGTGTTTTGCAGTTTTGTCTTTCGGGTGAAGCAGTTTTTGTCTGAGTGTGTTGCTGGGTCTGAAGTACACTGGGATGTCGTGCTTGGAGAAAACTCTCCTGAGTTTTTCTGATACACCGGCTACATAGGGGATGACAATGTTGTTGCGTCTGTTAGGATAACCGCATGTTTTGAGTGCTTCCTTTACATGTGTGTGTTCCAAAGCGACCATCTTTGAACAGAGGCGGTGGTTTACGACACCAACTGTCTGCCATCTATAATCCAGTTTTGAGTTCCCTCCCCAGACGCCTTAACGCCCACTCACATCCTGGGCCATCTGACCTCAGGAATTCGCATGACAAGGTGGGGCCAGGTTTCACAATGAGCTCACCCGAAACCCTGGCTGATTGGGACCCACACCCGCTTTCACACCTTGGCTCAGGTGATTAGAGGATCATCAGGGGGTCCTTTGTCCCTCTTTGGGGGGAAACTCCCACTGGGTTTAAATCTGGGACTCTCGGCCATTTGACCTTAGAACTGAAGAAGCTTCTCGGATGAGAGGTGAAACATCTTCAAGCAACTTAAAGAAGTCCAGACGCTTTTCTTTGCAAGCTCCTTTGACTACGATGACCTGGATGACTGAGAACCTTCACAGACATTTTGCCTTTCATACCACTAGAGGGAGCCAAACGCACTATGAGTGTAGGTTGCCATTCATGTCAATGGGACCAAAAATTGAATAAAAAGTGTAATATTTTAAAAAATATAAAAGTTATAAACACCAATAGTCAAAAACACAATTCCTGATCGAGCCACACGAAATGATGTAACATATGAGGGGCTTATGTCAAAGCTGCGGGGCGAGTTACGTGCCAAAATTTCAGGCAGAAGAAGGAGAATAATAATAAGAAGAAGAAGAAGAAATCCGAGGAATAGTAATAAGTGTGCATCTTGGCATAGGCACATTTAATAAATTACGTTAGTGAGGGTAGGGAAACAGCAAAAGGCGAGTGAGAGGGAGCAGGAGCAGGAGAAAAGACCCCAGACCAGTCCCAGACCATGACAGTTTATGTGTAGTCCCCATCACATTCACCACTGGCATGTGCAGAACTTAAATTGTAAGAACTATGTGTGACACTTTACTTCCGTCTCTGTACTCATTATTCCTTGGAAAGGTTTCGCTTTTCTTACAATCTGTGGTGTCTGACACACTCAAAAAAATGAAATTGGGTGGTTGTTACATTTACAAGATTCTAACTTCTTTTTTGACCAAAATACATTTGAAGTTTACACAGCAACATTCTCGCATGAAAATATCTTAAAATTTTATTTTGTGACCCTGAAAGAGTAATATTTCAAACTCCGCCAATCTGTGTTCCTCCGCTACTGCCTCGTTTGAGTTTTGGACGAAATGGATTCTGGGATATTGCATTTTGTCATTTCGATCTGATTGGAGACCAAAACAGCCAATCAGATTTTTTTGCATCCAAGTCTGTGATTGGCTGGTTTTGTGGCACAAATATAACGGTGTACAGAAAGAGTTGAGAGCGCACGGGCAGAAATGTTGAGAGCGCAAGCAACACATTGCGAGCAAGCGCAAATGCAAAAACTGAGCGAGAGGGGCTGCTATTGTGTGTGTATGGATAATAGCAAACACTGAAATACATTTTTTGCACGTAGCAATGAATTTTGTTCACTCAAATTTAGCTTTTCTTCGCTCAAAATAAACTTTTTCTCAAAATGCGACACTTGCACCTGTTTTTTACATGCGCTCAATTTTTTTTTACATGCGCTCAGAATAGTGGCACAAAAATAACGCCATATTGGCTAGCTAAGCATTAGCATGTTTCTCCACATGATGTGCAGGAGAGTTGTGCAGGTGGTTGCAATGAGCCAAAGTTGTGTTAGCAGCATAATGCAGCTGTTTCTGGCCTGAATGCACTTTACCATTGCACTCTTTTTTTTGAGCAACTGTGCCACTATTTCCCTCCTCCGACAAATAAACTGAAACCAGCTAAATCTAGCATGAGTGCAAGAACCGATTAGCATGATCGACAGGTAAGCAAACTAATAATTATGAGGAACTGGACTACTAGGAACTAGTACTCTACAAGAACCAGTTCTCGATTCCCATCCCTACAAGATCATCTGATTGTTGGAGTTTTTTTCTGTATTATTGTAGCATCTCTACCTTACAATAGAAAGCACCTTGGTTAGCCAAGCAACAGTTGTAGTCAGCAGTGGAATTAAGGCAAACTTGTCTGTTCCCAGGTGTGGCTGCACCTCTGAAAATGGCGTCAAATTAAAGGTACGGCAAATTCTTCTTCTAGAACAGCCCAGTAGCAAAAGGACATCAATGTGTTATGGGCATTGTCAGGACAACTGTCAACTCCAGAATGAAGTGGCAATGACACAATGAATGGCAGTCTCTAACTCCTTATTCAATCTTTTTCTGTGATCCCAGAGCTTAGATGTACCTTAGCTCCAAATGCAGAACAGAACCCCTTCCACCCCAGCAGTGGAGCAATAAAACGCCACAGCAACCTACCCCCCCCCCACCAAATAGCTCCAAGAGCAAAAGGTTGTCGAGGTTGTCATGGATACTGGAACAGCTGACTGAGCGAGAGTGGAGGAGCCTGTGGAAGGAGCAGATGGTAGTTTAGCATGGATTGATTGTAAAATATTAAACAACTGTTCAAGGTGCTGGGTGACAGCTGTTTACTCCTGATAGCATCAAGCACTTCTCTTTTGAAATGAGAGGCAACATCAGAGAATAAGTGTTGCGTCAAAAAGTGATCAGTGGCCAAAAAGACTAATATTTCTAATATTTTGCTTGTTCAGGTCTCTTGAAAGACACGTTTTTAATCCCAATGAGATAAAAGAACAAGTACTGGATAAACAAAGGACAGAAAAGTGACATTGCCTAAAACTATTCATAGCTTCTAACGTGTAATAGGAATGTTTTTTCTGGCTCTAAATAACATGAAATCATTCATGAGATTTGTTTGACAGGTTATTGGACAACAAGTCATTTATAACATTTTAAAGACCAGAAATCACTTCTTGGCAGGCAACTGCTCTTTGGCAAAACAGCAGGATAAACTTGTTAGGAAAGATCCTGCCTTAGAATTCCAATCTGAGTAAATTCAAGGACCAAAACTTTGCCAAATTTAACTCCTACTATGGCCACTGTTGCAAATATCCTGATATAATGACGGAACATTTGACTCTGGGGGAAATTATGTTCACAGGGACTGTTAATATTTAGTGCTGCTGTTGTAAATACACGGTTAGCATTTTACTAAAATGCACTCCTTTGTGTGGTATCTGCTGTTCTGCTGTGGTTCCTTTTTACAGCAGCTGGTGATAGAAATAAAAAATATTTTCCCAACAATTGCCAGCCACTGCTACATTCTAAACTCAGCTGTTTTTAAGAGAGAGAAAACTTTGCAACATTTTTTAAGAGGCTCTTGGGAATCAGGCTTGAAGGGGTGGAAATAGAATGAACTAACAGTGCACTTGCTGCTATGTGTGGCTAAACAGGGCTGCTCCCAGATCTTATTCTCAGTCGAATGCTATGTCTTAAGGGAGCTGAGGATATTGCTCATCGTCTAAGTGGTTCAGACGTGACAAAGCTTCTCATATATTGAGTCCTGGTTGGGGTTGTTCAGACACTTGGACACACATGAGATTCAGGCTCTGTAATGGAGAAGATGAAGACAGAGGGAGATAGACTGCCAAACGAGCAGGGATTATACTCTCAGTTGGTAAAGTTCACTCCTCCAGTTTCATTCTACTCCTGCTCTTACTTTAGTTGTTATAGAGTCAATGAGAGCGAGTGATACTCAGCTGCGCTGGCTGAGAGCCCAGGTCAACACCAGGTTTAAGTTGACAAGGTGTGCTAAATGATTGATCGAGACACGAGTCATATCATGAAACCAAGCTCAGTCATGACCTTACAGTCGGGGTCAGCCTACACCTGTGATTGTGTATTCACGCAGCCTGCCCTTCCGGACAACATGAAAGTCATGGCTCCCCTTTCAAACGGGCCTCATTACAGCTTATTGTGTTCCCGAAAACAAGACTTATAAATGATTCCAATTAATGAAATTAGTCCTGTTCAAGTCACTGAATGCTAGTGTTGAGTGTGCTTCTAAAACAGTACTCTTTAGGGTCAGGAAAAAACATGCTGAACTTTACTTTACTAAATTCTTAAAGGGGAATGAGCATTAAAACCACTACTATTGGCTGTAGCGGTTAAATGGATGTGAATTTATCATATATAAATATATTTATATATTTATAGTCTACATACACGAATTTTCAAAAGCACTGAGTGTGTAAACTCACATTGGGCTCTCTTCACAGGCTGGAGAGGAACTCTCACTCGCCAGGCTGACAACAGTCTGCTCCACAACAAGGTCCAACTAAGTGTGTCAACTCACACTGGACATAGGTCCTTAAGGTCCTCGGAAGAACCGGTATCTTCTCCTTTTATGCAAGCAGCAACAGGATGATCATTGCCAGGGCCCTACAAAATGGCCTCTAGCAGGCCACTGGTGTGAATGTCTCTCACCAATCAGAAAGTCTTCATGAGGGTGGTCTGAGGGTCTGATGTCCTCTAGTCGACCTGTGCTATCTGCCTGGCACCGCGAAGCCTGAATGACATTTGTAGTGAATACCAGAATTGATAAATCTACCACTAGCGAACTAAAAGGTTTTGGAGATTCATAGAGAACATTATGCTGTCTGTCACATCATTAAGCACGACCAGTTTGGTGGTGGATCAGTGATGGTCTGCTGAGGCCTATCTATGCAGACCTCTACAGGCTATGGCAGCCTAAATCTACCTACCTATACCTATATATTATTAGGTATTAAAAAAAACATGTCTAAATGCTTAGACTGCAAATGCAGACTTTTGAACTGACTCCTGATAAAATTCCAGATGGTCCCTTTTTAACTTACTCTTTAGAACTAACTTACTCTTTTCCAAAATTAATTTCTAATTTTTTTTCATCTGACTACAGAATAGTTTTCTTCTTCCTCCAGCCCATTTTTAATTAGCTTTGAAACACAGAAGACGGCTGGACTTTTTTTTCTTCTTGGCGTGATAAAAAACCTCAACCTGCATTTGTGGATGGTATGACAAACTGTGTTTCAGACAGTGAATTCTGTGACTGAATATTTTTAATGTAGTACTTTATTATCTTTTGTTCCATACAACTTTTGATGTGTGTTTAAATAACATCACCAAAAGAGGGCGATAGAGACTTATCTGTTTGTTTTATGAAATGCCATATTTTATATACATATGTATATCTATATATCTATATATAGATATATAGATATATATGAGAAAAATATGAGAAAGCTCAAAATTAGCATTAGATGTTGCCCATTCTCAATGTCCACATAACTTAGACTGTGTAGAACAACTGAATCCAGCAGCGATGGCTGCAGGATCAAGAGGATTTAAAGGGATTTAAGACAGGTCTGTAGCTTCTCTTGCACTCAGTAGGCATTGACAGAAGTGTAGGCTCCTGTTATACTCTCTCTAAATGAGCTCCACTTATTACTCGACACCGTCAGCTGCTGACAGCTCTAATTAATTGATTTTAATTATTTAACTTTAATGAACTAAAACCTGGTGTAAATGTTGTTGTTTTACATCTCTTTACTCTCTTTACACTGTGACCAGGGTAACACTTTACAAGTGTTCATGCATCTGAGCAAAACCTAAAATATTCACTTTGAGAGATTTAGCTGAATTTGATTTAGCTGAATGGCAGGCTCCCATCCCAGCTCACCTCACTGTTTGGTAACACAGAAGTCATAATCACTCTTTTTTTTGTTTGTTTGTTTGTTTGTTTTTAATGAGACACTCAGTAGCCATACTTTAAATATCCCTATTCATTACAGCTATGTTCTATATTTAGTCCTTTATACTATCAATAAGCCAGCAAGCAGGTTTATTATCCTAGAAAATGATTCTCAGTAAGCAATCACTCACTCAATACAGCATGTCAATAAGCTAACTGTAAGAGCTTTTTGCAGGCATCAGTCATTGTCGTTATCCATAAATCGACTAGAAGGAGATTGGTCAGTGGCCAAATTCACCTTGTATGACATCTTTTCTTAACTGATTGTCCTGTCAAGCTATTAGACAGAGTCAGTGATTACAGGGGTGTGAACCTGTGTGTAATTAGTCCTGGCCAGTGTTGGGTAAGTTACTTTAAATTAGTAACTTAGTTACATTACTAGCTACTTCTCTAAAAAAGTAACTCAGTTACTTCAAGTTACTCGTTACTTTCAAAGTAACTAGTTACTAGGGAAAGTAACTTTGGTTTAACTCAGAATTCTCTTGTTAATGTGTTGCTTCCGTAACTGGATACCCAGCCAGATTGTCAGTCTTCTATCTTGCTTACTTGCCACAAGTGCACTGTGCCACCTACCAATAGAAAGGAAAAAATAATGTGCACATTTCCATGAGAGAAATTCCACGCCTGGACCGTCGTTGACCGCCGCCATGATTCTAGCCTGCTTTTTACATCCAACACAAAAACTGCAGTCGTGGTGCTTTTGATTGTACTCAGAACTTGGAAATTCTGCCTTCTGAATAGGAAGATGTAGGCAACACCAGACTGCAGATGAACTGCATACAGAGCTGGACTGGGACAAAAAAATCGTCCCAGGCATTTTGACTAGAGACCGGCCCACCATTATAGGAAAAATCATAAAGCCTTTGAATGAAAATAAACACTGTTGTGACAGTGATGTACACTGTTCTGATGGTATATATGTATCAATCTATCAATTGTTTGTTGTAAGACTCAGATATTTATTTTTTTTTAAAGCGAGACATTTTAAATGAGAATAATAAAGAAAAGTATTTCCTTGTCCCCCTTTCCTGTTAATGCCCTACCTGCCCCCCTGGCAACACTTTGCTAGACCCGCCCCTGCACAGTTACCAGCTGTCAGCTACTTAGAAAAGGATCCTGGTGTTATTTGTCTCTCAGAAACAGCTCATAACTTCCTTCAACTCATTCATGTCACCTAAAAGGTAAACCTGTTTCTCCATCACCTGTTCAGCTCTGATGATTCAGTAAGGACATCTCCTGGTTTCATCTTCATGTTTCCTCTCACCAGATAACCAAACCGATACCATGACCAGCAGCTTTACAGCTGTGGCTCCAGCAAACATCAGCTGATACTAGAAAGTAATATTAAATAAATTCTAACAACAGCTGATCAAGCTTAAACTTGCTGCTGTTGTTTAACGCGACATCCGCTGGTTTCCTCTTTCTGGCGCAAAGTGGGCGATAAATAAACAAGAGAGAAAAGCCGATCAGCTGATCATTGATCAGTTTCGTGATTGAAGTAGAAACAGGAGAGGAGAGAATGAGAGAAGAAGAGGCAGCTGTGCAGCTTCAGCTTTGTGTCTTTTTCATTGTAGCTGAAGTCCGGGACAAACTGTTCCTTTTCACCTCAATACGAAACGCGTAATATTTTCTCTGAATACCAGACGATTCTGTTTTTTACGGCACGGTTGGCAACTCTAATAATTAACCATATGAACAAAATAAAGTTCAACATCAGTAACATAGCACCCACCCAGCTGTATAGAAACTCCGTCATGCTAGCTAGCACGCAGTACGAAAATGTCAGCATACCGAAAATAAACTCCACCTAAACTTGGTTTATATCTGACTCAGATAGACTGCAGGTCATAACTTCTTACCTGAAGTTCAGTTCACCTGACACGCGGACCGGCGGCCGCTTCGGGTCTCTCCTCTTGCCTCCCTTTTCCTTCATCCACCTGCTGGCTTCCACCACTTGCTAATGTTATTGAATCTGTGGAAGCTCCGCGATATCCACCACACGAAGTAACGAGTAACGAGCCTATCTAAATCCCAGTAACGAGTAACGCGTTCCTGGTTTTGGCATGATAACTAGTTACCGTGCTCGTTACCACAATAATAACGTAGTTACTGTAACGCGTTAGTCCCAACACTGGTCCTGGCTAATGCAAATATTTTTCCAAACAAGGAAAACTCTCCAGATTTAGGAACTTTTTAGGCACCCCAGGTGAATTGGTATGTTGGCAGAAAAACAAACACAAATTTATCTGTTTTAGTTTGGACTGTGGGAAGCAGTTTCTTGACTCCCAAAGCGTGCTGTGGTAAATTGATAGAGTTAACTCCAGCGCATGTACACTTGCAGTCCTGTCATGTCTAATCCAAAGCGATGTGGTGATCACAGTGCTTTTAATATACCTGGTAGCACTGTCTGTCCTTTGAAAGCCGTTCACTGCCATAAATGTATTCATGTGTAAATGAATAACATCACCTGGCAACTTATGGCTGTTTGATCAGCCAAGAGCCATATTTTCTTCGAAATCTGAAAGTCCTGTTCTGGGGACAGGACGAACCGCAGTTCCCGAAGAGCAGGGATTAAACCTGAATGCCAAGTAAAGAGCAGAGAATAATATGAATAATATCAGTTTAAGCTACATTAATGGTTCCATATAATATCTCAACAACAACTCAATGGATTGTTATGAAAAATTCATATTTCAACAATTAATTAAATTACTATTAGATTACTAATAAATCTGTGAGAAAAGAATGAAACTGAATGTATGAAAATCCTGACTTTTCATTTCAGGCTATCATTATATTCTCTCTGTTGTTTGTTTGTGGCATGTCTCATTATGATTTTTTGTGAAATCTTTTAGCACTCACTGAATAGCCTACAACATTATTAGATCGGGAGGGGCTCAGAGTAGAGCCGCTGCTCCTCCACATCAAAAGGAGTCAGTAGAAGGTGGTTTGGGCGTCTAATAAGTAGGCCTCCGGGGTGCCTCCTGGGTGAGGTGTTCCTAGCATGTCCCACCGGGAGGAGGCCTCGTTGCAGACCCAGAACACGCTGAAGAGATTTTATCTCTCGTCTGGCCTGGGAACGCCTTGGTGTTCCCCCAGACAAGCTGAAAGAGGTGGCTGGGGAGAGGGAGGTCTGGGCTTCACTGCTTAGGCTGCTGCCCCCACCACCGGACCGGATAAGCTGAAGAACATGGATGGATGCATTATTAGATTACATTTTTGTGGTGAAGATGTCAATGATTAGAGGGTGAAGATGAAGCCCTTAGTTTTTAGTGATTCCTTGGCTTTTCTTTTCATGAGGCTGACATTTGTGGCAAGATATGAAAAGTCTTGACAACGACTTGATATCATGACATTTATTACAAATAATTATGTGTGCCTATGCCAAGAGGCACACATATTACTATTCGTCGGATTTATTATGTGTGCCTATGGAAAGAGGCACACATATTACTATTCGTCGGATTTATTATTGTGTGGATGCCCTAAAAGGGCTTCCACACTATTGAGTTCCTGTTTCTCTTTATTGTGTGGATGCCCTAAAAGGGCTTCCACACTATTGAGTTCCTGTTTCTCTTTATTGTGTGGATGCCCTAAAAGGGCTTCCACACTATTGAGTTCCTGTTTCTCTTTATTGTGTGGATGCTTTAAGCATCCACACTATTGAGTTCCTGTTTCTCTTTATTCTTTATACTTTATTGTGTGGATGCTTTAAGCATCCACACTATTGAGTTCCTGTTTCTCTTTATTCTTTATTATTGTGTGGATGCTTTAAGCATCCACACTATTGAGTTCCTGTTTCTCTTTATTCTTTATTATTATTATTATTATTATTATTGTGTGGATGCTTTAGGCATCCACACTATTGAGTTCCTGTTTCTCTTTATTCTTTATTATTCTACTTTATTATTATTCTTCAAGTTGCTTCCGACGTTTTTCACAGAGAACTACTTCCACAATTTTTGTGCTATTTTCACCCTTCAAATTTTAAACTATTCTGCTATTTTTGCTCTTTCCGCAA